>NC_062560.1:22714066-23021923 GCF_016906955.1 Phacochoerus africanus
AAACAAAACAAAACAAAACAAACAAACAAAAAACCATTAGAAGTTGAGAGAGAGGCTGTGGAGGAAAGGAAAAAGCTCTATAGGGTAGCAGCTCCGATAGCACTCACACTGCTTTTGGAACAAGGCTGTCCCACATTTTCATTTGGCACCTGCCCCGCAGAGCCAGGCTCTGCACCTGGCCGAGCGCTCCAATGGGAGGGCACCACCCAATTACATGGCAAAGGCTGTGGCATGGAGAGGGGTGGAAAATTGGGCCCACATGTAATTGACCACACCAAGCATTCAGTGACCTGGGAAATTTTTTATTCTGTGAGGACAGGAAGGAGTGGAGGGTCTTACAATGCTCAAATCTTTAACATTTCTTCTCTAGAGTGATACAGGATGACATTAGATTTAATAAGGAACTGTCAATCCTAGGCACATTCTATCTTAACTTTCCACATGGGCTAGAATTTGGAGCCAGTTGCTAGTTTATCTCCCAACTTCTAACACCGGAAAGCCTTAACTAGTCTTGCTCACTGCTGCCATCCTAGAGAGGGTAAATTACTCTGATGAGCTATCCCTTGAGCAGTAGAGCAGGCTAGACGGTGATGGCAGAGAATCAACCACAGAGAGTATCTGACTTCTTCCCTGTCCCATCACATTGATATCCTTTCTTTACGTGGCACTTCTTATCCAATTGCTATCATTTTTGTTACAAATGGACTCATAAACTTGGTGGAAAAGGCAGACATGTGTCCAAGGTCACTTAGCTAGTTACCGTAGCACTCAAGGTTAAAACCCATATCTCTTTATTTTTCCTTTTATTGAGAAGGAGATTTGTTCTGTATGTTTATAGACTATCAAGTCATTTTTGTAAATATCATTTGGGGGCAACTTATTTTTATTATGTTTGTCTTTTTTTTTTTCACTTTAATTGCTGAGATATAAACATCTGTCTTTGCCCTCCCCCCAAGTTTAGTTCGCACCAAAGCGGTATCATGGATCATTTTTAAGAATTTGAAAAAGTTCTTCATTGGCAATTCTCTTAACCATCAGACAAGAAATGAGAGAAACCCACCGTCTGCCTAATTCAGCTCTTCAAAAGAGTTGCACTTAGGAATATGTGTTTCCATCCCAGAAATGATTAGTGGATGGTTAAATTACAGGAGGAGGGAGAATTAACATTTTGAATGCAAGGGTATATAATGAGAGAGTTTGAAGTGGAAGAAAATTGCTCGCAAATAGAATAGGATTTTGAACAAGAGACAAACCGGTCCAACTATATATGAGCATCACCCATTTCGGTCATTACATTTTGAGCTCCTTTTCAGTTCTGGCCAGGCTTTCTTAACCTGCTGAAGGCTTAAACTTTACTGTCAAGACTTACCTGGCTGAAAATAGAGGTACATTGTCCTGAGGAGGTGTGCGGGCAATTTGAGGGCATAGGAGCAGGATAAAGCTACTCTGTCTGCCTTCTCCCTTTTGGCTCATCTTCTCACTCCTGGGCCCAGAGGGATCTGGTCTGTGGGGAGGCACATGTGCTTAGGGCTTTCACCCACAAGGACAGAGACAGCCTCTCAGATTCTGCGGCCAGGGAGAGCCAGGCAGAACTCTGGCTAATGACTCATGGAAGAGGCCAAAGGCATCATCTAGGTAAAGCCAGGCAATCCAGGTCAGGTGTACGGTTTTTCAGTGCGTCGATACGAGACAACAATTTGGGACTTGATCCTGCTCACATGGTGGTCATAGGAATCGCTGAAAAATTCTCAGGGGCGAAATGGTGGAACATTATTATTTTTTTTTCACTTGTCTGTTCATCTCTCATATATTGAGGGAATAGTTAATGTCTGCCAGCTCGGTGACACCTATGAGGGCTGCTCATTTATTCTGGCAAATCCACAGGCCTGGAAGGATGAGGGAGTCAGGGACGACGGACTGGTGGGTCAAGACTTGCCTCTTCTGGGTCTGATGAAGATCTGATGCGCATGCAGAGGTCAGGTGGGTCTTCTACAGGCCCTCAGCGGGGCTCCAGTGTGAATGATCCCCATCCCGTGTTTAAAGGGATAACTTTGCACAGTGAACTACCTGTGCGGGTTCTGTCACCTTGGGATCTGCATTCGGAAGGAGCTGAAGCTAAGACCCAGCATTTGTGTCTCTTCAGAAAAAGGGGATGAGGGAAAAGGCAGAACTGAAATGCAGGTGCTGTCAAAGACACTGGCAGGCACAACTGGCAGCAACAGCCTGTCAAAAAAACACATGGGAACAGACTCCCAGGATCTCCTGGGCCATCCGTGCACAACCAAATTTATTCCCTTGATGACTGATCCAGCTGTTCAAGGGCAGAATGTCCTGACTTGTGTGGACCTGGACCCCACAGAGTAACATCCCGCAGGCTGCACTTGTCTGCCCTTGGCCAAAAGGAGGGACTGAGGAAATGAAAAATAGCCCCACTGGCAGCTAGGTTGTGATGTTCCCGAGAGAAGATAAATAGCACTTGTGGAAAATGAATAATGTCTAGAGAAGGCCATTCTGACCATGTTTGGATCTAGAGAGAGAGCCAAGGCCACTCCTCAACCAGGAAAATGATTAACAGTCGCTCCTCTCCCTTCACTAACAGGACTTGCTGTAGATCCTTTACCAAGGACAATTCTGGCCCCTTCTTAATCTTCCGACCTCTCAAAGAAAGATGAAGACGCCCAATTATTGCACTGCTTCTGCCTCTTGACAACGTGGAATTCAGAACATGCCCCTTCTTCCTGAAGTTCTTCTTAGAACCCCTCAGTGCCTGCCTAAATCCTGTAATCCCCTCCCCATTCCCTCTTTTAAAAAATAGTTTAAAAATTAGAGTATAGGTGATTTACAATGTTCTGTCAATTTCTGCGGTACAGCACAGTGACCCATTCTTTTTCTCATATTGTGTTCCATCTTGTTCTGTTCCAAGAGACTGGATATAGTTCCCTGTGTTATACAGCAGGACCTCATAGCTTATCCATTCTAAACATAATAGTTTGCTTCTACTAACCCCAAACTCCCAGTCCATCCCACTCCCTCCCTCTCCCCCTTGGCAACCGCAAGTCTGTTCTCTATGTCTGTGAGTCTGTTTCTGTTCTATAGATAGGTTCATCTGTGCCATAATTTAGATTTCACATATAAGTGATATTATATGGTACTTGTCTTTCTCTTTATGACTTATTTCACTTAATATGAGAATCTCTAGTTCCATCGATGTCACTGCAAATGGCATTATTTCATTCTTTTTGATGGCTGAGTAGTATTCCATTGTGTACATGTGCCCTATCTTTTTAATCCATTCATCTGTCAGTGGACATTTAGGTTGTTTCCATGTCTTGGCAATTGTGAATAGTGCTGCAATGAACATATGAGTACATGCATCATTTTGAATGAAAGTTTTGGCAGGATACATACATTTCCTCTTACTCAAGTACCCTGTGGCTCCCAGGAGCGAGTTCTTACCAGCTGCCCTGCCGCAAGCTAACTGAAGCTAATTGGGTTTTGACTATAGTTGTGTTCCTGCTCATCTGATGTCTGCACTGGCCTCTTTGCTTGCTACTGTCTGCTTGCTACTCTATGATTAGCTTCAAAAGAGATACTAAGGGGAAAAACCCAAATACCACCATTTTCAAATGTCTGCTATTTCTTCTTCTCTTCTCTTTCTCCTGTCTTTGACTTTGTTAGCTGGAATTTCTCTGTTAGTGACTTCTGTATCTGTGCCAAATACCATGCTAATAGCTCCCTCTGTGGTGTGTCTCCGAGTCAGTTTGCCCCATGGTAGAGTTTCTAAAGATGCAGAGGTAAGAGCAGGGTCTCCATTGTGGCTCCATATAGTTGACGCTGTAAATTCAATGATATACATCTTTCTGTCTGTCTGTCTTTCTGTCTTTCTGTCTGTCTGTCTCTCTGTCTCTCTTTCTTTCTTTCTTTCTTTCTTTCTTTTTCTTTCTTTTTTCTTTTTCTTTCTTCTTCTTTCTTTCTTTCTTTCTTTTTTCTTTCTTCCTCTTCTTTCTTTCTTTCTTCTTACTTCTTTCTTCTTCTTTCTCTTCTCTTCCTCTTCCTTCCTTCCTTCCGTCCTTCCTTCCTTTCTTCCTTTCTTCCTTCCTTCTCCTTCCTTCCTTCCTTCCTTCCTTCTTTTTCTTTCCTTTCTTTCTTTCTTCTTCTTTCTTTCTTTCTTCCTTTCGTTCTTCCTTCCTTCCTTCCTTCCTTCCTTCCTTTCTTCCTT
This sequence comes from Phacochoerus africanus, assembly GCF_016906955.1. Taxonomy (NCBI): domain Eukaryota; kingdom Metazoa; phylum Chordata; class Mammalia; order Artiodactyla; family Suidae; genus Phacochoerus; species Phacochoerus africanus. The sequence continues at coordinate 22,718,286 of NC_062560.1, forward strand.
TCGTCTGTCTGTCTGTCTGTCTGTCTGTCTCTTTGTCTTTTTTGCCTTTTCTAAGGCCGCACCTGTAGCATATGGAGGTTCCCAGGCTAGGGGTCGAATCGGAGCTGTAGCCGCCAGCCTACGCCACAGCCACAGCAATGCAGGATCCGAGCCACGTTTGCAACCTACACCACAGCTCACGGCAGTGCCGGATCCTTAACCCACTGAGCGAGACCAGGGATCAAACCCGAAGCCTCATGGTTCCTAGTCGGATTCGTTAACCACTGAGCCACAATGGGAACTCCTATACATTTTTCTTTTCTTTTCTTTTTTATTTTTATTTATTATTTTATTTTATTTTTTTTTAATTTTCCCACTTACAGCAAGGGGGTCAGGTTATCCTTACATGTATACATTACAATTACATTTTCTCCCCAGCCTTTCTTCTGTTGCAACATGAGTATCTAGACAAAGTTCTCAATGCTATTCAGCAGGATCTCCTTGTAAATCTATTCTAAGTTGTGTCTGATAAGCCCAAGCTCCCGATCCCTCCCACTCCCTCCCCCATACATTTTTCTTTTAAACATGGCCCTCCACCATTTCTTTCAACTTGAACTATGGCTTCCCTATAAGTTGCTTGACTCTCTTCTCTGCAGCTCACCAGAAAACAAAGAAAAATAAACCCTCCACACCCCACACTCCAAAATGACATCAGAAAGCATCTTATTTTATTATGCAGAGCAATTTATTTCACTCAGGCCTCTACCTCAGCTCCCTTCTAGATCTAAGGACTCATTAATGAATGAGAAATGGAAACTAAGGTGAATATCTAGTAATTGCAGACAGTTCAGCATAGTGCATCAGCCTAGCCGACTACCTTGTGGTTGTTAAAAGAGGCAACTAAGGCCACCTAAAGTGAGGGACAGAGGAACCTGATGGAAAGGATTAGGGCTTGGGAATAGGGTGAGGTCAGTGAAGAACTTGCACACGATTTAACAGAGTGCCCAACAAACAGACTTTGGTAATCAAGATAAAAATATTCTAATGCAATATTTAAAAAAATCAGAATTAAAGCAAAAAAAAAAAAAATCCACAATAGACACCAGATCAAAATTGTAGGTGAAAGTTCAACCCTGCCCTTGCCTCGGACCTCTCTTGCCTCACCCTAGTCTAGCCCTGGTAAGGACAGTGACCAGCCGTGTGGGACCACCAGCTCCCTCCCACCTCTAGGACTGAACCCCACTGAGAATAAGGGCCAGTCATTATCAACCCCAAAGGAGGGAGACTCCCCCCCCCCCACACCTTTGGGTAGGGAATGGTTCTTCGGAGGGAAGGTGTTTCCATGTAGTCACATGTCAAGTAGATCATCCGAGGACTCGGGCTGACACAGGGAAATACAGCCAATAAAAGTGCCTCATCACGAAAATCTCCATAAAAAGCTACTCTATGAATGTAACCTAGTTGGGTGACTCATGGAGATTCTTAGGGTGTGAAATGGAAGCATGTCTATGAGTCAGAAGCAGCAAAGGACATCACCATAACAACCCCGGTCCCCAGGGCACCACTGTCCTTGTAGAAGAGACTAAAGAGGCACTATATGTTTGTGCAAAAATATATGTGGGACAAATCAGAAGCCCCAAGGAACATGAAGGCAGACGTTTGGAAATGATACAGTTGTATATTCCGAACGTTGGGGTGGGGGCTGATCTAATTGAGATTCAGTTTTATAATTGTTGTAAACCTATTGAATAGCCAGGCTGGGGTTGCCTGTGAAAAATCAGATTCTATATGCAAATAGGCAAGGACCAGAGAGTAATGGCCCTGAACAGAGATGACCGTGTCAGAGAAATCGCGTAATAATTGCGTGAAATCTTTTAAAGTTTCTTAGTGCTTTTTTTTGGGGGGGGGGAGGTTATCTTTTCCATCAATAAAAGGGAAAATGAAGAATGTATCACATCCGTGAAATGACCTGCTTAGAATATGGCACCATAGCCTGGAGTCCAGCAAACTTAAACTGTTGTCCAACCCACATTTGTGTGCCTGATGCACGTTGAGGCCACACCAAAACATTGGAGTCTGGAGCAGAGACAGGTTTACTGCAGGACCAAGCAAGGAGAGTGGGCAGTTCATTCTCCAAAAAGCCTGGACCCCTTGATGATTTTGGGGGAAGAGTGCTTATAGGCAAAGTTGGAGGCATGGGAGGCTGCAGGGTGCATGACCTTCTCCTGATTGGTTGGTGGTGAAGTGACAGGATGGTGTTCCAGGAATCTCCATCATCAGCCTTCTGGTTGCAACCAGTCTGGGGTCCACATGCTTGTGCTCAGCCTGAAGTTACCATCCTCCACCTGGGCTGGGGCCTCAGTTCCCGTAGAAGAGCTCAGAGGCGCAGTGCTCTGTGTGTCCCTTCAGGAGAAACCAGGACTCTGCTTCACTGTGGCACTGTTGTTTCGTGACTGCTCCTCTGTTTCTGCTTTCCTTCCTTTCCCTAGTTAGAAACTATTTAAATCGGCTCTTTGGAACTCAGACAAGGTCTAGGAGGCCGAAGCCTTTTTCTTGTCAACAAGAAATGGGGGACATGGAAAGGTTTTTGTACCCGGGAGTGTCCCATAGGCCCCTGCTCAGTTTCAAAATGACAGTCTCACATGATTATATGAGCATGAATACATGAGGTTTTATTGAGATCAAGAGCTTGGTTTTCCTAAGGGTGTCCTTACTAGAAACCAGTAGGTCAAGTTGCTATGAAGATAAAGTGCCTGTAGGATGAGGCCTAAAAGAAGCGCTCTGTATTCAAACAAACTAACAAGAGCAACAGCAAAGAACCATGGCCAGTGATTCTCATGTGTAGCCATGGCTGAGAACTAATGCGTCCCGTGCTGTCCAACAGGACTCTCTAGAGTGGTGGAAGTGTGATGCCCGCACAGTCCAACGCAGTGTGGCTGTTGAGCACTGAAAGGTGGCTCGTGTGACTGAATTTTTAATTTTGTTCAATTAAATTTAAATGTAGGCGTTCCCGTTGCGGCTCAGTGGTAAGGAACCCAACTAGTATCCATGAGGTTGTGGGTTCGATCCCTGGCCTTGGTCAGTGGCTTAAGGATCTGGCGTTGCTGTGAGCTGCAGTATAGGTCACAGATGTGGCTTGGATCTGGCATTGCTGTGCCTGTGGCATAGGCTGGCAATTCGACCCCTAGCCCGGGAACTTCCATATGCTGCAAGTGTGGCCCTAAAAAGCAAACAAAATTTTTAAATGTTGAGGTGAACAGCCACAGGTGACTACTGGCTACCGTGTGGAACAGCACAGCTCTGGTGTAGTAGCGCTCAGATTTCAACTGGTCAGAGTCCCCCGAGGAACGTGGTAAAAATGCAGAGCTCCAGGCTGCATTCTACCTCGGCAAGCCTGGGTCTCTGTTCTGTATTAGCTTGCAGGGAGAGTTTCCCATAGCCGCACTCTGCAGACTTTTGGGGGATCTTGACATAATGCAGATTCTGATCGAGTAGGTTGGGCATGGGGCCCAGAGTCTGCATTTCTGACAGGCTCCCCTGGGATGCCTATGCTGCTGGTCCAGGGACTACACTTTGGGTAGCATGGCTCTAGGTTTTGGTTGTGTTTGTTTCTTTCCATTCCCTTTTTTTTTTGGGTCACGCCTGGGGCATATGGAAGTTCCTGCTCCAGGGATCGAATCCGAGCCATAGTTGCAGCCTGCACCACAGCTGTGGCAATGCTTGATCCTTAACCTACTGCGCCACAGGGGAACGTCCTGTATTTGTTTCTTTTTAAGGTAAACTCCTGAGTGGATGCTATTAACCATTTTTTTGTTTCTTTTTAAAAATATAGTTGATTTACAATGTTCTGTCAATTTTTGCTGTACAGCAAAGTGACCCAGTCAAACATATACATATATATACCTTCCCCTTCTTATATTATCTTCCATCATGGTCTATCCCAAAAGATTGTATATATTCCCTGTGCTATGCAGTGGGATCTCATTGCTCATCCATTCTAAATGTAACAGTTTGCATCTATTAATCCTGACCTCCAAGTCCATCCCACTCTCCCTCTCTCCCTTGGCAACCACAAGTCTGTTCTCTATGCCTGAGTCTGTTTCTATTTTGTAGATAGGTTCATTTGTGCCATATTTTAGATTCCAAATATAAGTGATATCATATGGTGTTTGTCTTTTTCTTTCTGAGTTACTTCACTTAGTATGAGAATCTCTAGTTGCATCCATGTTGCTGCAAGTGGCATTATTTCATTCTTACTGATGGCTGACCAGTATTCCATTGTTTATATGCACCACATCTTCTTAATACAGTCATCTGTGTTGGAAGTTTAGGATGTTTCCATGTCTTGGCTATTGTGAGCTATTAACCTTTTTTTTTTTTTTCTTTGCTTTTTAGGACCACACCCTCGGCATATGGAAATTCCCAGGCTAGGGGTTGAATTGGAGCTACAGCTGCTGGCCTACACCACAGCCACAGCAACACCAGATCCTAGCCGCGTCTGTGACCTACACCACAGCTCACAGCAACGCCAGAACCCCGACCCACTGACCGAGGCCAGGGATCCAACCCGCATCCTCATGGATTCGAAAGTCAGATTCGTTTCCACTGTGCCACGAAGGGAACTCCCTATTAACAATTTTTAAATGTACATGGTGAAAGTTTTTTTTTTTAATTTAAATTTGGGATATAATTGTCATACAACATGTCTACAGCACGTCGATTTGATGCACTTGTATGTTGCAATATGATGACCGTATTTAGCTCACACCTCTACCATATCACATAATTAGCATTTCTTTCTTGTGGTGAGAACATTTAAGATCTAGTCTCTTAGCAACTTTGAAATATATAATGCAGTATTTGCTGTCTATAATCACTGTGTATGAGATCTCTAGGACTTATTTATTTATTAGTTGCAAGTTTATACCCTTTAATAATAGCTCCCCAATCCCCCCACCAGGGGAGGAAGAGTTTGGGACATCAACTACTCTTTCACTTCCCTCCCCTGTTCAAATCAGGCAGCTACATTTTTTCCTCCTGCACGTTGAACATGCTAGAATCACCCCGAAGGCTGCGCAGAGGTAGAAATCCGAGGTAAGTGGCACCCTGCTAGTACCTGAATTTTGTGCACTGCCTTTTTTTTTTCTTTCATGATTTACTGCCTGTTCTAGAAAAAAAGAGAGCCCGTGTATGTGTGTTGAGAGGGGCAGTCAACATGCATAGTGAAAGTGTAGTTGGCACAAGGCACTGTCGCCAAAAAATGAAAGGTCTGCCCAGCTTATGGCACAGAAATGGGATTTGACCTGTATTTGCCAGTATGAAACAGTTGTATTTCCTATAGATGTTAGAAAAAGTTCCCTAAAACTGTTGCTAAAACTTGACAATAAATATAGACTCCCAATTAGTCAATAGAAGAGAAAAGGGGATTTTTAGTGGGTCGCAAACATGGCACTGTCTTAACATGGACTGACTTTTTAAGTCTCAGAAGGTGAAGTGGATCTTTTAATGCGAACTAATGGGCACCTTTTTATTTTTACTACCGGTGCGTTCCACAATGCCACCCATATGTTGGGCAGCTGCTCCTTTCTTAATAGAACTTCAAGCCTACAAAACTCCTATTTCGATAGAAGAACCTAATTCTGCACTCTGCATCTCTGTTACAAGCTGGTGGAAATTGCAGGTGCAGAAGAAAGGAGGGCAGTGTGAAAAGGCTGGCATCTCCCTCAGCCTGCCTGCCTGCGGGGAAGGAATGCTGTCCCCCAGGTTTTGTCTTCAAAGCTCTGGAGCTGGCCCCTGGGTGGAGAGTCTGTCTGATCGCTTTTCCTGAGATCACCTTTATATAGGTTGAGACCTCCAGAAATTACGGTCACCCACCTTCCTGCTCCTCCTTTAGTTCCTTGGCCATTTCTTCTCAGCCTCCCATTCCAGCTTATCCTCTTCCCAACCCGTAAATGTTGGCACCTTTCGAGATCCATTCCTAGACTTTCTTCTTTATGTATTTCACTGGTATGTTGCTTGGAACAAACAAAAGTTTTAGACACTTGCTTCTTAAACTGTGCCTCTCTCATTCCACAACATCCCTCTTCGGTCTCTTGTAGCTTCTTTCATCTTCACTTCCTCCTTTCCTGATCATAATGTTGTCATTTCTGTTTTTTTCTGGCATTGGCCTTGCTATCTCTTCATTTTTTTATAACTCGTCATTTGGCTATGCTTGGTTTCTTTTTCTTTTTTTTTTTCCCACACCCATGACATATGGAAGTTCACAGCCCTGGAATTGAATCTGAGCCACAGCTGTGACCTACGCCACAGCTGTGGCAACACCAGGTCCTCAACCCTCTGGCTGGGCCTGGGATTGAACCTGTGTTTCCACAGTGACCCTAGCCACTGCAGAAGATAACACTGGATCCTTTAACCCACTGCACCACAGTGGGAACTCCTGGTTTTGTTTTTTAAAACTCATTTTGACCTTTTTGATCTTTTGATGGAATTAAGTCCGTTTGTATTTATTGCAATGACTGGTAAACTTGGTTTTATTCCTTCTGTGTTGTATTTATGCTATGTCATTTGACTTTGATGATTCTTTTCCCTTTTCCTTTTTTTCCCTGGTTTTAAGTTGGCATCCATTCTATTACCCTTGTTAATGTGGACATTCCATTGTACTTTTCCATTCTCTTAATGGCAACTTGTTATTCTCAGCTATTCTTCATCAGTTGCGTATTTTGTTACCATTATTTGAAAACAAGATACCGCAACTATTTTTCTCACCAAGACAGTCTATTTTCCCCTAAATCCTCTACTCCCATAAGATGATATTGTCAGACTATTTTAATTTCCCTTCTTCTTCCTGTTCTAATTGAGAAATTTCCAATGCTCTTTCTCCATGCTACCTCCATGCTCACCACATCCAACGTCTAGGTCTTTCTGAAATAGTTTAGTTCTAGATTATTATTAAAATTTCCTTTGCCGCACCCTCTTTTGTTTCAAGAATCCTTATCTACTACTGATATTCCAAGACATTTGTTTATGATTGACTTAGATTAAACTACATATTCTTTTGAGGTATCTAGTCATTATCCACTTAATTTAAACTTCAGTATGTGAGGCCTTTGTTTTTGTTTGTTGTTTGGTTAGAATGATTTTTTTAAAATAATAATAATAATAATAATTTTTTGGTCTTTTTGCCTTTTCTAGGGCCGCACCCATGGCATGCGGAGGTTCCCAGGCTAGGGGTCTAATCGGAGCTGCAGTCGCCAGCCTACGCCAGAGCCACAGCAATGCCAGATTTGAGCCACGTCTGCAACCTACACCACAGCTCACGGCAACGCCGGATCCTTAACCCACTGAGCGAGGCCAGGGATTGAACCTGCAACCTCATGGTTCCCAGTCGGATTCGTTAACCACTGAGCCACGACGGTAACTCCTTAAAGAATTATTTTGAAAAAAATCGAAGTATAATTTATTTACAGTGTTTCAAGTGTATAGTAAAATGATTTAGTTATATATATATGTATAACTGAATATATCTGATTTGAATAAATATCTGTGTATATATATAAATAAAATCCTCTTTTTTCAGATTTTTTTCCATTATAGGTTATTACAAGATATTGAATATAATTCCCTGTGCTATACAGTAGGTCCTTGTTACTATTTTATATACAGTATTATGTATCTGTTCATTCCACATTCCTAATTTATCCATCCCACCCCCATCTTTCCCCTTTGGTAACCATGTGTTTGTTTTCTATGTCTAAGTGTCTGTTTCTGTTTTGTAAATAAGTTCATTTCTATCATTTTAAAAGATCCCAGATGTAAGTGATGTCATATGATATTTGTCTTTCTCTGTCTGACTTACTTCACTAAGTATGATCATCACTAGGTCCATCCATGTTGCTACAAATGGCATTTCATTCTTTTTATGGCTGAGTGGTTAGAATGATTTTTCTTGAATAGACAAGCATGTGGTTGTTCAACCTCTTTAATTCTTAAAAAATTGCATACAGTGACAGTTTTACCTCTTCTCTTCCTATTTGGATGCCTTTTATTTCTTTTGTTTGTCTGATTGCTGTGGCCTGGGCTTCCAATACTATGTTGAATAACAGTGGTGAGAGTGGGCATCCTTGTCTTATTCCAGATTTTAGTGGGCAGGCTTTCAGCTTCTCTCCATTGAGTATTCTATTTGCTGTGGGTTTGTCATAAATGGCTTTGATTATGTTCAGGAATGTTCCCTCTGTACACTTTGGTAAGAGTTTTGATCATGAATGGATGTTGGACTTGGTCAAATGCTTTTTCTACATCTATTGAGATGATCATATGGTTTTTGACTTTTCTTTTGTTAATGTGGTGTATGATACTGATTGATTTGCGTATGTTGAACCATCCTTGTGAACCTGGGATGAACCCAACCTGGTTGTGGTGTATGATCTTTTTTATATGTTGTTGGATTCGGTTGGCTAAAATTTTGTTGAGAATTTTTGCATCTATATTCATCAAAGATATTGGCCTATGGTTTTCTTTTTTGGTGGTGTCTTTGGTTTTGGAATTAGGGTGATGGTGGCATCATAGAATGTCTTTGGGAGTGTTCCTTCTTCTTCAGACTTTTGAAAAAGTTTAAGGAGGATGGGCACAGATCCTCTTTATATGTTTGGTAGAATTCACCTGTGAAGCTATCCGCTCCTGGACTTTACTTATATCTGGAGTCTAATATACGGCACAAATGAACCTTTCCACAGAAAAGAAAATCATGGACATGGAGAACAGACTTGTGGTTGCAAAGGGGGAGGGGGAGAGAGTGGGATGGATGGGTGCTTGGAGTTAATAGATGCAGACTATTGCCTTTGGAATGGATTAGCAATGAGATCCTGCTGTGTAGCACTGGGAACTATGTCTAGTCACTTATGATGGAGCATGATAATGTGAGAAAAAAGAATGTGTACATGTATGTGTAACTGGGTCACCATGCTGTACAGTAGAAAAAAAATTCTAAAGAACAACAACAACAAATTAAGAAACTTTTTTTTTACCCTGATGGATGAATGAAATACTGGCTAGGTATGGGATTCTTTGCTACAATCCTTTACTCTCAGTAGTCTCCTAGATGTTATTTCAATATATTCTACTTCTAGGACTTCTAGCGTTGTATAAGAAAAGCGTAGTACCAGAGGTCCCTGGTGGCCTGGAGGTTAAGGATCCAGTATTGTCGCTGAAGTGGCTCAGGTCATGGCTGTGGTGAGGGTTCAATCACTGGCCCAGGAACTTCAGCATGCTGCAGCTGTGGCCAAAAAATAAATAAAAAGAAAAAAAGAAAAACCCAATACCTATCTTACTTTTTCTTTGTAGAAACTTATTCTTTTTGACTAAACTTAATACTTAATTTTAATTATTGAGATTTATAACTTTACCAGGATATGCCTACGTGCGTATCAGCTATTGCCACAATAATAGTATGTAACAAGCTACCACAAAAATTGCATTGATATTAAATAATACTCATTTATTGGTCACTCACACATCCACAAATCTAGACTGGGCTTGACTCTAAGATCCAGGTTGGGTCCAGGTCTGCTCAATATATTTCTCATTCTCCTTGAATCAGGAGACTCCCCAAGCATGCTCTTCTCAAGACAGAAACAGAAGTGCAGGGTTGTACACCCACTATGCAGGTGTACTTCAAGGTTCTTCTTGTATCATAGCCATTAATAGCCCACTGGCCAAAGTGAGTCACATGCTAAAACTCCAAGTCAAGAGTTAGGAAAGTATACAGCAGAAACTGGCACAACATTGTATATCAACTAAACTTTAATAAAAAAATCATCTAAAAAAAAGAGTACAATTTATTCGCCCATGTTATAGGGGAGGGGATCAATACTTGTTGAAGAGTAATTTAACTTACCGTAATGGGTAGATTGTTTACTCTGATGCTCATAGTACTGGGAACTCAGTGTACTTTTTCAACCTGTAAACTCAGACCTTCGTTTTGTTCAAGGAAAACTGTGTTTATTACTTGCCTGATCATGCTTCACCTCCATCGGTTCCTTTTCTTCCTTCTTGTCCTCCTATTTTTGCTTGCCATGTCTCCTCAATCTACCCTCCAAGTCTCTTACCTTTGTTTCCATTTAAGTTCCATCTTATAATATTTTTGAGACATTAAGCCTTGAGGTGTTTCTTCCCCTTCACACAGCTCACTAATTCTTGCCATGGTAGTAGCTGTCCTCTCCCTTAATTCAGCTCATGTATGTTTAGGTTTGAAGCCATGGCATCTATTTACAGAAAGTTGGTGATTTTTAAAAAGTTATCTATCCTCTAGCAGTCCTTTTGCTGGCTGCCTGTCCTGCTTTATCGTCCTCCTTTTCGCTGCTGGAAACTCTTAGTTGTCTATTATTTTTCTGTATCTACCGTACTGAGAGCACTTGGGTATCGCCTGTTGTGCACCAGGCTTGGAATGATTTGAATCATCAGCTTTGTTGGGGGAAAGGAAAACTTAAAAGGGAAGGCTAGCAAAATAAGAAGAGGCACAGGGCGCCTTCCTTCTGTCATTCACTGGGGAAGCTTGCCAGTGCACCGCACCCTCCTGGACACCTTAATATGGGTTCGTGTTCTGATAGAGGGACCTGCACCCTTCCTGTTCTCCTTTTATAGAATGAGCCTGAGAAAACAAAACAGTCTTATCAGTGAGGGGACACACAAACTGCTTGAGTGCCCTTGTCTGGGGTTGGACACTAGCCGTTTAGAGTCGTTGTCTGGGCATTCCAGTTGCCAGCACCTGAAGCCTGTTGAAGGGCACCTCTCCGTGTTTCCCTTGTTTCTGCATATCTTGTGAGCAGAGACATTGACAGTCTTTATTCTGGACTAACTTTCCAAGGAAGCTTGTATAGGGAATAGCCTTAGGAAATAGAGATAGTTTCTCCCTAATGGAGCCAAAGACAAGTTTGTTTGTTGACTCTTGTAATAAAGAGAATGTCTTTCTCTAGAGCAAAATTTGGGCAGGTTTGTCTGCAGTCCCTTTAAAACCATTGTTATTTCTGAAGCTTGGCTTCTTCCTCTGGGACACACACCCACTGTGTCTGCAGTATTCACTTGCGCCTACCTCTGTGTTGTCCACATGAGACTTGGGTAGGTTGGGGAACCAATGCAAACATGAAACTCATACTTCCTGTGGAATGAGTAATAAAGTCCTTTGTCTCGGACCCAATATTCTTGTCTTCTGCTGGCATCCATGAAATTAAGGCTGACTTGTTAGCTTGCAAGTGAGGTAAAGTCTCAGAGCCTTCACGGTTTTCGATAGAGCTCATAAGATATGACATGCCATCCCATCAAGAAGCTGAATTCACTGGAAGCCCCACTCTCCACTCTGCTCCAGGCTCAGCCCATCTGTGGTCCAGGAAACCCAGAATAAGGCCATTTTGAGATAGTATTTATTCAATACAATGGATTACTGGCAACTACGGGGTGTTCAGTAATTCCTGATCTCTACATGGAGGAAGCCGCAGTCTACAGAAGGGTTGTCTTCCAATAATTTATTTATAGGTATTTTTCTAGGATAATAACTTTATAAATGGCAGTTATACCTAGCCCCAGGTTTTCCTAGACTAGCCTTCTAAACTTACTAAGCCGGTTCAGTTTAGTGGTTAAGACTGTGGGTTCTGGAGCCAGACTACCTAGATTCAAACGCTGACCCCTCCTTAGATGTGTGACCTTTGACAAGCTGCATTAACCTCAGTTTCCTCACTGGATGACTTAACAACACAAACTACCAATAGGGTCATTTTAAGCTTTAAATGCATAATGCAAACCTTGTAAGCGACTCCTTGCCAAGCTGCTGTATAACCGTTCAATAATCGGGTCACTACATATAATGTGAGCAAACTGGATCACCTGTAGTCTTGTTCATACAGCACATACTGCTGGAGCTGATGCTTATTAACTACTTCTATTTCTAGGGGAGGAGCTTCCATTACAGCAAGTATTTTTTTTTTTCTTTTGCTTTTCAGGGCTGCACCCGTGGCATGTGGAGGTTCCCAGGTTAAGGCCTGAATCAGAGCTATAGCTGCTGGCCTACACCATAGCCACAGGAACGCAGGATCCTTAAACCACTGAGCAAGGCCAGGGATCGAACCTGCGTCCTCATGGATGCTAGTCAGATTCATCAATCTCTGAGCCACGATGGGAACTCCAACAGCAAGTATTTTTTTTTTTTTTGTCTTTTTGCCTTTTTCCAGGGCTGCTCCCGCGGCATATGGAGGTTCCCAGGCTAGGGGTCTAATTGGAGCTGTAGCTGCCGGCCTACACCAGAGCCACAGCAACTCGGGACCTGAGCCACGTCTGCAACCTACACCATAGCTCACAGCAATGCCGGATCCTTAACTTAACCACTGAGCAAGGCCAGGGACCGAACCCGCAACTTCATGGTTCCTAGTCAGATTCATAAACCACTGTGCCACGACGGGAACTCCCCTAACAGCAAGTATTCTTAACCTGGGGCCCATGGAAACTTTTGGGGATCCACGAGCTTTCCAGTCATATGATGAGCCCACTGGGGACAGGTCTTTATCTTGCCTTATATCTTTATATTCTCTGATCTCTGAGTATTCCCTACAATTGAATATGGATAACAAACCACAACTGTATTAACAAGATCTGTGAATTTGTATCCAGTAGAAATTACAGATGACTTCATCTATTATTAAATGCTAAACAAAGAAGCATATTTATTATTTATTATAAGGTTATTTATGTATACTTTCAGAGTTGTATTTTAGTGTAATGGGCTTCCTTTGTAGTGCCGTATATTTTACTTTATGCAGATAAAAATGTTATTCTGAGAAATGATCCATAGCCTTCACCAAATGCCAGAGGCCTACTGTCCAGGGATTAAGAAGCTCTCCATCAAAGTAAAAATTGGCCTTGCTCTTCCCACTCAGTTCTCCCCAGAGATTCAGCAGTCAGAAGCTGCACCCAGTATTAGGAAACCTGCTTGGTCCAGATTTAAATTATGTCCTTGAATATATGAGCATAATGTACAAGGAGAATATATTGACATTCAGCTGTCTGACTCCCAAATCTCTCTTTCACATGGTATCAAATTTGGCAGAGGTAGAAGTTATTAACTCCTCTCAACCACCAACTTATAGCTAAGTGACAGATTATAATCGGCCATTTCATCCACACCTTGAGGTCTTTCCAGTCATATGATGAGCCCACTGGGGACAGGTTTTTATCTTGCTCTCAGGGAGGCAATGGTGATGTGGTAAAGGACATGGTCTCGGATCCCAGGAGGCTTGGGTCCAAATCTGGGCTGATCCTTCATAGCTGGGTGACCTTGAACAAATTATTTAAGCTCCCACTGCCTCGTTTCCTCATCCATAACTGTACTTTTCTTACATGGTCCTCGCAAGGGCTGAGTGAGTTAAAACGTAAAAACAGAAGAGAATGCCTTGCAGGTAGTAAGAGCAGAGGGAAAAAAATCCTGTATTACATAGCTTAAGTGTTTTTCCCAATGCAATTAAAGCAGCTAAGTTTTCTATTTTCCCTGCAGATAAAATACTGAAGTACTGGAGATGAAGGATTATTTTATTAGATTTTTGTGGAAGAGACACTTGACTATCTAAAACACTAGTAAGACTGTTAAGGCGGCCTCTTTTTTGCTAGCAAGAATGAACTTAGCTTTCTCTAAGGAGCAGGTGGCCATGGTGCTATTTCAGGAGGCAACACATAACCAAAACCGAACACAATATTGGTATCAGAGGAGAGGTGGCAGAAGCAGGAACAGGACAGAAGCTGGAGACAGTCTGTCTAGCAAGGAACCTAATGTGTTTCTGTTACTTTTAAGAAATAAACAAAAGTTCTTTAGGAGAATTGGGTATTTCCCCAAACTTTGCTCAAAACAGCAATCTGGAATGGAATAACAGATTTTTTTAAACGTATCATCTATATAAACAAATACATATTCTCTATGCAGATATACATACCTGAACTTCATGAGCTGAGCAGTATTTTCTCTCTGGAGTCCGATTTCCATTATCTCTTTGGTCTGTGTCTTGACCTCTGACTTGGAGTAGGGTGGGAAGCCACTAAAAACTTGAGTCTTCTGCTATTTCCTGTTCCTCCACAGTGTACTCATTTTTAGGTATGCAACATTATTTATTCTATTGAGATTTTGTCATATAGGGCATCAAACAAATTGCTAAAGGATAAAAGTACATGCATTTTGAATAAGATCTGCATTCTGAAGACGTATTTACTTTTCTTTGGTATCTGTACTCCCTGCATCTCACCTGGGGCCTAACATAGCACAGGACATGGGATGACCTCCCTATACAGTTGCTTTGAAGAAAGACAAACTCGAGGATTTTATTTCAAGGGTGACACACCCGCTTCTTCATGAGTGTGGCAGTTGCTCTGAGTTCCCAACCTTGATGAGAATCATTAAAAGGAAATACACAAAGACCACCAAATGGTAACCTGAAACAAAGCTGCCTTTATTGCTTGCCTGGGAAGGGAGCATAACATCACTCAAGCACAACTTCAGCTGGTGTCTCCAAGTGGTACTTGAGAGGACCAGAGGGAGGGCAAAAGGCAGGAGGAACACAAAACCCAGGGGGATTCTGAGTTCGGGTGTCGGGCTGGCTCCCAAGGCTGGGTGTAAACTCTTCTTTGCAACTGGTCGTTGCGCTGCTTCACTTCTCAAAAGCTCAGGCACCATTCCTGAAGGTGTCCAGCGTGGGCTACATCGGCCTCTGATGGGTCCAGTGTCACCCCGATGGCATCCCTGCCCCGCTGGCATCAAGTCAACCAAATCTTTCCTGAACAGGGTCAGTAGCAGATTCGCACAGCTGGGTTAATTGAGTAAGACTCACCGGTCACCTGTCTCTTCACTCATCTCTTTTGGACCCGCCAGACCCAATTTCCTTTTCTTTCCCCTTAGGGCAAAAGGCAGAGAAACGTCCACGTGTACTTAGAAAAATAATTTCATGTACACGGGTTGTCCTTCAGTGCTGGAACAGGACAAAACAAAAGAGGCAGATACTTGTACAGAAATGTTCTGGCCACACTATTCACAGCAGCCCAAAGGTGGGAACAACTCCCATGGACATCAGCGGAGGATGGAGCAACAAAACGGGAGGTACACAAACAAGGGGATGTTATTCAGCCCCAAAAAGCAAGAGAGGTACAGGTACGTGGTACAACGTGGGGGCGCCTCGAAAACATTCTGCCAAGAGGAAGGGACCAGACAGAAAAGGTCACACCGTCTTGGATTCCATTTTTAGGAAAGAGCTAGAATGGGGAAGTCAGGCCATGGAGACAGAATGCAGACGGGTGGTTTTCAGGCAGGGGGAGAGGAAGACAGGCAGTGAGTGCTGAATGGGGACAGAGATTCCTCTTGGGGTGATGACAATGTTTTGGAAACAGAGGCGGTGGTTGCACAACCCCGTAAAAGCAGTAAATGCCGCTGAATTGTACACTCTAAAATGACTGTTTCTTGTGTAAATTATACCACAATGAAAAAACACACAACCACGAAAAAGGAACGGACAAAAGAAAACAGAAACCGTCAGGGAGCTTTTGAGCCCCACTGCAACAAGAAAGGAGGACAGAAGAAATGAGGAAGCAGGGACGGCTGAACACCTGGTGACCCCTCAGCAAGGGAAGGGTAAAGGCGGAGGGGGAGGGGCTCCGCTCCAGACTCTGACCAGGTGGGAAACCCTTGAAAAGCAAACAGATAAACTCCTTGCCAAATGTCCAGCCGTTTACCTTCTGCAAGGAACCAGACTCTCAAAACTGTAAACGATTTTGGAAGGAGAGAAAACAACATCCCAGAAGGGCCTCTTCAAGGCCCGTGACTGCAGCCTGGGCTCCGCGGGGACACCGGGTGCAGGTGGGGTCTTTGGAAGGGCTGAGGACAACCATGGGGGCAGGTGCCTCGAACCCATGCTGCACTCTTGCAGGCCCCGCACGGCCTCAGTATGACAGTGACGAGCATCCTTTTGGGGGCAGCGTTAGCCTTTTCTCTTTTTTTCCCCAAGACAAATGTGGAAAAACTGCATTTCATAAAATGTGCAAAAAACGTGTAAGCTACATAGACAAGTACCCAAGTGCATTCTTGTGAAAGGCGTCTCTCATATTTCATGGCTCGCTTCGGCACACATTACACACAGTGAAACCCTCTGTCAGAAGCCAGGAGCCTCCTGTGGCACGCTCGCCAACACACATGGACCTGGAGGACAGGATGCTGAGTGAAACGAGCCAGTCCCCAAAGGCAAATCCCCTCTGATTCCCACTTCCGTGGAGTATCTAAAGCAGCCAGACTCAGAGACACAGAAAGGAGAGGGCCAGGGGCCAGGGGCTGGGGGAGAGGGGAATGGGGAGTGGGCTCCGTGGGGCAGAGTCTGGCTTCTGCAAGAAGAAAACAGTCCTGGAGATCCACTGTACAACAGACTGAATCCACGTAACACTCCGGAGCGGTCCACTGAAACACCATCAAGACGGTAAGTCTCCTGTGATGTGCTAGTAACTCACCTAAAAACGTTAAACCATTGGCCACGTCAAAACAGGCCTGATTTTGACTTTACCGCTATTGGGGGTTTATTGCTTTAGCGAAGTTAGAGGCTTCGGGAGTGTCGACTGACCCTAGCTGGGATCTGGACACACTGGAGAACCGCACACTAAAAATAGTTGTGTCGACAACCACCACCAAAGCAATGGCTTAGGCCAAACAGTCCCAGTTTATTCCATCACCCCTCTGTTTCTATGTAAAAAGGGTGGGGTCGAGTGTCTGTATCAACTCTGTACATCCTGCAATATAAAATAAGCACAAACCAAACCAACCCCCCCCCCCCACCCGCCCCCTGAGTGAGGTCGAAAGGCAGAGTCGCCTGGTCTCCGCAGCTGTGCTCTGCAGGAGAAACGAAGGCAGCCTCAGGGCTGGGAGGCGGCCTGCGGGCCTCTGCTCTCTTGGCCTTCGGCTGGGCTGGCGGCTTGCTGGCCCTGAGGGCGCTGCCCTGGCAGCTCTGCGAAGGCTGTGGCCCGGGCCGGCGCCGCCTCGCCCGGCACGAGCCGCAGGCGCACCTGGGGCCGCGGAGCCGCTGGGGGCCCGGCCCGCCGCGGGGGGAGGCTCGGCCCTGGGCGGCCGCGGCCGGAGCCGAGGCCCGGCTGAGGCGGCAGCGCGGCCCGCGGCTGCAGGAAACCCTGGGCTCCACCCAGGTGAACCACCACCGCCTGCGGCACGGGGGGGACCGGGCCCTGGCCGCCAGAAGCGCGGGACCTTGAGCCCAGGGCCGGGGGCTGCCCGGGGCGCGCGGCGGCGGCGGGGCGCGGCGGGGACGGCGGGCGAACCAGCTGGAAGAGCCGCGGCGGCGGCGGGGCCTGCTGCCCGCTGCTCCAGAGGAGCGGACCGCGGGGCAGCTGCACCAGGGTCAGGGGCTCCACACCCACAGGCCCTTTCACCAGCAGCTGGACGCCTCCGCCTCTGCGACGGGCGGCGGGGGGCCGCGCTCCGGCCGGGGCCGGTTCTCCGGGGGCAGAGCCTCTCTCGGAGGCCGGGCCTGCGCCGCCGGGGCCCGCCACGCCGGGGCCCTTTGGGCCCGCGGAGGCGGCCGTCCCCGGGGCGCCGGGGGGCCTCTGGGAGGCACCTGCAGCAGACAGGGCGGCGGCAGGGATCCAGCTGACTCGGTGCAGCTCCACAAAGGAGTTCTGGAAGAGACCTGGCGGCCTGGGAGCAGGGGCAGGCGCCGGAGATGCCAGAGGGCCGCCCGCCTGCTGAGGAGTCAAAGGGTCACCCCGCGGGCTCTGTCCTGCCCTCCCGGGAAGTCTCTGGAGTGGAGGCGGGTGTCTGGCTCCCCTGCCCAGCGCTGAAGACACAATGCACGTGATCTGAGGCTGTTCTGGTTCTTTCCCCGGAGGGGGCCTGAGACCCGCTGGGCCATCGGAGCTGAGCGACATCTGCGCTGGACACTGGGCGCGCTCCTGGACCACTTCCTCCGTCTGACTGGCCACCTGCCCAGCATCAGTCTTGGGCCTGGGCAGGACACTGTTGGAATGCTCCCCCGAGGACGAGTCGGGGGGACACAGCTCTCTCTCCAATGTGGCTTTTTGACAGGCGCTTTGTCTAGGGGCCCTTTGCCCAGAGGCAATTGAATTATCAAGCTGCTGCCCAGTGGTCTGCCTTGTTGCCTGGGACTGGTAGCCAGCCTCGCACCCAAATACAAAACCATCTCGTGCCTCCTTCCTGGGCCAGACTGTTGGCTGTGAGTCATCACATCCGACAGCCTTCTTCCCCTTGGCATACTTCTCCACATCCACCTGAGAAGGTACCGCCAAGTCACAAGGTCTCTGTCTCCACGTGTCTACACAACTGCCTGCTTGAAAAGCTTGGAGGCCATCGCGCTCACCTGTTTTACTCTCTCTTATTTTTTTGCAAGAAGCCAGTACTCTTAGCTCAGGAGGAGGTGGACACTGAGACAGCTCCTGCTGCCGATTCAGCGAGGCCATGGCATACCTCTTGAAGCTCCTTTTCATGGGAAGAGTGTTCAGCTTTTGCTTGTTGTAGAGCAGTCTGTTTGCAGTGCAGGCTACGGATACAGAAGGGTCTAGACACAGGGGTTCAGCTGTAGCCAAGATCAGCTGGCTCTCAAGCAAAAGTCTGTCCTCCTGGGTCCATTTCTGGGTATCGCTGGTTATGGCCTGTACATCGCAGACTAAAGTCTGCATCGTGGGGCGTAAGAGAATATGCCTGCTTTGGTAGCCGGGAGGGAACTTCCCACTGGACTGCCTGTAGTCCCGTATTTCTGCTATGACACACCCACGATGAAAAAGGTTAACGGGAGACTTTTCCAAGAGATCCACCAAAACGGGAGGTAATTCTTCTGCGTCCAAGTATTCGAGCAGTTCCTTTTCTTCATAAGGCAGTCGAATGCTCTCTGAATAGGATCCATTTTTTCCCTTGAGCATCAGCGAGTAGCCCTCCTTTCCTGGGTACAGGTTGACCACCAAACATGGCAAGGACTCTCTCCTAACAAGCTTCTCTAACAGGTTCACGTTGCTTCTCAGCTCCTCTGTAACCTCAGGCTCTCTTTCACATTCTTCAACATAAATGTCGTAAAGTTTTTCATGGAGCGACGGCTTCCCACTGGATGAGTATTTCCTTTTCGGCGGTCTCTGTTGGGCCCTTTCGGTAACATATTCCGCATGATCCAAAGCTTGTTCTAGAGCTCGCTGCATTGTGGTGCAAAACGGGGGCCCTACAAGAAGAGAATACGTGTGCTGATGAACTTCGAAAACCCTAGGTTAAAACCTTGTGTGCAAAATCGACGCACATTACTGCAAACGCAGCCACTCCGCAGTGGATAGACGAGCCTTACCTCAAAATGGAGACTGAGAAACCTGCCCCCGAAGAGGCAGCGCGCTAAATACTTGCAATTTTCGGAAATTCCTAAAAGGCTGTGAGCTTATCCTGCGCTGAGTCTTGCTTGCAGTGCTGCAGATGGGCCGGAAGTGCATCGCCGGGCTTTTGGTGCCCGCACCGCCCCCCATACGCCCCCCGCCCCCCCGTTCCCGCGCATCCCGGTGTGCGCATGCGCAAGGCTCAGGCCTCAGCCTTCTCTTGCCTCCCAGGCTCAGTGCCAACAGTCTGCACTTCCGGTGCTGCTGCTTGCTTTTCCGCTGTGGGCTGGGGCTCGCCAGGTTTTTCTGTTCATAGAACTTGGTTTTTTGTTTTGTTTTGTTTTGTTTTGTCTTTTTGCCTTTTCTAGGGCCGCTCCCACGGCATATGGAGGTTCCCAGGCTAGGGGTCAAATCGGAGCTGTAGCCACCGGCCTACGCCAGAGCCACAGCAACGCGGGATCCGAGCCGCGTCTGCAACCTACACCACAGGTCACGGCAACCCCGGATCTTTAACCCACTGAGCAAGGGCAGGGACCGAACCGCAACCTCATGGTTCCTAGTCGGATTCGCTAACTACTGCGCCACGACGGGAACTCCATGTTCATAGAACTTTGAAAGCGGGCGCCCCAAAGTACAAGCGGACAACAAGAAAAATCCATACTTCTTAGGTGCGGCTTTAGTACACACCACTTTATTGAGAAATGCAGTTGCTGGCAAGGTCATGGAAGGTGGTCATTTACTTTCTCCGCGATCAGGTCCCTAAGAATTATTCACTGTGTTTTGGAAGCCCTTGTTTGCTCTCAATGGCAGGACTGCTCCTGGTGTCTGTCACCAATTTAACACACCCAGAGAGTCCCCATTCCTAGCTCTTGCCTACATGGAGGTCTGTTGTATTCGGTGCATCAGAATCCCCTAGAGATGGCCTGCCTGATGGTTTTCATAGAGATGGGCATATAACGTGACATTCTTTTACCCAAGAGTTACCTTTTATTTCCCTAGGTACTACAAGAAGGGCTTTATAGTTGTATAAGTGTGTGGTGGGTAGTTACATTGTGGTTTACAGTTTAGGATTAAACTGTTTAAAAAGGTGGTTTGCATCTGATAGGGTTGAAAAGTATTGTTCCAGGTGATGGCAGTGCAATTTTTTTTTTTAGTTTTATTGAAGTATAGTTGATTTACAAGGCTCTGATAATTTCTGCTGTACAACAAAGTGACCTGGTCATATATATATATACATATACACACACACGCACACACACACATATCCATTCTCTCTCAGATTCTTTTCCCACATAGATTATCCCAGAATACTGGGTGGAGTTCTCTGTGCTATATAGCAGGTCACCACTGGCTAATCGTTGCATATAGCCACTGTGCATATGCCAATCCCAAAGCCCCAGTCCAAGAAGTGCAGTTTAAATGATCACTCTAACTGTAGACCATAGTACCGTCTTCATGGTGGTTTATAGCGAGAGGATTGAGGCCTCGGTCATTTACGGGCCATTGTTTTCCATTAATATTGTTGCCTTGAAATCTGCCAGCCTTTCTGGGCAGGTTTTCTAAGGAATCGCTTGATGTTTAGATGTAGACATCATGATAATATGGTATTCTTTGTGAAGAGTCACAGATGAGAAGAATTCAAGACAAAATGGTAAAACTCCTGAATTATAGACCACTGTAAGAGTTTCTCTAACCAATAGCCATTATGGTAATTACATATTGTAGTAGATACTGTCTGTTCAAAGAGGATTAAAAACTCCTGGGAGTTCCCTTGTAGCACAGCCGGTTAAGAATCTGGCATTGTCACTGAAGTGGCTCAGGTGGCTGCCATGGAGCAGGTTCCATCCCTGGCTACCAACTTCCATATGCTGCCGGCACAGCCAAAACAAAGCAAAACAAAGCAAAACAAAGCAAAACAAAAAGTCAACTCCTTGACTAAGTGTTCCTTAAATATGTGCCTTGTTCAGGAATAGACAAGAATAATTTTCTCCTGGCATGTCTGCTATCTTTGGCCAAATGCCTCCAGTCATGCCCCAGTATCAGCGGGTGGCTGATTCCAGGACCCTTCCCACAGATATTAAAACCCACAGATGAGATGACTAGATTAAGAAGATGTGGTATATATACACTATGGAATACTACTCAGCCATCAAAAAGAACAAAAGAATGCCACTTGCAGCAACACGGGTGGACCTAGAGAGTCTCATACTGAGTGAAGGAAGTCAGAAAGACAAACAGCATATGATACCACTTATATCTGGAGTCTAATAAATGGCACAAAGGAACCTTTCTAACAGAACAGAAGCAGACTCATGGACTTGGAGAACACACTTGTGGTTGCCAAGGGGGAGGGGGAGGGGGAGGGAGCGGGTTGGACTGGGAATTTGGGGTTAGTAGATGCAAACTTTTGCATTTGGAGTGGATAAGCATTGAGATCCTGCTGTATAGCACAGGGAACTATATCTAGTCATTGTGATGGAACGTGATAGAGGATGATGTGAGAAAAAAGACTATTTACACACACACATATATATATGTATATGTATAACCGGTGCCTTTGCTGTTCAGCAGAAATTGACAGAACATTGTAAATCAGCTATAATAGAAACAATAAAAACATGACAAAGAAAACCATCACAAACCCTGTAGATGCTCACTCCCTTTCAGTAGGCCCTCCTATCCCTACCTCCAGTTCTCTGTCCACAGATTTAATAATATGCCATCCAGGGTGGGTTGAAGCCACCAGTGCAGAAAGCACGGATACAGAAGGCCAGTGTACTTGTTGGAGCTTCAGGATGGGGGGGTGGGTGGGCTTGAAATGAGTTTCGTGTCTTAATCCTTTTGAGCATCCCTCCCTGTGTCTCTTTTCCCACCACCTGCCCACAGTTGGGCTCAGTGTAAGACTGGGGAGTCAAGCCATAGCTTGCTCTCCACGCATCCAAGTAGCCAACTTTAATAAAGCCCAAATCCATGAAAGAAACATGAGCTCTGACCCTCACTCAAAGCACTGCCCAGTCTTCCGCCTTGAATAAACGAGCTTAGCTGCCTGCTGGCCTCTGGCAGGCTGCTCAGCAACCATGATGCCTTCACCTTCGGTCCCCAGGAATTTACTGTGTGTTGGGTCTGAGAACGTGTCAGTGTGTAGCAGCAGCATTCCCTTTAGCTGGAGAAGCAAACCAGAAAGGGAATTCTCCGCTTTCGTGCGGATCCAACTAGGTTATGCTGGGGGAGCAGTGGCCCCGTGGCCCTGTGTGGGGGTCAGGTTATCCTGCCAGAGAGTAAAGGCGTCCAAGCCTTTGGGGGCTGCTCCCGGCCTGCAGACTAGACCCCCAGCTTCTCAGCCTGCCCGAGGAGGAAGGCTGGGACTGGGGTGAGGCCCCCAGGGGCCTAGGGTACAGGATGCAAGGAGACCCCACCCTCGGGTTGTGCACGTCCCAGCAGGGTGAGTGCCCTGGATGCCTCACTCTCCTCACCTGGTCCCAGCCCTGCAGGCAGGCCCCTCACCACCTGGCACCTGCCTCCTTCCCACTCCTCTCTCTGCCCTCTCTCCTGTGCCTCCCGTGCTTCCTGTGCTCTGAGCGTGGTCTCTGTGCTCTTCAGGGCTCTGGGCCCTCTCTGCCTAGTCACCTGCTGCTCTCCACCGGTCTGTCAGCTCGGATACCCGCTCCTGACTTCCAAGAAGCACACCTCCTTCTCTCTGCTCTTCTGCCAAATCACACATGCTGTAGGCCTTACGCCAGCCGGGCTTCCCCAAAGGGAAGGCATCCAGTGTTTGCGCCGCCCTCCACACCCAGCCTCTGGATTCTCTGAGGGCAGACACGACGCCTCTGCCATCTTTATTTGGTCACCAACTTGGTCATAACTTGGCACACAGCGGGCGCAAGGATGCAGGAATGATTGACCCCGAGTTACTCTAGTTATTGCACCTCAGGCTCACGTAAGTCAATATGTGATCTCCTTTTTGGAGACGAGAAAAGTACCCAGAGCCAGGTCTGCCGCCTCTTGGGCTGTACTGTGCCAGGGCGTCTGAGCCTTGGCCCCAGGGACCTTGCTGTGCACTGGGAGGTGTTAGGCAGCATCCCTGGCCTTCCCCACTGGATGCCATTGCACTCACCCCCCGCCCCCGCCCCCGCCCCCCGGTGCGAGACCCACAAGTGGCTCCTGCTATTGCCCAATATGCCATGGGGGCAAACTCGTCCCCCTGGTTCGGAGCTGCTCAGTGCCCACATACTCCGGGAGCCATGAGCCTGATCCCAATGCAGCCCCTAAGGGGACGTCCCTGGGTCCCCTGCCTCCGCGGGGAGGTGTGTCTGCCCACCCTGCCTCGGGGTGGACTAGATGTGCAGCCGTGACGGTGTCTTTGGTCGGGATCCCCGGCAGCAAACCCTGACAAGAGGATTCAAGTGCAGGGCGTTTCTCTGCGAGCTCACCCCACCCAAGAAACACTGGCCAGGGGAAGGGCGGCTGAGTCAGGGACGGGAAAGAAGGCCATCCAAGGCCCCGCCCGAAGTGGGCAGAAGGCTGCTCGAAGCAGCAGCCAAGCAAATCCTGCAGGAGGCAGGGCAGAGCCAGCCTCAGGCTGTCCCCCCCTCGAGGCAAGGAGGCTGGGCCCCGGATCCTTGTGGTCCCCTCTCTCTCATGGGCTCAGGCCCGTCCTGGGAGCAATGTTTCCTGTCACTCTGGGCTGCCGCCTGCGGAGCCGCCCATGCTGATGAGGCCTGGAATGCCCTTGCAGAGAGCGTCCCGAGGACTGGGGGAAATCCTCTGTCCGCGTGGACAGAGTGGCAGGTACCGTGGGGAGATGGCGGGGTGCCCCCCGCATCCGCTCCCCCTGGGCTGAGAGAAGTGGAAGAAGGCGGCCATTCATTGCTGATGACGTAGAGAATGTGCCGAGTCACACATCTGGGCCCGTGCAGCGGAGAACCTGTGCTCCATCAGGGGAAAGGGGCTAGTTCCTGTGCGTTTCTTGCCCGCTCTTAACGCCCAGCAGGCCGACACTGGAGAGCGTGACCTAGTCCTTCCTTCCCACCAGGAGGAGCCCGGGCTACCTGGCCCCGGGTGCGCTGGCTGAGGCTCTGTCCCTGGCTGAGCGTGTTTTCCAGGAGCTTTAGTTGGCCTGGTCAAGCTCCGCACGGCTCAGCCATCCCTTGCACTTGGGCTCCCTAATTGCCGGGTCTTTGCACAAGATGAGGTTTTGAAGAATTGTTCTCAGTGCAGACCCTCCTTGGAGCACATTAGCAAGCGCGCTGGCTGAGTATAAGGATCCAGCTGCTGCCCTCCCCCTGCCCTCCAGCAGCTCAACATAGATGCACATGCTGAGAAAAGTCATGGCCAGATTAAGACATGCTAGAGGAGGAAGGGACTGAATTAACCGCAAGATCACTTAGCTAGTTCACAATAGTCAACTGGTTTGTTGTAGAGAACACTGAGCTTTAGGTCTAGGTTTTGCCACCTCTCTCCTGCTGTAGCTAATTAGAGGGACAAGCTACAGCCTTGAAATGACAAGGATGAAGGATTGGGGAAGGTGAAGAGACTTTGCTTGTTGGTCTCATCTCCGCTTAACCCTCCGTCACTCGCATTGAGACGTAATGTGTTCCTTCTGTGATCAGACCCCAGCGTCAGTAAAGCAAATCCCAGGCAAGGTGGTAGCTCTGTGAGGTTGTGAGCGGAAATCACTCCCGCAGCCTGTTATGTCATTCCGTGCTGCCGCATCTCCTAGTTGTTTATTGGATCTAAGGACTTCTCAGAGCCCGTAAGTGTTGCTTTGTGTATTTATTTTCCTCTTTCCCCCTTTTCGTGAAATGTGGGTCCCCCTTCAGTTTCTTCCACTTGCACAGCTTTTCCCATTTTACTGGAAAAAAAAATGAAATGGTATGTTTTTCTGGTTTTATTACTTTGTTAAAAGTTTCATCCTACTCCTTGAGATAAATAGTCCTACCCTGAGTCAGGGTTTCTCAGCCTCTGCCTGTAGACATTGCTGTTAGGAGCTGTCCTGTGCACTGTAAGGGTTTTGATAGCATCTCTGGCCTTATCCAGTAGGTGCAAATAGCAGTTCTACCCCAGTTAGGACAACCAAACATGTTTATAGACATGGCTACATGTTCCTTGGGAGGCAAAATTATCCGCAGTTGACTCACAACCCCATGGTGGCGCAGAGGGAATGGGATGGACTGGGAGTTTGGGGTTAGTAGATGCAAACTATTACATTTAGAATGGATATGCAATGAGGGCCTACTGTATAGCACAGGGAACTCATCCAATCTCTTGGGATAGACCACAATGGAAGATAATATAAGAAAGGGAATGTATTTATATGTATGGCTGGGTCACTTTCCTGTACAGCAGAAATTGGCACAACATTGTAAATCAACTATACTTTAATTAAAAAATAAAAAATTTTAAAAATGCACCATGATCCTATAATATCACAAGATAACTGTGTTTGGAGAAATGAAGCAGCAATCTACAAACCCAAAAATGCTTGGCACCTTGGGAGTTCCTGTCATGGCTCAGTGGTTAACAAATCCGACTGGGAACCATGAGGTTGTGGGTTCGATCCCTGGCCTCACTCAGTGGGTTAAGGATCCGGCATTGCCGTGAGCTGTGGTGTAGGTTGCAGACGTGGCTCGGATCCCACGTTGCTGTGACTCTGGCAGCTACAGCTCAGATTAAACCCCTAGCCTGGGAACCTCCATATGCTGCAGGAGCGGCCCTAGAAAAGGCAAACTCACACACACACAAAATGCTTGGCACCTTAATTTCTAGGATGGTTCTTCAAATGACTAGATGTGACTTTCGTTTTTTGTTTTTGTTTTTTTGCTGCAATTACTGTTACGGTTGGCCCTGAATTATTTTGCTAATCCTCTAAATTTTCCATTGGACTTGATGAATTGAGTCTCTGGCCAGTAGGAGAGATGCAAACAAAAATATTATTAATTTTTAGAAGGTAGATTTTCAGAAATAACAGAGATTTGCTTTTTTAATTCATCTGTCTGATAACAGTCACTAAGGATTTCCAAGTTTTCTAGGTTTACTCAACAACTGAGGATGTTTGCTCACTTCAGTAATTTTTTTCTCTGATCTTCATTCAATATTTGCTCTTTAAGTGTATGTTCCCTACACTTCATTTTGTTTTCTTAATGTCAGACTCACTCCTTCCCCTGCTTTCTCTAATTACAGTAAATTCTTCACTGACTTCAAGCCTGATGGCTTTAGCTACCATCAATACATAATTATGTCTCCAGCCTGGACCTCCCCTGAACTATAGGCTCATAATGTCAAAGATACCTATTCAGAATCTCTACATGGATGCCTCATAGTAATGTTGAATTTAATGTGGCCAAGCCCAGTTCCTGACCTGCTACTCAAACTTGTTCGTTTGGCAGTGTAACACTGGAGTTCCCGGCTCAAAAAACACCTCTTTACTGGCTGGGATATGTCAAATTTGGAGTCAGGTTTTTTGGTTTTGTTTTGTTTTTCCCTAGGGGAACCATGTATGGGTTTCATGAGATCTTTAAACTTCCTAAAAAAGTAGATGAACTTCAGATCATTCCGGAGAACCTGTATGGTTTTTTTTCCTTTTGTTTTTGAGGTGGTGAGGTGGGAGCAGAGGAAGCATAGAGCATCTGAGGGAGGTGAGAAAAAGACCAGAATCTCGTGAGGCCAGGAAGACATATTCCATCTACCATAAAACTTTCTCATGGAGTGGAGGAAAAGACACCACCTAGGAAGAGACCTTGTGCATGTGCCACATGGGTGGGTGGGACAAACTGAGCCAGCCTGCGGGACTCACCATCTATGGCACAAACTGCACAATAAAACCGCCAAGGGAGTTAAAGTACCCAATCCAACTGTTTAAGATCAGCCTTTTTCTTCCTAAACCCTGAAGGCTAGATGCCACTTCCCAGCTGTTTCCCTTCATAGTTTCTCTGCTTTTGTGATCCCTCAAGGGTCTGTTGATGAGTAAAGAATGTGGAGATCAAATGAGAGCCCAGCCCATTGGAAAAGGGTAATTCAAGAAGACCACAGGTCCCCATTGCTGCGTTGTCTGTCTGCCCAGGGGAATTTTCTTTGGAAACCCACGGACCTAACACTAAAGGCCGATGAATTCATTTGAGAAGGAACCACTTTGTTGGAGGGATCTCTGCAGTGAGTTGTCTCAATCTTTGCACATGGGTCTCCCATGGCAAAAATGTTCACTGGCCCTTCTGCTTCTGGCCTGGGATGTCAGTACTGGCAAAGAGGAGTGTTTTGAATTTCCTCCATTAATCTGAAAGTTTTCTTCCTGAATTATACAGCGTATTCCATGTAGGGAAAGGCCTTAGAATCATCATAGTAGACCCTCCATAAATAGGAGCTATGTACCCCATAAGAGAGGTGATATACTTCCCAGTTTATAGGCAAGGAAAGAGATGCCAGGAGACTAATCAGAATCATCCTGGCTGATAACAATCAGAGCAGAGGTTCGTATCCATGGCTATTCATTAAAGTCACCTGGGGAGATTTTAAAACTAGCAACAGGAGTTCCTATCATGGCTCAGTGGTAACGAACCTGACTAGTATCCATGAGGACGGGGGTTCAATCCCTGGCCTCACTCAGTGGGTTAAGGATCCGGCATTGCCGTGAACTGTGGTATAGGTCACAGACATGGCTCGGATCCTGCCTTGCTGTGGCTGTGGTGTAGGCTGGCAGCTATAGCTCCGAATCGACCCCTAGCTGGGAACTTTCATGTGTTGAGAGTGCAGCCCTAAAAAAAAAAAAAAAAAAAAGTCTAGCGACACATGGAACCACCCTAGAGATTCAGTTTTATTAGTCTGGGTGGTGCCTGAGCATCCTTCACTTTCAAAAGCTTCCCAGAGCATTCCAATGTATAACTGGGATTGAGAACCAATACTTCAAAACTTCAGTCTTGTTTACTACCTCTTTCTGCCTCTTCCAGACAGCACCTGGTCCAATGGTACCGTTTTACAAATAACACTGAGGTCCAGGGAAGATTAATGATTTTCTTAAGGCATCAGAACTAGAACTAACCATTTTTTTAAAAAATCACAAATTATAACCCTTCTTTGCCTGTGCATCAGCTAAACGCAAACTTGGCTGAGCATAAGGATCACCTGATTGCTTGTCAGAACTAAAAACTGCCAGGGTCCATCCCTAGATATTACTATTAACTAGGTCTGTGGTAGGATTCTGCTGTCTGTAATTTAATAAGTAACCCAGTGATTACTATGATCAGGTCAATTTGTTGATTCTGTATCATTTTAAAAATTAGATTCCACATACAAGTGATATCATCTAATATTTGTCTTTCTCTGTCTGACTTACTTCACTTAGTATGAGGATCTCTAGGTCTGTCCATGTTGCAGCAAATGGCATTGTTACATTTTTTTTTCTAGCTGAGTAATATTCCGTTGTATGTATATATACTACAGCTTTTTTATCCACTCATCTGTCAATGGACATTTATCTCAATTCTTAACTAATGTGATTGTGGATATTTTCTAAGCTAAAGAAAATTTTAATTCTTTTCATGGTGGTGCAAAAAAGAACTGAAATTTATTTGTAAAGATTTTTCCTTGTGCTAAGACATTGAGGAAAGGTAACAACCCTGCTTTATCAAACTCTAGACTTTCATTATGATTCCTTAATTCGTTCTTTCTTTGGTTGTTGTTGTTGTTTTAAAATGAAGTGGGTAGCTCTTCAATCAAAATAACATGGATATGCACTTCCGTTTGTAATAATTTGTGAGTTGAACTCAAATGGTTCTAGCTTTGGGAATGGAAAATAAACTGGCTACTACTCTGACCAGTTATCATGACACATTGCCACTCCGCTCTCTGTCCCGAGTTTGGTGGTCTCCAGTCAGGATGGGTGAAGCAGTTGTAGTCTTAGGTGACTATGCTGGAGAGTGCAGCTCAGCAACCATTTGTCACAGGATCCCTGACTGAACACGTGACTCTATAGCCATGCCCTTAAACTCCAAACTTCAAGGCAGTTTTACTAAGAGATGCAGTGGAAAGAACTTCTGGAATCTAACTCTGAAAACCTAGGGTCCCCCCACCCCCACCCCCACTAGCTATATGACTATGATCAAATCATTTTACTTGCGTGAGTCTTGCTTGCACATCTGTAAGGAGAGGATAATGATATCCATTCTACCTATCTAGTGATGGACATTTGGAAATTACATTGGTTAGCATTGGCCTCATAACAATCCCAAATCTCTGTGGTATCCGACAATATTTATTTTTCATAGATTTACAGGGTCTAGCTAATTGAGGCTGGGCTTCCTGGGCAACTTTGACGATACTGACTGGACTCATATGCCTGGGACATGACTGATCCCAGTAAGGCTGAACAAGGGTGATTAACCCAGACACAATCCCTTTCATGGAGACTGCAGAGCTGCAAGATCGCAAGAGAGCAAGCCCCATTGTGGAAGCACTTTTACAAGCCTCTCCTGTGTCATGTCTACCATTGGCCAAAGAAAGCCACATGGCTGAACTGAAACTTAAGGAATAGGCTTTTATATCTGGCCTTTTGATGGAAAGATCCATAAAGTCACACACTAAATAGCATGGATAGGGGAAAGATGAAGAAATTGGAGTGTTAATGCAGACTAACACAGTTGATGCTTATAAAATGCTATGCAAAATATACTAATGTGATGAAACTTCTGCAATCCAGAATGACACGTAAATTAACCATATGTGAAGAAACTAACTTGAAAATAACTTTTATGGATAGAAGAGAGTATAACTCAGTTTATATTTCAAATATTTTCCTTTTTCATGGGTTTGTAGGTAGTGTTATATATCATGCCTCGGTAAATAAATAATTGTGCTCCATAATTGTGCTCTAAGTGATTCAGAGATTTTTTTTCTTTTCTCTTGGTTTAAGAGCTTGAATAAAGCCACTTGTATATGTCTGAGGTTCATTTTATAGTTTCGTTTTGCTTTTTAGGCCCACACCTACAGCATATGGAGGTTCCCAGGCTAGGAGTCAAAATGCCAGATCCAAGTCGTATCTGTGACCTATACTGCAGCTCATGTCAACACCAAATCCTTAACCCACTGAGTAAGGCCAGGGATCGAACCTGCGTCCTCATGGATGCTACTCAGATTTGTTTCTGTTGTGCCACGATGGGAACTCCCATTTTATAGTTTAAAGTTATGTTTCTCTGGCTGATTCCAGGGAAAAGGAGCAAGATCAGTTGGAGGCGAGCATGGAATATCATGATATGTTGTGAAGTAACGAAGTGATCAGAAAAATGATAGTGACATGCCACAGGTACCGAGGAGCCAGCTCGAAAGGGCTTCCACTGGCTAAATCTTAGACAATTTGAGCACCAAAATAATTATTTGCAATACTGAATTATAAGCCAGTGGAAAAGTAGATAGATAAATGGACAAATGGGGGAGCAGGCTAGTGGGTTTTTGGTTTTAAATAGAATACCGAGGGCTGGTCAATGTGGAGGGAGTGCTATAGTTGGAAGATTATCATTTTGCAGACATCATAATAAAGCCTTGATGAGGCAAGAATCACCAATGGACACTAAATTTAGGGGGAATTTTGATGGACAGGATATTTCCATGGCTGTTAAGTATCTCCCAGAGATTGCTCATCAGTAGCAAGGGAAGGAAAAAAATAGTAATTATACAATGGAAAAATTGGACAACACCTAGACCAGGTGACCAAAGTTAACATTACCAGTGAAGGAGAGGTGGACATCATGTAGCTCTAAAGGTGATACCCTGAAAAAGATAATGTTACCTCTTGACTGAGAGTATATGGTCTGAATCTAATCATGAGGAAACAGCCAGACACAAAACAAGGAGAAAGTTGTGGGGCAGCATTCTTTAAATGTTAGTGTCATAAAACACAAAGGCTGTGTGAATGTTCCAGATTAAAGGGGTCTAAAAAGACCTGACAGGGAGTTCCCTTGTGGCTCAGTGGGTTAAGGATTCAGCATTGTCACTGCTGTGGCTCAGGTGGCTGCTGTGGCGTGGTGTTGATTCCTGGCCCAGGAATTTTCATAGGCCACAACCATGGTAAAAAAACAAACAACCAAAAACCCCAAAACCTGACAGCTCAATGCAACACTTGAGCCTAAACTGAACATTGTACTACAGGGGAGGTGAAAATACCACAGAGGACGTTATTAGATCAACTGACAAAATTGAAATATGGACAGTAGATTAGATACAAATATTATTGTTCTGGCAATGTTGAAGGAACAGGGACCAGACTTACCCTCCTACCTTAAACAAAAAGAACCAGATAAAATACATGACATGATGGTTCGCAGACATTGGACAATAGGCAGCACAGGACAGAGATCCCTAAGAGAAGAGAAACAAACGAGGCGAACCCTCTCTTATTGCCTCTGCTCACTGCTTGGAGCAAGTTTCCAAGCCTCAGTGCAGCAGGGGGAAACCCAGACAGAGCCCCTAGTCTTCCTGAGCTGAGGAGACATCGTTGAGAATTTGGAGAGTCCTAGATGGCTAGGATTTGCAGGGCGGAGGACCAGAGAGGAGAGCGCTACATGGAGATAGAACTCTGAAGGTCTGCAGAGGGCTTCCCTTGGGTCACCTGCTTAGCACTGACCTGTGGATGAGTTTCTAAGGATATTACACAAGGCCCAGGGAATGAGCTCCCAAAAGTATCAGGTGAAAAACTCCCTGGAGATCACACAGGGTTGGGAATAGCTCATCTTCCCAATAGCCAGACTGGAGAACCCTTATATGGGCATTAGGTGGGGTACTTAGAAAGCTATGCTCTCAAGCAGTGGGATCAAGCTAGGCCTAGACCAAAGGCTGCTCTGGTCTGACTCAGCCAAACAAAGCTGAAGAGCAGGATGTGAAAGAAATTATTTCCAATGAACTTAACTGCATTCCAGAGGAAAGCTCAAAATTACTTACTAAAAATTACAGAATATTACAAAAATTTTTAAAAAACCCAGAACCTAACAATGGACCCAATGTCTGCCATCCAATCAGTCTGTAACTGTACTGCGGTTATGTAAGAGACTATTCTTAGGAAGGACACACTGAAATATTTAGGGATCAAGGGCCATGATATATGACATTGGCAAAGAGGGAAGGTTGGAGAATAGATGAATCTGGGTAAAGAACATATAGAGGTCTTTGTAAAATATTTATTTTTACAACTTTTTCTAAATTTGAAATTATTTCCAAGTAAGTTAATTCAAAAAAGAAATATAAAAACAACGTTTCTTATGCCTCAGAAACCGGCATAATCCTTTTTGGATAATGCTGTGATGGTGCTCATTCCATCCACAGGAACGTGTATAACTTTTAATTATCAGTTGCTACAGAGAATTGAAAACAACATTCAGGAGGGATCTTGCAAAGACAGCAAATCGGGGGAAAAAAGAAGAAAAATCTAACAAGTAACTATTTGTTACCATGATGGGCATTTGGAAATTCTTTAAATGTTGGCTTTTCTCCCTCATTAGCCAATGCTTCTATTTTGCTGAAGTGAGGGATTTTCCAGTTTACTTTCCTCCAACCTGTCATGACATTCCTCTCTATTGCATTCTGGGTGAATGGCATCTAGATCCTTTCTAACCTAAGTGTTGAGGAAATCTGACTTACTGGTCAAGGAAGGAACAGATCCTAGTACGAGGCAACCAGTGACAGAGACCTGTTCCCTGTCTCATTGGGACCTAGCACTTCCGAGTGGAGCCAACAGTTCTCTCTGCAGCACTGGATGCTGCAGTGTTTCCACAGGTTCAGTCTAAGTCGGGGGCATACAAACCTTCAGTCTGATGGGAACTAGATTGACCAGAAGAGTCGGAAACAGACTTAACCAGAGAATTCTGGCTCCTGCTCTTCCTTGGTAACCCTTGAGGTCCTGCAATATGGGTCTAATGTTCTGTTGAGGTCTTTGCTGTTCTTATCTTGTGACCAGTGGGAATCATTTTTCTACATTGTGTGATGATCCTTAGCTAAAAGAAGAAAATGCCTAAGTTTGCGCTGTACCACAGTGATGAATGTAAATTCCCTGATTAGTTTGGATTTTGTGGCACCTGTAATATCCTATCCATTTTGGCCTGAGAGAGAGGAGGAGATATCACAGATTTTCAAGCCAATGGAATAGCCCCTATTTCTGATATTTTGGAATAAATTTGACCGAAAGAAATAGGCTATTAGTGGGGGGTGTGTGTGTGAGAGAGAGAGAGAGAGAGAGAGAGAGAGAGAGAGACAGAGACAGAGACAGAGACAGAGACAGAGACAGTCCCTGTCTTTAATAGCCCTGGAACTGACTCCTCTAAGATGTTCAAAGAGGTGTTCATTGAACCTTTTCCTGTCTCATGGTATTTTTTTTTTTTTTTTGCTTTTTAGGGCCACCTCCATGGCATATGGAGGTTCCTAGACTAGGGGTCAAATCGGAGCTGTAGCTCCTGGCCATACCACAGCCACAGCAACACCAGATCTGAACCACATCTGTGACCTACACCACAGCTCATGGCAATGCCGGATCCTTAACCCACTGAGCGAGGCCAGGGATAAAACCCGCATCCTCATGGGTACTAGTTAGGCTCATTTCCACTGAGCCACAGTGGGAACTCTCTCATGGTCTATTGACTTGATTTAATATGTAACTTCTCTTCCCACATTGGTCTTCCCTAATCAGAAACATTAGCAAGCCTAAAGTATTAAGTAGTTTTATTTTGGAAAACCATGAAAATTAGTCTTATCCATGACTAATGAAAATTTGTGATTCAGACAGTCTCTAAAGGTTCTGCAAACCATACGAAAAAAATCACTAAGTAAAAACAAAATGGTTAGCCTGACGGGTAAAGGGGATATCGAAGTCATTGATAAGATTCTGCGCTACATCAAGCCCAGTGGTTCTCAACTTTGACTGCGTATAAGAATCATTTGGAGAGCTTTAACCACTTCCATGACCAGGAAGCCAAACACTGAATTTTTAAACCTCTCCATTTATATGTGGAATTTAAAAAATAAAACAAGCTAGTGAATGTAACAAAACAGAAACAGATTCACAGATAGATCAAACTAGTGGTTACCAGTGGGGAAAGGAAAGAGGGGAGGGGCAATATAGGGGGAGGGAGTTAAGAGACATGAACTACTAGGTATAAGATAAATAAGCTATAAGGATATATATATATTTTTGCCTTTTTTTTTTAGGGCTGCACATGTGGCACATGGAAGTTCCCAGGCTAAGGGTTGAATCAGAGCTGCAGCTGTTGGCCTATACCACAGCCACAGCAATTCCAGATCTGAGCTGTGTCTACAACCTACACCACAGCTCATGGCAATGCAGAATACTAAACCCACTGAGTGAGGCCAGGGGACAAACCTACTGATGGACTCTAGTCGGGTTCTTAACCCACTGAGCCACAATGGGAACTCTGCTACAAGGATATATTGTACAGCACAGGGAATATAGCCAATATTTTATAATAACTATAAATGGAGTATAACCTTTAAAAATTGTAACTCATTATGTTGTATGCCTGAAATGTATAATATTGTACATCAACTATACTTCAATTAAAAAAATGAAAGCTCCCCATGTGATTCCAATGTGTAGCAGCCAATGTTGAGAACCACCGATCTAGAATGATATTTGACTTTCACCTTCACTGTCAGGCAGTATTTCTTTCTTTCTTTCTTTCTT
The DNA here is from genome assembly GCF_016906955.1 of Phacochoerus africanus. NCBI lineage: Eukaryota > Metazoa > Chordata > Mammalia > Artiodactyla > Suidae > Phacochoerus > Phacochoerus africanus. Next base: position 22,753,312 of record NC_062560.1, read on the forward strand.
TTTAAAAATTTTTTTAATGTGTTCAATTTTATTAGTCTCTTCTTTTGCATGTACTGCCTGTGTTTCTTTTCTTTTTTTAAAATTACTCAATGAATTTATTACATTTGTAGTTGTATTTCCATCCCACAACCCCAGCGCATCCCCCTACCCCCAAACTGTCTCCTTTGGAGACCATAAGTTTTTCAATGTCTGTGAGTCAGCATCTGTTCTGCAAAGAAGTTCATTCTGTCCTTTTTTCAGATTCCACATGTCAGTGAAAGCATTTGATGTTGGTGTCTCATTGTATGGCTGACTTCACTTAGCATGATAATTTCTAGGTCCATCCATGTTGCTAAAAATGCCGGTATTTCATTCCTTTTAATGGCAGAGTAGTATTCCATTGGTATATGTACCACCTCTTCTTGATCCACTCCTCTGTCAATGGGCATTTAGGTTGTTTCCATGTCTTGGCTATTGCAAAGAGTGCTGCAGTGAACATCGGAGTACATGTGTCTTTGTGAGTCATGGTTTTCTCTGGATAGATGGCCAGGAGTGGGATTGCTGGATCAAATGGTAATTCTATTTTTAGTTTTCTGAGGAATCTCCATACTGTTTTCCACAGTGGTTGCACCAATTTACAATCCCACCAACAGTGTCATAGGGTTCCTTTTTCTCTACACCCCCTCCAGCACTTATTGTTTGTAGACTTTTGGATGATAGCCATTCTGGCTGGTGTAAGGTGGTACCTCATTGTTGTTTTGATTTGCATCTCTCTACTAATGAGTGATGTTGAACATCTTTTCATGTGTTTTTTGGCCATCTGTATGTCTTCTTTGGAGAACTGTCTGTTTAGACCTTCTTCCCGTTTTTTGATGGGGTTGTTTGTTTTTTTGGTATGGAGCTGCAGAAGGTGTTTATAAATTTTGGAGATGAATCCCTTGTCAGTTGATTAACTTGCAAAGATTTTCTCCCATTCTGTGGGTTGTCTTTTTGTTTTGTTTAGGGTTTCCTTTGCTGTGCAGAACTTTTCAGTTTAATTAGGTCCCATTTGTTTATTTTTGTTTTTACTGTCATTACTCTAAGAGGTGGATCTGAGATGTTGCTGTCGTTTATGTCAGAGAATGTTTAGCCTATGCTTTCCTCTAAGAGTTTTATAGTGTCTGATCTTATATATAGGTCTTTCATCCATTTTGAGTTTATTTTTGTGTATGGTGTTAGGGAGTGTTCTAATTTCCTTCTTTTCCATGTGGCTGTCCAGTTTTCCCAGCACCACTTATTGAACAGGCTGTCCTTTCTCCATTGTATATTCTTGCCTCCTTTGTCATAGATGAGTTGGCTGTAGGTGTGTGGGTTTAATTCTGGGCTTTCTATCCCATTCCACTGATCTATATGTCTGTCTTTGTGCCAGTAGCATGTGGTTTTGATGATTGTTGCTTTGTAGTAGAGTCTGAAGCCCGGGAGCCTGATTCCTCCAGCTCCATTTTTCTTTTTCAGGATGTCTTTGGCTATTCTGGGTCTTTTGTGCTTCCAAACAAACTTTAAAATATTTTGTTCAAGTTCTGTGAGAAATGTCCTTGGTAATTTGATAGGGATTGCATTGAATCTGTAGACTGCCTTAGGTAGTATAGTCATTTTGAAAATAGCAACTCTTCCAGTCCAGGAGCATGGTATATCCTTCCATCTATTTGTGTCATCTTTGATTTCTTTCATCAGTGTCTTATAGTTTTCAGAGTACTGGTCTTTTGTCTCTCTTTTTTTTTTTTTTTTGTCTTTTTGCCATTTCTAGGGCCGCTCCCATGGCATATGGAGGTTCCCAGGCTAGGGGACTAATCGGAGCTATAGCTGCCAGTCTACGCCAGAGCCACAGCAACGCAGGATCTGAGCCGTGTCTGCAACCTACACCACAGCTCACGGCAACGCTGGATCCTTAACCCACTGAGCAAGGGCAGGGACCGAACCCGCAACCTCATGGTTCCTAGTCGGATTCGTTAACCACTGCGCCATGACGGGAACTCCAGGTCTTTTGTCTCTTTAGGTAGGTTTATTCCTAGGTATTTTATTCTTTTGGATGCAATGGTAAACAGGATTGCTTGCCTAATTTCTCTTTCTGCTCTTTCATTGTTAGTGTATAGAAATGCCATTGATTTCTGTGTATTAATTTTGTATCCTTCGACTTTGCCAAATTCGTGGATGAGCTCTAACAGTTTTCTGGTAGAGTCTTTAGGATTCTCTAGGTATAGTATCATGTCATCTGCAAATAGCGATAGTTTTACTTCTTCCTTTCCAATTTGGATTCCTTTTATTTCTTTTACTTCTCTGATTGCTGGGCTAGGACTTCCAGAACTATGTTGAAGAGTAGTGGCGAGAGCGGACATCCTTGTCCTGTTCCTGATCTCAGCGGGAATTCTTTCAGCTTTCACTGCTGAGAATGATGTAGGCTGTAGGTTTGTCATATATGGCCTTTATCATGTTGAGGTAGGTTCCCGTTATGCCCACTTTCTGAAGGGTTTTTATCAGAAATGGGTGTTGGATTTTGTCAAAGGCTTTTTCTGTGTCTATTGAGAGGATCATATGGTTTTTATTCCTCAGTTTGTTAATGTGGTGTATGTATCACACTGATGGATTTGTGGATTTTTTTTTTTGTCTTTTGTTGTTGTTATTGTTGTTGTTGCTATTTCTTGGGCCGCTCCCACAGCATATGGAGGTTCCCAGGCTAGGGGTTGAATCGGAGCTGTAGCCACCGGCCTACGCCAGAGCCACAGCAACGCAGGATCCGAGCCGCGTCTGCAACCTACACCACAGCTCACGGCAACGCCAGATCCTTAACCCACTGAGCAAGGGCAGGGACCGAACCCGCAACCTCATGGTTCCTAGTCGGATTCGTTAACCACTGCGCCACGACGGGAACTCCGGATTTGTGGATATTGAAGAACTCTTGCATCCCTGGGATAAATCCCACTTGATCATGATGTACAATCCTTTTAATGTATTGTTGGATGTGGTTTGCTAGTATTTTGTTGAGGATTTTTGCATTGATGTTCATCAGTGAAATTGGCCTGTAGTTTTCTTTCTCTTTTAGTGGTATCTTTGTCTGGTTTTAGTATCAGGGTGATGGTGGACTCATAGAATGAGTTTGGGAGTATCCCTTCCTCTGCAATTTTTTGGAATAGTTTCAGAAGGATCGGTGTTAACTCCTCTCTAAATGTTAGATAGAATTTGCCTGTCAAGCCATCTGGTCCTGGACTTTTGTTTGTTGGAAGTATTTTAATCACAGTTTCAATTTCAGTTCTTGTGATCAGTCCATTCATCTTTTCTATTTCATCTTGGTTTAGTCTTGAAAGGTTGTACTTTTCTAAGAATTTGTCCATTTCTTCTAGGTTTTCCATTTTATTGGCATATAGTTGCATATAGTAGTTTCTTATGATCCTTTGTATTTCTGCGGTGTCCGTTGTTACTTCCCCTTTTTCATTTCCACTTTTATTGATTTGACTCATCTCTCTTTTTTGCTTGATAAGACTGGCTAGGGGTTTATCACTTTTGTTGATCTTTTCGAAGAACCAGCTTTTCGTTTCATTGATCTTTTCTATGGTTTTCTTTGTTTCTACTTCATTGATTTCTGCTCTGATCTTTATGATTTCTTTCCTTTTACTAACTTTAGGTCTTGTCTGTTCTTCTCTCTCAAGCTGCTTTAGATGTAAAGTTAGCTTGTTTATTTGAGCTTTTTCTTGTTTCCTGAGATGGGCTTGTATTGTTATAAACTTCCCTCTTAGAATAACGGCTTTTGCTGCATCCCATAGGTTTTGGAGTATTGTATCCTTGTTGTCATTTGCTTCTAGGTATTTTTTAATTTTCTCTTTGATTTCTTCAGTGATCCATTGGTTGTTTCGTAGCATGTTTTTTAGTCTCCACGTGTTTGTGTTTTTTGCAGTTTTTTTTCTTGTTGTTGATTTCCAGTTGTATAGCACTGTGGTCAGAAAAGATGCTTGACATGATTTCAATTATCTTAACATTACTGAGGTTGGATTTGTAGCCCAGGATGTGATCAATCTTAGAGAATGTTCCATGTGTACTTGAGTATTCTTTTTTTTTTTTTTTGGTCTTTTTTAGGGCCACACCAGTGGCATATGGAGGTTCCCAGGCTAGGGGTCTAATCAGAGCTACAGCCGCTGGCCTATACCACAGCCACAGCAATGCCAGATCTGAGCCTCGTCTGTGACCTCCACCACAGCTCATAGCAACGCTGGATCTTTAACCCATTGAGGGAGGCCAGGGACCGAACCCGCAACCTCATGGTTCCTAGTCAGATTTATTTCCACTGCACCACGATGAGCACTCTGATAATGTTCCATGTGCACCTGAGAAGAATGTGTATATTGTTGCTTTTGGGTGGAATGTCCTATAAATACCTATTAAGTCCATCTGGTCTAATGCTTCATTCAGGGCCTGTGTGTCCTTATTGATTTTCTGTCTGGATGATCTGTCCATTGCTGTAAGTGGGATGTTAAAGCCCCCCACTATGATTGTGTTATTGTTGATTTGTTCTTTTAAGGTCGTTAGCAGTTGCCTTATATATGGTGTTGAACCTATGTTGGGTGCGTAGATATTTAAAATTGTTATATCTTCTTCTTGGATTGATCCTTTGATCATTATGTAGTGGTCTTCTTTGCCCCTTAAAATATTCTTCATTTTAAAGTCTATTTTGTCTGATATGAATATTGCTACTCCAGCTTTCTTTTGATCCCCGTTTGCATGAAATATTTTCTTCCTTCCTCTCACTTTCAATTTGTATGTGTCCCTAGAATTGAAGTGGGTCTCTTGAAGACAGCATATATATGGATCTTGTTTTTTTATCCATTCAGCCAGTCTATGTCTTTTGGTTGGGGCATTTAGTCCATTTTACATTTAAGGTAATTATATTTTTTTTGTCTTTTTGCTATTTCTTGGGCCACTCCCGTGGCATATGGAGGTTCCCAGGCTAGGGGTCGAATTGGAGCTGTAGTCTCCGGCCTACACCAGAGCCACAGCAACGAGGGATCCGAGCTGCGTCTGCGACCTACACCACAGCTCACGGCAAGGCTGGATCATCAACCCACTGAGCAAGGGCAGGGACCGAACCCGCAACCTCATGGTTCCTAGTCAGATTCGCTAACCAATGCGCCACAACGGGAACTCCCCTAAGGTAATTATTGATTTGTATGTTCTTATTGCCATTTTATTAATTGCTTTGGATTTGTTTTCGTTGCTCTTTTTTCTTCCCTTCTTTTTTTGTTCTCTCCTCTTCTGGTTTGATGACTATCTTTAGTGTTGTATTCAAGTTGATTTTTCTTATCTGTTTGTGTATCAATTGTAGATTTTTGGTCTGTAGTTATTCTGAAGTTTGGATATGAGTCTATATATATATGAGATTGTTTTAAGTTGGTGTTCTCTTAATTGCAAGTTCGTCTCCAGTGTCCTGCATTTGTACCCACCTCTTCTCATTTTCTGATTTTTTTGGCATAATTGTGCATGGAAGATTTCGTATCTTTACTGTATATATACCTTTACTGGTGAGCCTTGTCATTTGTGGTATTTTTGTTTCCTGTTGCGGCCTTTTCTTTTCTGCCTAGAGAAGTTCCTGTAGTATTTGTTGTAAGGCTGGTTTAGTGTTGCTGAATTCTCTTAGCCTTTGCTTATCTGTGAAGCTTTTGATTTCTCCTTCAAACCTGAATGAGAGCCTTGCTGGGTAAAGTAATCTTGGTTGGAGGTTTTTTCCTTTTTTCACATTAAATATATCATGCCACTCCCTTCTGGCCTGCAGAGTTTCTGCTGAAAAATCTTCCAATAACCTTATCAGGGTTCCCTTGTATGTTACTTGTTTCTTTTCCCTAGCTGCTTTCAAGATTTTCTCTTTGTCTTTAATTTTGGTTAGTTTGATTAATATGTGTCTCAGGGTACTCCTCCTTGGGTTTATTTTATATGGTACTCGTTGTGCTTCCTGGACTTGAGTGAGTGGTTCCTTCCCCATGTTAGGGAAGTTTTTGGCTATTATCTCTTGGAATATTTTTTCTGTCCCCTTCTCTCTCTTCTCCTTCTGGCACCCCTATAATGCAGATGTTGGTGCATTTAACGTTGTCCCAGAGTTCTCTGAGACTCTCTTCATTTGTTTTCAATCTTTTTTCTTTTTTATTTCTTTTTTATTTTTTTATTTTTGTCTTTTTGTTGTTGTTGTTGTTGCTATTTCTTGGGCCGCTCCCGCAGCATATGGAGGTTCCCAGGCTAGGGGTTGAATCAGAGCTGTAGCCACCGGCCTACGCCAGAGCCACAGCAAGGCGGGATCTGAGCTGCGTCTGCAACCTACACCACAGCTCACGGCAACGCCGGATCGTTAACCCACTGAGCAAGGGCAGGGACTGAACCCGCAACCTCATGGTTCCTAGTCGGATTCGTTAACCACTGCGCCATGACGGGAACTCCAACTTTTTTCTCTTTTCTGTTCTGCATCTGTAATTTCTTCTAATCTGTCTTCTACCTCACTTATTTGTTCTTCTGCCTCCTGTATTCTGCTATTAGCTGCTTCTAGTGAATTTTTTGTTTCAGTTATTTTATTTTGCGTCTCTTCTTGTTTCAGTTTTATATCTTTTATCTCTTTACTCAGTGTTTCCTGAAAGTTATCCATCCTTGCCTCCAGTTTATTTCCAATGTCTTGCATCACCTTCAGCATCGACAGTCTAAAGTCTTTTTCCTGGAGGCTGAGAATCTCCTCATCACTTAGCTGATTTTCTGGGGTTTTTCCTTTCTCCCTCATCTGAGTTATAGTTCTCTGTCTTTTCATTTTTATAGGTTTCTGGTGTGGTGATCTTTTTACAGGTAATAGAGTTGTAGCCTCTCTTACTTCTGGTGTCTGCCCCCCTTGTGGCTGAAGTCAGAATGGGGGCTTGCTGTAGGCTTCCTGATGGGAGGGACTGATGCCTGCCCACTGGTAGGTGGAGCTGATGATTCTAATCCCTCTGGTGGGTGGGGCTTAGTCTCTGGATGGGATTAGAGGCGGCTGTGTGCCTGGGGGTGGTCTTTAGGCAGCCTGTTTACTGAGGGGTGGGGCTGTGATCCCTCCTGGATTGTTGTTTTCCCTGGGGCTTCTCAGGGCTGATGGGTGGGGCCAGATTTTCCCAAAATGGCTGCCTCTAGAGAAAGGCAGCTGCTGAATATTCCCAAGAGCTTTGCTCCCAGTATCCTTCCCTCACAACAAGCCACATTCACCCCTGTTTTCCCAGGAGGTCCTCCAAGAACTGTGGTCAGGTGTGACCCAGATTCCTATGGAGACTTTGCTTTGCCCTGGGACCCAGTGCACGTGAAAGTCTGTGTGGTGTCTTTTAAGAATGGTGTCTCCGTTTCTGCACAAGCCCCACTGGCCTTCAATGCCAGATGCTCCAGGGGCTCTTTCTCCCAGTGCCAGATCCCTACATGTGAGAGTTTGATGTGGGGCTCAGAACTCTCACTCCTGAAGGTGAACCAGTTAGTTTCCAGTCTGTGGGGCTTCCCACCTGGGAGGTATGGTGTTGTTTATATCATGAAATCACCCCTCCTACCTCTTGATGTGGCCTCCTCTTTGTCTTCTGGAGTAGGATATCTTTTCGAAGGTTTCCAGTCCATTTGGTTGAAGATTGCTCAGCCTTTAGTTGTGAATTTTGTTGATTTTAGGAGATAAGTTGATATCCAGTCCTTCTATTCTGCCGTCTTAATCCCGTCCTCCTGTCAGGCAGTATTTCAAAGTAGAAAACCCAGGGGATGATTTTCAGTTGTTCTACATACCTGTATCTATTATGGCTGTTTGGTTAAACTATAAAGCCCAAATTCTATTCTGTGCCTTTAAGCAATTTCATCTTCATAGATTACTTTTTAGGGTATAAAAATATACTATTTTACCACAGTCCATACATTTAAGGGACCATATATGGAAAATAAAGGAATGGATGGAGATGATGCACATAAAGTGTATAACAAAATGTATTATTGGCATACTGTATTAAGTTAAAATCAAAGAAAAGTTTTTCTTCATATCAGCCAAGAATCAATCGGTTGAGAAGGCTTTACAATAATGTTCCTTATTGGGTGTCTTTGCCCATTCACAGAAATGTAGGCTTTTTCTAGCATGCACCTCAAAACTCCTCCAGTTATTACCCTTTTCCAGTGCTGCTTCCACTTTTTTTTTTTTTTTAGCAGAACTCACTTCTTGGTACCAATTTCTGCCTTAGTCTTTTTATGCTACTATAACAGAATACCATAGGTTAGGGTGGCTTATAAACAACAGAAGTTTATTTCTCACAGTCCTGGAGCTGGGAAATCCAAGGTCAAGGTGCTGGCAGATTTTGTGTCTGGTGAAGACCTGCTTCTGAGTCATAGATGACCATCTTTTCACTGTGTCCTTATGTGGCATGAGGGTCAGGGGAGCTCTTCAGAGTCTCTTTCATAAATATACCAATCATCTCCCAAAGGCTCCACCTTCAAATACCTTCACAATAGGGATTAGATTTCAACATGAATTTTGGTAGGACACAAACACTGTCTGTTGCTTTGGGGATGAGAGAAAAGAAGCAAAGGAACATCAGAATCACCTGGACAGTTTGTCCAAACCACATGTACTCCTTACCATCCTAGATTAACTCATTCCCTCCTTTTGGAACCACTGTCAATGCTCAGCCTTGAAGAAAAGTGTTAAGGAAGCCTATATCAGTAGGTTGCTTTTGGTAGCAAATGACAGAAAATGTAAATCAAAATGGCTTAAATAACGAAGGGATTTATAACCCCTGCAAGCCAAACATTTACTGAGTAGGTTGGTTTTTGGAGATCCTTGATCCAAAATATATCAGCAAGAATTTTTGTCTCTCTGCTCTGCCTTATGCAGCCATTCAACCTAAAGATGCATCCCATTGGAGTCTCAAGATGGCTAGAGGCAACACCTAAGTTTCCTTTTTCTTCCTTCACTTCTAGAAAGAGAAATAGAACTTGCTGCTTTCCCAGCAACAGCTCTAATATTCACTCTGATTGGCCTAGAACATGATGCGTGCCTACCTCTGAACCAATCATTGTATAGAGATATGGAGTGCGTTTATTGGCTTAGTTTTTCTTAACTGCTCCACCCCTGAGAAAGTGATGGCAGTTGGAAGGGAAAGTTCGAAGGTGGGAGAAGGAATTGATATTGGCAGTGTAGCCAACTAAGGCTGTGGGATGGTCTTAAAGTTAAGTGCAAATCAGTAATAAAAAATCATGAGACTCATTTCACCCATTCTTAGCACCAGTCCTGTTAATTTCTAATAGGGCTTCTCAACTTTGGCACTATGGACACTGGGCTAGGTTTTGCCCTTGCTCTGTGGGCTGTCCCATGCATTGTAGGATGCCTAGCAGCGTCCCTGGCTTCTACCCACAAGATGCCAGTAGTAACCTCAACCATCACCACTCCCTCACAGATGTGGCAACTAAAAATTTCTCCAGACATTGCCAAATGTCCTCTAAGGGACAAAATTTCTCTCTCCAAACCACTGTTTTATAGTTGAAGCTCCTAGATAAAAATCTCTATCATAGAAGTAGAGATCCATTTTCATCAATTTCTCCAACGTTTAAGAAAATAATTTAAACTGTAGCGTGAAGAAATAAGTTAGATGTAAAGCAGAATTTCCTATTATCACACATGTGTATACATATTAAATTTATCCATATATTACTATATTATTTACTGTAATTCTTTTAAAAAATGTTCTCACATTTGATGTGAAGCCTAAGATGAAAGGTGTTACTAGATCACTTTTCAGAATTCCTCCTAAGCATCAGTTTGTAAGATTTCTCAACCTCTTTCAGAGGAGAAGCATTGCACTGAATATTTGTAAATATTATTGACATTTGTAAATATTATAAGTGTGGGTGCTTCTGGTACATAGATCACACTTTGAGTAGCAAAAGGCTATAATTTGGCAGAATGCAGGAGGGGAAGTTTGAGCTCTGCTGTGCTCAACTTAGATCCATGTGTCTTCTCATTCTGGAACCCACCTAAAGAGCAGATACTCTCTGGAACTGGTCTCATGGTGGAAGGCAAAAGGTCAAAGAGGGAAACAAAGCCATATCAAAGATATAATGGGGAGTTCCTGTTGTGGCTCTGTGGAAATGAATCTGACTAGTATCCATGAGGACACAGGCTTGATCCCTGGCCTCACTCATTGGGTCATGGATTCAGCTTTGCCCTGAGCTGTGGTATAGGTTGTAGATGCAGCTCGGATCCTGTGTTGCTGTGGCCGTGGTGTAGGCCAGTGCTACAGGTCTGATTCGACCCCGAGCCTGGGAACCTCCGTATGCCATGGATGCGGCCCTAAAAAGACAAAAATTTTTAAAAAAGCAAATACAAACACTGTGTGTGCGATGATCGCCCATCATGTTTAAAATCAGAAATCTTTAAAGTGTCTTTAAAGCAAGTTACATAACCAGCCCAAAGTCATTGGTGTAGGGGAATTCCTACATGTTAGAAAACACAAAGTGGTAAGTGTTGCAGAGCATGCACAGGTGGCCCAAAGTACTCTCTACGTGGGAGAGTCAAGGAAGGCCTCAGAGAGAATATGATGGTTAAACCAGATTTTGAAGGATAAGTAAAAGTTCTTAGCAAACTGGGAATGGAGACCAAGGCGGGAGAGAGGGCACTGAAGCCAAGGGAAGAACATAAAGCAGAGAGCTACATGTTCTTCAAGAGGATCTCTATAATCACAGGGGAAGATGTTCAACATCATTAATCATACAGGAAATGCAAATCAAAACCACAATGAGATTTTACTTTATCCCCACTAGGCTGTCTCTAATCAAAAAGAACAGAGAATAAGAAGAGCTAGTAAGATTATGGAGAAACTGGAACCTTTTCACACTGTTGGTGGGAATGTAAGATGGTGTAGCTACTTTGGAAAACAGCCTGCTCCTTCCTCACAAGGTTAAACATGGAGTTACCTTATGATCCAGGAATTGCACTGCAACATAAATACAGGCATACCTTGCTTTATCGTGCTTCACAGACAGTGCATTTTTTCCAAATTTAAGGTTTGTGGCAATCCTGTGTTGTCAGATGATGGTTAGCATTTTTAGCAATAAAGTATTTTTAAATTAAGGTGTGTATGTTGTTTTTTGGATGTAATGTTATTTTGCACTTATTACAGTATAGCATAGTGTAGACATAACTTTTATGTGCACTGGGAAACCAAAAAAATTCACCTGACTTGCTTTATTGTGATATTCGATTTATTGTGTTGGTCCTGAACCCAACCCGCAATATCTCCAAGGCATGCCTATATATACTCAAGACAACCGAAGGCATACATTTACACAAATACTTGCACATGAATGATTCATAGTTGTACTACTCATGATAGCCAAAAAGTGGAAACAACCCAAGTGGCCATCAACTGATGAATGAATAAATACAATGTGGTATATCCATACAATGGAATATTATTTGTCAATAACAAGAAATCAAATACTAATACATGCTATATCATTATGCAAATGAAAGAAGCCAGACACAAAAGGTAAATATATGATTCCATTTATATGAAATGTCCAAAATAGGCAAAATTATGGAAATAGAAAGTATATTGGTGGCTGCCTAGGACTGAGAAGGGATTGGAGAGAAATGGGGAGTGACAGCTAATGGGTAAGGGGTTTCTCTTGTGGCTGATGAAAATGTTCTAAATGGAATTGTGGCAGTGGTTGCACAACTTTGTAGATATACCAAAACCATTAAATTGTTTACTTTTGTGGGTGAATTGTACAGTATGTGAATTATATCTCAGTAAAACTATTAGCAAAAAAATGTTCCACATGGTACACATGGTAAGGCATGGAGGCATAGGAACATAGTGTATTTAAGAACCTAAGCAGGAGTTCCCTTGTGGCACGGTGGTTTAAGGATCCAGTGTTATCACTGCAGTGGTTCAGATTCCTGCTGAGGTGAGGGTTTGCTCCCTGGTCCCTGAACTTCTACATGCCACAAGCGTGGCAAAAAACAAAAAACAAAAAACAAAAAACAAACAAACAATCAAGAACCTAAAAGCAGATTGACGTAACTATTATGGAATGGGAATGGACATGTCTAGGAAGGCAGGTAAGGATTAGATCATGGAGGATCTGAGGGCAGCTTACAGCAAGAAGAACATTTTAGGAATATTAATTCATATATGGAGGCTAGGTCTGAAGGAAAGGGATGCAAAGAGGATAGGTAGTTGAGACTACTGAAGTAGATCTAATATTAGTTCATGAGGGCTGAGCCAAAATGATGGAAAGATCTTTCTTACACATTTTTGTGTCCCTAACAACATGCCTGACACAAAACAGTGCCCAATACTGTTTAGTGAATGAATGAGTGAAGTGGATGATTACATTTTGCATTTTCATAGTTTCTGTTATCAGTTAGACAATTTGGGGACACAACAAGGGATTTTGGGGAGTGAGCTCAGGACTGTAACATTTAGAGCAAGGATACTTTTTATGAGGGGAATGGCTATTTCAGGAAGAGAGAAAAAATGATGGTAGGTCCAAAGGTATATTTTATCCCTCTGTTTTGCCTAAGGCCAGCCTACTGTGTGCCTGGGGATTTTTTTTTTTTTAATGAAGAAATATAAGAGGCTGGTAAACTCCTTCTGACTTTGGTGCCTTCAGGCTTTTGTACCCATTAGCCAAGCAGACATAATCTACTCCCACACATAAGACAGAACCTAGTATACTTTACAGTATGTATTGACTAGATAAATATTTTATTTTATTTTATTGTCTTTTTTTTTTTTTGCCTTTTCTAGGGCCACTCCCCTGGCATATGGAGGTTCCCAGGCCAGGGGTCTAATCGGAGCTGTAGACACCGGCCTACGCCAGAGCCGCAGCAACGCGGGATCTGAGCCACATCTGCAACCTACACCACAGCTCACGGCAATGCCGGATCCTTAACCCACTGAGCGAGGCCAGGGATCGAACCCACAGCCTCATGGTCCCTAGTTGGATTCGTTAACCACTGAGCCACGACGGGAACTCCCAGATAAATATTTTACTGAGGCTCAGTGACTAAGATTCAACCACCAGAAACCACTTAGATAATTTTGTTTTTCAATCCATTTCCTCCTGGTCAGCTATGGCCACCCTACTCCACTGTGATACATCCTTAGATGATAAAACTGGAAGATCTAACTTCTGTGTACTATAGCTTAGAGTTAAAGGTTGTGACCTAATTTCTAAGCAGAGCAGAAGAATCCTCTCTGGAGAGGGATTACACACAAGGAGATGAAGTGTTTATGTTTGTAATAATGGGATGCCGCCACAGAAGACTATGCTCTGTGTTAATGATTGAAGAACAATTTTATTTGTAGATTTGCAGGGTGTAGGCGTTGGGGAGGGTTGCACATTTGCCTCATTCTGAGCCATCTTCAACCTATTCTCTATGACAAGGAGGCTTCCTCTGGACTTCCTTTCCCTGCCTCAGTAAGACAAGCTTGGGTATGAGTAATTGAAAACTCTGTGCCAAGGGGGAGGGGGAGGGAGTGGGATGGACTAGGAATCTGGGGTTAATAGATGCAAAGTATTGCATTTGGAGTGGATAAGCAATGAGATGCTGCTGTATAGCACTGGGAACTATATCTAGTCACTTGTGATGGAACATGATGGAGGATAATGTGAGAAAAAGAATATATATATATATATATATATATATATATATATATATATATATATACACACGACTGGGTCATTTTGCTGTGAAGTAGAAAATTGACAGGACACTGTAAACCAGCTATAATAGAAACAATAAAAATCATTACAAAAATAAAAAAATCAAGCTAAAAAAAGAATAAAAAAGAAAATATTGTATTTGCCTAATATTTGAAGTATAGACAAGGTAGCCCTGAGTCTAAGCTTGTGGCCACTGCTTGTGCTTATTTATGGCAAAAGGAAAGAATGTATGGAGTGTCCGGGTGTCTCACTGGGGACTAGTTACTAATTAAAATGATTGAAACCAGGCAGGTCAGTCAGGGACACTGTAGAAGAGGTGACTTTAGACCAGGTAAGCCTTCTGAAGAAAAATGTCTTATTTTTTCCCCAATCAAATGGTCTTTAGAAAAGTGTAGGGTTTGGATGTGAGGGTTTGGATGTGAGGACTGGTGAAAAATTATGTTGGGTCTTTCCAAGGGCTTAGGCTCTGGTTCATCTAGAAAGACCTGTCTGTCTCTCAGTGGAATCATCCTGTCCCTTTGGGAAATGAAACCCTGTCTGGAACAACTCTACTCTCATTTGGGCTCTTCATGTCTTTGGAGCTCCTAGGGTGTCCCCTGATATGTCTCAAGCCCCAATGGCTGTGGTCTGAGTGTGCTTCTTGGACTCCCAACAACTACAGCTGTACTTCCTGCTCTACTACATACATCATTTCTGAGCTGGCACAAGGGATCAAACTGACAAATCAGACTTACAAGAATCATACATCTTACCCAGCATCAAACTTTACTACTCATTTCAAAGACACAAGGAATCATGAGCACAGGCAAAGCGGGGAGAAGTCAGGGACTACCAGTGCAACTCTCCCAGCCCTTTCTTGCCACGTTAAGACACATACCAGCTCAGATTTGACATATGAGGTCTCTAGGCAATATATGCAGTCATCACTTACAAGACAAGAGAGCTACTTTGGTGATGGTACGTCTCCATTTTCTACTCTATTACATAGCTTACATTTTCTGGGGAGCCATGCCTCATACATACATACGTTCCAAGTTTGTTTATCGCAAACAATGCCAGACAAGCTAAGCGCCTCCTCCTAAAAGCAATCCAGAGATAAAGACTCTTCTACTAATTAATACTATTAGTGTGTTTGCTAGGAATCTGCTTTTAGCATGCATGCAAGGAGATTTGACTGGCTCACATTTCTTTCCTTCTCAGGGAGTCAGTCCTTCAATAGAAGGAGAGACTAGGAGTTCCCATTGTGGCTCAGCTGGTTAAGAACCTGACATAGTGTCCGTGAGGATGCAGGTTCGACCCCTGACCTTGCTCAGTGGGTTAAGGATCCAGTGTTACTGCAAGCTGTGGCATAGGTCACAGATGTGACTCGGATCCAGTGTTCCTGTGGCATTCAGCTGCAGCTCCGATTCGACCCTTACCTAGCCTGGGAATGGGAATTTCTATATGCTGCAGGTGCGGCTGCAAAAGGGAAAAAAAATAGGAGAAACTAGATTGCAGTCTTCTGCTTTTCTTCCCAGACCTCAAAGGACAGGCATGGGAAGCAGAGTGCCTTCTTTGTCTGTTTATGTCTGCCCAGACTGTGAAAGGTCTGGGGCACTGGGAGAAATGTGGGTTTTTGTTTTTGTTTTCTCCTTTTCTAGGGCCGCACCCGCAGCATATGGAGGTTCCCAGGCTAGGGGTCTAATTGGAGCTGTAGCCGCTGGCCTAGCCAGAGCCACAGCAATGCGGGATCCGAGCCTCATCTGCAACCTACACCATAGCTCACGGCAACGCCGGATCCTTAACCCACTGAGCAAGGCCAGGGATCAAACCCGCAACCTCATGGTTCCTAGTCGGATTCGTCAACCACTGCGCCACAACGGGAACTCCAGAAATGTGGGTTTTAAAGTTGGATCTATAGACAAGTGAAGCTCAAGTCTTAGGCCTTCCGCTTTCTGTGTTACATTGAAGAATTCATTACAGCTCAGTCACTCCATCTGAAGAATGAGAATATTTACCTCGCTGGTTTGTTGTTATACCTGCATGAGTCTTTGTGTGTGAAAATACTTCTTAAACTGTTATGAGCTATGTCCCTGCACTCTATTATAGCTGTTCTCAGTGTCTTCAGCTCTTTCTATTTGGGGGTTCACCTGTGGCCTGTTCTGAGGTTGGTGGCTCTGGACTCTGAGTGCAAGGCTTCTTAGTGGTTAAAGCTGCATGTCAGCATCATGGCATCCTGGATGACAGGAAGTCTTTGTTTTGAGAATCTAACCTGGATCCTGGATTCTCTCTTCTAGCACCACATTTTTCATTATATTTCTTCTCATAGTCTGTATTATATATTTGTATAAAAACAGTAATAGGAGTTCCCTGGTGGCTCAGTGGCTTTAGGGTCTGGCATTGTTACTGCCGTGGCTCAAGTTGCTGCCATGGCATGGGTTCAATCCCTGGCCTGGGAGCTTCTGCAGGTCATAGGTAGGGCCAAAAGAAAGAAAAAGAAAAAAAAGAAAAATACCCCAACAGTAACAATTAATATTATTGAGCATTTACTACTTGGTAAGTACTCTTCTATGCACTTTAAATTTTTCTATGTTATGAATTTTTCTATGTTATGGTTTACAAGATTATCTTTTAAAAAGTTGTTGGACTTGTGTGTGTGTGTGTGTGTGTGTGTGTGTGTGTGTGTGTGTATTTGTCTTTTTAGGGCCACACCCACAGCATATGGAGGTTCCCAGGCTAGGGATCAAATCGAGCTGTAGCTGCTGGCCACAGCTACAGCAATGTGGGATCTGAGCCACGTCTGCAACCTACACCACAGCGCGTGGCAATACCATATCCTTAACCCACTAAGCAAGGCCAGGGATCAAACCCTCATCCTCATGGATGCTAGTCAGGTTTGTAAACCACTGAAGCATAACGGGAACTCCAAAAGTTGTTGGACTTTTAGGCTGTCTCTAAATTTTTATAGGGATAAATAAAACTATAAAGAACATGTTTGTGCATAAAATCCTCTTTATCTAAATCTGTCTTTTTCCTTTGTTCCTTTAGTATTTTTTCCAACTTTTTATGGAAATGCTACATAATATAGAAAAGTTCACGTGAATGTTTGGTTCAGTGAATTTTCACAAAGTAGGCACTCTTGTGTAACCAGCACCCAAAGAAGAAACACAGTAATAGCTGAACCCCAAATCCCCCTCATGTTTCCTTCCAGTAATCACACCATCACTCCCCACCAGGGATAACCGCTATCCTGACTTCTGACCCCATAGGTTCATTTTGCCTCTTTTTAAACTTTACATAAGTGGAGTCATACAGTGTGTATCCTTGTGTTTGACTCCTTTCATTCAATAGTCACCCGTGTTGGAGTTCCCGTTGTGGTGCAGCAGAAACGAATCCGACTAGGAACCATGAGGTTGCAAGTTTAATCCCTGGCCTTGCTCAGTGGGTTAAGGAGCTTAAATTGCCATGAGCTGTGGTGTAGGTCACAGACATGGTTTGGATCTGGCGTTGCTGTGGCTGTGGTGTAGGCCGGCAGCTATAGCTCTGATTGGACCCCCAGCCTGGGAACCTCCATATGCTGTGGTGCAGCCCTGAAAAGCAATAAATAAATAAATAAATAAATAAATAAATAAATAAATAAATAAAAGAAATAGTCACCCGTGTTGTTTGCAGTTATAGTTGGTTCATCTCGAAGAAGGTCGGTATATTATTAACCCTACTTAATGGATTAGAAAACTGAGTCCCAGAGAGGTTAAGTGAACTCGCTCAGAATAGCTAGCAGACAGCTGGAATTTGAACTCAGGTAGTTTGACTCCATTCTACTGATCATTATGTTGTACTGTTCCCCATAGCTATTTATTTAATGTCTATCTTCTCCACTATACTGTAAGCTCCATTTTTTTAACCCAACATCCAGCATTTAGCACATTCCAGATAATCAATAAATATTTCCTGAGTAAATGAATAATGAAGGGATGAGTATCAGATTGGGCTGCTTCTACAATTCAGTGTTTTTGCCTAGGTTGCTATAAGTGCATGAGAAGGTTCTGGATCTTCCTTTTGCTCACTTTGATGAGTCACTCACACCACCTGTGGTCGCAGGCGCCTGTTATCCATTCTGCTAAAGAAAGATTTGCTTCTGTGTGTAGAGCTTGGAGAGCTCATCTTTTCCTCCCACCTGAGGGAAACACAAGGGTAATACCACTTGAGTGCTGCTCTGGGAGTTGGAAGGACTCCTCTACAAATTCCTGCCTCTTCCAGTCTCAGAGCAATGGGAAATGATTATTGTATTTTTTTTAAAAATGGCCACACCCATAGCATGTGGAGTACCCAGGCCAGGGACTAAATGTGAGCCACAGCTATGACCTACATCCACTTTAACCCATTGCACTGTGCTGGTAATGAACCTACCCCTCCACAGCAATCCAAGCTGCTGCAGTCAGATTCTCAACCCATTGAGCCATGGGGGGAAGACTGATGATTGCACTTAAACCCTCAGCTTCTTGTGCAGAGGTGTTTTTTTTTTTTTTTTTTTTGTCTTTTGTCGTTGTTGTTGCTATTTCTTGGGCTGCTCCCGCGGCATATGGGGGTTCCCAGACTAGGGGTTGAATCGGAGCTGTAGCCACCGGCCTATGCCAGAGCCACAGCAATGGAGGATCCGAGCCGCGTCTGCAACCTACACCACAGCTCACGGCAACGCTGGATCCTTAACCCACTGAGCAAGGGCAGGGACCGAACCCGCAACCTCATGGTTCCTAGTCGGATGCGTTAACCACTGCGCCACGACGGGAACTCCTCTTGTGCAGAGTTTTGATGTCCATGGACGGTTGGTCTGAAATTCAGGATAACTTTTTTGGTCTGGTTTTCTCTTACTTTGTCTATCAGTAAACCTTGTCCTTTTGGTGTCATTGAGGCAGGGACATTCAGAAACTGCTTTTAGTTGTATTCCATCCAAAACAATGTGAGTTTAACTGTGGGGTTTGTGCATCCCAAGCTCATGCTTGATTGCACTCTTCTTCAGGATGAGTGATGAGACTTCAAGGAACAGCCTACTGTCTCCTCTGAAAATTACCTTCAGAGGAATTTTTTTATACCAACTATCTTAAAGTCCACAAATGATCACTAGGGAATTTCTAAAATCAAAAGAAGGGAGTCACTTTCTCTGATATTCAGATTTCTTCCAGCACTCTGAAGCCTGGTACTATAAACTAAGAATTTAAGAAATCATATCAACGTTTCTTCGTATTATTGGCGAATACTTTTTCTTAGAACATTTTAGCCATCATTGTGACAATTCTGTGTACTGGGCAGAAGTAAACCACTTAGATGGAAAAAACCAACCCAAGAGTTAACTATTACCCATCTAGTGGTCTTATTCTCAGTGTTTTCTCCTTAAATGAACACTATATTCAATCTAGGAAACACATACGTTGAAGAACACACCTGAGTGTATTGTAAGAAAGCTGATTATTTGCACTTCTTATGGTGTAGGATGGGGCTTAGCAAACTTTCCCCCTGAAGGACCAGATAGTAAATATTTTAGACTCTGAATATTCTACAATCTCTTTTGTAGCTATTCTAGCCTGCTCTTCTAGTATGAAAGTGGCCATAACAATATGTAAATTGTTACACTTTATGTGTTCCACTAAAAGTTTATTTACAAAAGCAAGGGCAAGCTGTATTTACCCCACGGGCCATAATTTGCTGACCCCTTGTCTGGGAGACTTGACAGAAAAAAATTAATCCAGGGAACCAAATCCTTATAAAACATAAGTAGAGAAGTAGGTATCTTCCCTAACATTAGCAAATCTTTTACAGAAATATGTGCATTCCCCGTGGTGTCCTAAATAAAAAAGTTGAACGTGACAATGAATGATTTCAAATGGGAATATGCACAGAAAAGAGTTAACATAGCAGCCCAGACCTCTGTCCTTTGAAAAGCCTGCTTATAAGGTTGGTTATTGACTGGGATCTGGGAACTTAGATTTGGGTAAAGTTCCCACCCTTAACTGATAAGACTGGCTCACTGTGCATAAACTCCACAAGCAATATGGTTTATGCTGAACACTTGCTTCCCTTCTGAGAATCTAGGACTTGTATACATGCTACGCAGAGGCTGCCTATGTGACCAGCCTGCAATTAAAAAACCAGCCTTCACTAACAAAGTACTGTGAGTTCTCCCGGTCAATCAGCAAACCTGGAGGGAGTCTTGAGTACCTCTAAATGCAGAATACATTCTTTCCTACTTTGTCCACTTAATATATTCTCCATTCAGCTATGAATCATTGTTAAAGAACAGTATATTCAAGACCCTCATGATGGCTCTAGGACTATTGCAATGGGATTTTCCACTGGAGCAGAGAGTTGAATTCTGCTCCAAATACAGCACAGACAAGTGGGAATTTATAGCCAAGGAGCAGAGTGAGGAGGTGGTCACTGGATGGAAAACTGCTAAGAGAAATATCAGGGGTGAGGGGGGTTCTAGCTAAACCCACCCAACAGGATTCTTTACTGGAGACAGGCTGGGGTGGTCAGATTTCACCTGGTGGGTGGTGGAGGATGAGAAACCTGATCATATATTGAGGGTGATCAGATAGAGAGGGGAGGGGTTCTGGTTAAACTGACTGAGCAAGGTTCTTGCCCAAGTTTTTATAGAAACTAGATTTTATGAGAAAGGGTGCAGATGGGCCTGGGAGAAGGTCCAAGAGCTTGCCTGAAGTTTGGTCAAGCAAAGAATCTCTGTTGCCATCAACTTTTAATTATGGAGATGTTCCTGATCACAGTGAGAAAACCTGGGTTTAACATAATAGGAGGTTTGCAGAATCCGGAGCTAGGAGGTATGAGAAATTGCAAGACAGTGTGTGGTCAGGGACCCACTAAAAGGAACTGAGCCACCGCTTACTGGAAAACTGGTCCAAGTCAGCAGAAACATGGCTTGATGATGAAACTGTGACTGTTGGCAGCCTATATATAACTCAACTGCCTTATCTGGGGTCAACATAACAGACTTGATGGGTAAACACATTTGCTAAAAACCACAGCCAGACTTGGGGTTCAGTAAATAGCCTGTGCCCAGCTTCCTTACAATGAACCAATCTTGAGTTGACAAGCTTGATTTTGTTCAACCAGTCATTCTTTGTGAAGCATTCTAGCTTTGCTTTTAGTAAGTCCTGCCCTTGCTTTTTGTCTGAGAGGGTCTCCACGGGAGCTGCTCTCCCTTGTGTAGTCCCTAAATGTAAGTAAATCCTCAATACTTTAATTATCTCTGAATTACTATGTGATAGTTGGAAGACTTCATTCTATAGGTCCTAATCATGCTGTATTCAATCAGATTTTCCCTGTCTTGTCCAGAGGTAAACTCACCTTAATACTATGTCTCAAAGTCTTTATATCTCCGTTATCGTCAATCACTTTCAAGCTTGTGTACAGGGAAACCTGGGATGATCTGAATTATGCACATGTCACCGACTGGCAAAATCAAGGAAATCACCAAAATGAAAACACACAACAACGGAGAGGAAGACAAAATCCAGAACTTGTGTGTGTGTGTGTGTGTGTGTGTGTGTGTGTGTGTGTGTGTGTGTGTGTTGGGGGGTGGGGAGGCGTTCTTTTCCACATCTTAAGAAAAAAGTTGTCTCTCTAGGACACAAGAAATTATTGTGGGGGGGGATACTTTTCCTATACTGTTTTTATATTTGGTAGCTGGGGCCTGCTAATTGATAGATTCATAGGAGAAAAGGTTTATTACTTCTGAACATGGGGGCCTCACAGAAAAGGAAGTGAAGACCCCATAAGGACTTAGATCCGGGGGCTTATATTCTATTTTAATAGAGGGCAGTACATTTGTGGAGAAGTGGTAAGACAGAAAAAGGGGTTGGGGCTTCCAGGGGCAGTAAACCGTGGGAAGGTAAATAGACGAGAGAAACGAGTAGAGATAAATGCTGCCTAGTAGGGTTTGTTATGCTGACCCATCTCAAGACTGACTTTTTGTCTCAGCTGATAATGGTTGTTTTCCTCTTCCTGGTTTGGGAGAAGGGAGGGGGGACTCTTTTACAGGGGAAACTTGCGATTTGTTTCTAGAAAGATAGGGGGAGGGCAGAGAGCTCTTTCTCGGCCTGTGCTGGCTCTTACCTGCCTTTAGCTCAAAATAATCCTCATGTCAAGGTGGGGGTGCGTATTTGGATCCCCTTCGATTTATGAATTAGTTGTATGCCCTCACTCACTCGTAAATGATCATTTTACATTTATGCCTCTTAAACTAAATGGTCCTTAACTTACAACTTCCTAAAAAGCCAGCTAACATTTCCCATCTCCTCACCCCCACCCTATTTGCTTGGTAAAGGTCTTGAGTACCCCACCCCAAATCCACTTTTCTTTATGTTTGTTCGACTCCCCCTCCTTGCTCTTTTATACCTGGGACTAAAAAAATATGCACAACCTAAATGTTGAAAGTTATGTTTTATTCGGTGGTCAAAACTGAGGACTTAAGCCCGGGAGGCAGCACCTCAAGAAACCCTGAGAAAACCGCCGAGGAGGCAAGGGGGAGCTAGGATATATAATAGGAGTTTTTGCAGCAAAGGACAGGTAGGTGGGAAAAAAAGATTACTGTTAAGAAAATAAAATGAGGTATCTCAAGGAATTTAGCCCTTTTCTATGTATGGGAAGATGCAAGAGTCTGAGCTCACTGAAATCATTCCTTTGATATGTACCTCAGCTACTTGGGGTCAGCATCCTGTGTTTTCACATCCTGAGTTTCCTCCGGGCTCACCCATGGGGGTGACTGCAGTCTGATGGCTGCTGGATGGCACGTAGTCTTTGTTTCACAGTTGGTTGCCATCATGATGACTGTGACAACCTTTGTTTACTGACATAGCGAGCAAGATTTTATTTCTCAATACTCTGTCTTCAGATTTCACATCCCGCCCCCCAAAACTTGCCCTGTCCTTTAAATGGTTGGAGCTTCACCAAGGGGTCTGAGGGCCCAGGGGACAGCATAAATTCCTTTCAGTAACACAATAGATTTAAAAATTGTTTTCTAAAAAATTTTGTAAATTTTATTTATTTATTTATTTATTTTTAGGGCTGTGACATATGGACATTCCCAGGCTAGGGATCCAGTCGGAGCTATAGCTGCCGGCCTACACCACAGCCACAGCAACATGGGATCTGAGCCGAGTCTGCGACCTACACCACAGCTCACAGCAGCGCCAGATCCTTAACCCTCTGAGTGAGGCCAGGGATCGAACCTGCATCCTCATGGATACTAGTTAGGTTTGTTACCACGAGGCCAGGGATCGAACCTGCATCCTCATGGATACTAGTTGGGTTTGTTACCATGACAGAAACTCCTAAATGTTCTTATTACAGTTGAATTACAATGTTCTGTCAATTTCTGCTGTACAGCCAAGTGACCCAGTTATACATGTATATATACATTCTTTTTCTCATATTATCTTCCATCATGTTCCATCAAAAACAATAGATTTTAATGGTTAAAAAATCTCACAGACCTCTCTTTTGTGAGGCAAAAGCAATTTAATATTCTAATTAAAGGCCTTTCTCATCCAGCAACAGATGAATGGATAAAGAAGTTATGGTATATATGTATGTACAATGGGATATTATTCAGCCATAAACAAGAAGGAAATCCTGCCATTTGCAACAACATGGATGGAACTTGAGGGCATTATGCTAAGTGAAATAAGTTAGACAGAGAAAGGAGAGAAATAAATTGGGAGGTTGGGATTGGCATATACATACAAATATATACAAAATTGTCAAATAACAAGGACCTACCGTATAGCACTTGGAAATCTGTGATAACTTATATGGGAAAGAGAATCTGAAAAAGAATATGTATATATATAACTGAATCACTGTACAGCTGAAACTAACACGATGTTGTAAGTCACCTACAGACTCCAATTAAACTTTAAAAACAGAGAGAGAGAAGTATAGTGAGATTTCACTTATATGTTTAATCTAAAAAAAAAAAAAGACAACTAAAAAGCAAAACCCAAACTCATAGAGAAAGAGATCAAATATGTGGTTACCACAGGTGGAGGATGGGGGGAGGTGGCATTGGATGAAGGTGATCAAAAGGTACAGACTTCTAGTTATAAGGTAAATATACAACTATGTACTGTCATGTACAACTATATAGTTAACACTGCTGTGTGGTATATTTGAAAGCTAAGAGAATAAATCCTAAGAGTCCTCATCATAAGGTAAAACATTTTTTTTCTCTTTTTCTTTTTTTTCTTTTATACCTTTACGAGATGATGGATGTTAACTAAAATTATTGTCATAAGCATTTCATGACCAAAATAAGTTGTAGGGACCCTGCTCCAGCCCTAGCCTGGCTAAGGCTCTCTGCCTCAGTAGGGGAGGGCTGTTTTTCTGTTCACGTTTGAGTAGCTGAATAAGTGAGCTGAGATCAACACCACACACAAGCTTTATTCAGTGACCAAAGAATGGAGACGTGGGAACTAAGTTTGCATCTTCTTGTCCACAAGGGAGAGGGATTTAATTTAATTTAATTTAATTTTTTTTTTTGTCTTTTTGCTATTTCTTGGGTCGCTCCCGAGGCATATGGAGGTTCCCAGGCTAGGGGTTGAATCGGAGCTGCAGCCACCGGCCTACGCCAGAGCCACAGCAACGCTGGATCCGAGCCGCGTCTGCGACCTATACCACAGCTTACGGCAACGCCGGATTGTTAACCCACTGAGCAAGGGCAGGGACCGAACCCGCAACCTCATGGTTCCTAGTCGGATTCGTTAACCACTGCGCCACGACAGGAACTCCAAGGGATTTAATTTTAAAGATTAACGACAAAGGAAGGAAGAGTGAGGCTAATGAGGGGAAGGCATCTGCATTAGTCCCCCCAAGAAGGAGCAGGGCTTTTGCCTAGGGAGGGAGTGTTGCCATCCCCTTTCTATCCTTTTCTGATCCTTGATGTCTGGTCCTGGCCACCTGTCATTTAATATACTAATGTAGGTCTACGGCCATACCACCTGAAAGTGCCTGATCTCGACTGATATACTAATGTGGTAAAATCAGCATATAATGAGACTCAGAGCCTGCTGGAGGTCAGATTCGTTGCTTTCTTGATCCCAGCTGTTCCCATCTGGTTGTTTGTTTGTTTGTTTGTTTGTTTTTCATAGCTTCCTTTCTTATCTCTGGACCCTTTAGGTTAAAGATTTATGTTAACTCCTGCTAAAGGTGGGGGTCAATAGGTTTTGAGCAAAGACCTGGAACAGCTCTGGCAACAATTTCACAATATATGTTAAGTCCAATTATCATGCTCTACACCTTAAACTTATACAATGCTGTATGTTAGTTATATCTCTATAGAGTTGGATACCAATGGGAAAGAGTTTGCATTCTGAAAACACCAAAAAAAACAAAAACGAAAATGAAAACAAAAAACCCCACAACCTTTCTTTTGTAAAATGTTTCCATCGTTGTTACCCTCCCCTACCACTTTATTATTTTTATCTTTTTTATTTTTCCTCTATTTAGGAATTTACTGCATTATTTTGATACTTCATTTCTTTTTTTTTTATTCAACATGTAAGAAATGTTTATTGATCACATAACTCTGGCACAGTCATTCGAGATGCAACGTCGAGCAAGAAACAGTTCTTATCTTTGACATGCTTCCGGTATAGGGACCAAAAAAAGGGAAATGAGCAATTATGATAGTATGTATACTAATGGAGTAAGCAAGTCACAGGAATATACTGGAGAAACACTCATCTCAATATTAGGCTCTATCAAACAGTCTAAAGCAGAGACACTCGCTTTGTTTCCATTTTTCAAAATCACTGTCATGAAGACCACTGTATTTGGCTGACCTCTAGTTCATCGTATTCTAGTACATCAATAACGGTGCATTCAGTAGTTTACAGAGGCTTCTTCGTTCACAGCGTTCCTTCTTGCTATAGACGATTGTGTCAAGGATTGAAACTCCTTGGTAACAGCCAATTGTATTTCTCTCCTGACAATTTGAAAAAATGTTTACAGAGATTAAAGATAGAAGATGCCCGACCTGACCAAGGCAGTGGTTCTCAACTTTGAGCATGCATCGGAATTCCTGGAGGGTTTATTAAAACTCAGATCGCAGGACCCACCTCCAGCCAGTGTCTGAGGCGGGAGTCAGAGCATTTGTACTTCTAACCAGTTTCCAGATGCTGCTGCTGTTGGTGGTCCTGGCACCGCTGCACTTTGAGAACCACTGGACCAGAGAAAAGAGAAGTGTTCCTCTCAAAACCCCTGCTGAGTCTTTGCATTACTAAAAACAGCCCTCGGGGTAGACGGCTTGTTCTTCCACAAGAGCATGTGAAGGGCACGTTCCCTATGTCCTGTTGGCATCTGGGCAGGAGGTAGAAGAGGGGAGGAGAATCAGCTTGGCCAATTATAGAATCTAATTTTGGGTACAGCACTTCTTTGCAGGTTGCATTGCTTTGGGGAAAGTTTGTCCTGTTTAATTGGATTTGAATCTATTGCTGAGAATGATTTTCTTGTCCTTGGGACAGATGTTTATTTTGCCCAGCATTTACCGGCTGGGGACGGCAGCAATCAAGGGCTCAGTTTCATCCCAAGCTGAAAGGAGAGGGAATTCAAAAGGATTTGACTTATCACCCCAGAGACGCTGGGCTCTTCTGCTGGACTTTGGGAATATACTGCTTGAGAATTACAGAGCCTTTGACTTCATCTAAAAATGCTTAGAGGGGTGCTGCTTTAGGTTTATTCCCCAGAAGAAGGCCTCGAGATGAGGATTTGTATGAGAGTGGTGATTTTTTTTTTGAAGTAAGTGCTTCCAGGAAGACCTTTCAAGGGATGAAAGAAGCTGGACTCTGAAGGGATGGAAACCCGAGGCCGTGCCCTTCAGGCAAAGACCCAGCCTCATCCTGACCTCGCGCCATGCTCTGGAGTAGAACTCATGCCTCTGAGTTTGTCCGAGCTTAAGGCCTGGGGTTTGGGCTTTCACACTCTTGTGCCTGCCTGGCTCTGGAACTGGCTCTGGCTCTTTACAGTGGTTTTAATAGCCTAAGGGTAGTCTTCCAAAAAGGGTCTCAAATGCAGACGATGAGAAGCAAAAGAACACAGAAGTTGGGAGAGGATTGTATAGAAACTGTAAATGGGATCCACAGGGGCTGGGTGAGGCGCAAAGGGAGTGAAAACTGTCCCCTGAACACATTTGAAGAAGGGGCTCCTTCTCTCTGTCCAGAAGGGAGAGAGGACAGTGAGCCTACGAGCAAGGCTGAGAACTGGGATGCTCCTCAGTGATGGTGTCCTTTGTTCTTTTCCCTTGGACTATGGGAGAATTCTTTTGTTTTCTTTTTTTTTCTTTTTAGGGCCGCACCTGTGGCATATGGAGGTTCCCAGGCTAGGGGTAGCATCAGAGCTGTAGCCGCCGGCCAACACCACAGCCACAGCAACCCCAGATCCGAGCTGCATCTGCGACCTACACCACAGCTCATGGCAACGCCGGATCCTTGACCCACTGAGCGAGACCAGGGATCAACCCTGCATCTTTAGGGATACTAGTCGGGTCTGTTAACGCTGCGCCACGATGGGAACTCCCTGGGAGAATTCATATTTAGCATCCAGTTCAAAAGTATTTTCTACCCTGTGATACCAATAAGTTACCCCCAACTTGTCAGTCGAGTCTTAAAGGGAGGGCAGGCCCCTGCAAGGGTGTGGTGCACCCTTCATTGCTCCATAATAGCATTGTCACATGGGGCACGACAGGGCTGCCTGGGGTAGTCCAGAGCCGGAGCTCACAAAGCAGAAAAGGAGGTGCTAAGTGAATGACTCTAGAGCAGACAGATGACAGCCCTCCTTTTCTCCAAATATAATAGGAAAAAACTCACCTTTGAAGAGAGTAGGGAGAAGCTACTCCTTGGGTTGCACTTAGAGTGTAAGTGTCATAGCGGATGTGAGAGGTTCTTACAAGAGATGATGCCTTCTTACCTTGGCCTTGCAAAGACTAGGTTGTTAGCAAAATGGCGATGGCACGAGGCGTTGACTCTCTGAGACAGATGAACCGATAATGAATGATATTTCCAGAAAAATGTAGGCCAGGAGTCAGATCCAGCTTTTACATATGACAAAACTACAATTATAGTTGGGGTTATCATCTTTTCTTAGTAATGCATTTCAGCTGTAATTTGGTATTAGACAGTGTTATATATTTAGTAACATTAGTCAGCCTTGTTAAAATGGATCTGATGACATAATTTTTTCCCTTTAAAAATATATTAGGTTTTTACTCTTTTCAAAAGGTAGGATGACTAAATCGGAGATACTGTGTCTACAGGAACTTCTTTGGGTTAGGCAATATAGTATCCTTGAATATCTATATAACTTTAATATGTACATGTGTTATGTAAACATTAAAATTACATATTCCAAAGCTGACTCTTTTCCCTTCTATTTACCACATCTATTTATCGACTTTGTATATTTATTACTATTTAAATAATAGTTACATAAAATTTTAGCATTTATAAAATTGTAAACTATATACACAAATATATACAAATGTCATTTTATTTTTCGGAGTGCCAAGCATAACTTTCCATTTTCTGAGCTACATCTGGTAATTCTTGAAAAAACGTGCAATCTATGGACTGGCTTGGGATTAGAGTGTTTGTGGACAAAGGTTTTTGGTTTTAGCCTGAGTCCACTCTCCAACCTCAGCGGGTATCATCTAGTGGATGTAACTGAATGACAATGCTCATCTTGCTTTGCTTCCAGATCCTGATTCTGCATGTTACTTTCATTATAAATCTCCTGGGAATGAATGTGTTTTGGATCTGCCCATTTTCTGGTGATTTCCCCCTTCCCAGTGTTTTGAGGGTCAGCTAATTGAAGTTCTGATGGACTGTCAACCTCCTCTGAAGACATGCTTCACCTTGGGAAGAATTGGAAATAGGAAATAAGAAAAGAAGCAGCTGTGATTTCTAAAGTCCTTTCTAGAACAGCTGCCATTTTCCATAGAAATGTTAGGAAGCCCAAAGGCTTCTTGGCAGCGCGTTTTAATTTCAGGAGAAAGATAAGGTTTGTTTTGGAGTTCCCGTTGTGGCACAGCCGAAACAAATCTGACTAGGAACCATGAGGTTGTGGGTTCAATCCCTGGCCTCCCTCAGTGGGTTAAGGATCCGGTGTTGCTGTGAGCTGCAGTGTAGGTTGCAGACGCAGCTCAGATCCTGTGTTTTTGCTTTGGCTGTGGTGTAGCCTGGCAGCTATAGCTCTGATTCGACCCCTAGCCTGGGAACCTCCATATGCTGCGGGTGTGGCCCTAAAGAGCAAAAAAAAGTTGTTTTTTTTTTTTTTTTCAGGAAAAACCAAAACCAAGAGGGATATTTCACTAATGGGGTTGTTTCCAAGTGTGCTTCTCCTAGGCCACTGCTGATTGCATTGAGGAGGAAGAGGCCACCAGCTCCCCACTTTCCCCCCAGGGGACTGTGGGGGAACGTTCCATTCCTGCAGGCCTTTTGGCCTGGTCATTTTCCCAGCACACACACTGCCAAGTCTTTTCTGACCTCAATTCACAGTTTACACTCAACAAATCCAGCTCCCTGCCCTGGGTGTAACTAGAGACAGAGATCATCCCATGATGTAAACTGAGATTATATAAACTGAGTTTTTAATGTAAACAGAGATCACCTGCTCTTTAGCTCTGTTGAATTTCATAGCATTCCAGGGGCTACCAGTTATTGAGTGCTCACAGTGTGCAGTGTTTGCATGCCTTAATCTCTCAAAGCCTCTATAGTCTGGATTTTACAGATGAGGAAGTAGAGACCCAGAAGATTTTAGAACTCGTCAAAGCTCACACAACTGGGACAAATCCAGAATATGGTTTCAGAGCCTGAGTTCCTACGACTATATTGTTCTGGTTGGGTTTTTTCTTCATTTCCCCAAAGACCCTGACCTTCTTATGTGTTTCTGAGATTTGAGATCTTGGAAACAAAGCATTTTATAAACTTAAGTTAAAGAAGAATGACATTAGATGTTCTGGGGAAGGCTGCGTGCATCTTTTATGTACGTCTTCCCCCGCCCCACCTCGATTTCAATCAGATATTAGACAACCAGATAGCACTCTTTTGTTAGAGAGGTATGAAATTCTATAAACCGAGAGTCAGTGAATCAGAGGCAGCAGAGTCCAGGTCTTCTCTAATTCTCCTCACCATCCATCACATAAAACGTACATTTATTCTCTAGTGCTGCTATAATATTACCACAAACATAGTGGCTTAAAACAACACAAATGGATAATCTTACATTTCTGGAATGCATAAGTCTGAAATTGATCTCACTAAGGAAAAATTAAGGTGTTGACAAGGCTGCATTCCTTTTTGGAGACTCGAGGGAGGATTTGTTTCCTGGCCTTTTCCAGCTCCTTGAAGCCATCTGCATTTCTTGGCTCATAGCTCTTTCCTCCATCTTCAAGGCCAGCAGCATAGCATCTTTCAATCTCTCTCTCTTGCTCTCTGACTTTCCTCCCTCCCTCCATCTCTTATAAGGACCCTTGTGAGCATATGCCCCCTCCCCCCAAGATCAAGGATATTATCTTCATCTCATGCTCCATAGCTTAATCATAGCTGCAAAGTCTCTTTTGCCCTGGAAGGTAACATAGTCACTGGTTCCAAAAAGTAGGATGTGGACATGTTTGGGGGACCATTATTCTGTCTACTCTGAGTACCTGGTTATGTGCAGGGCTTTGGGCTAAGCCCTAGGTAAAGAGTAGCAGGCAAAAATAGCAGTCCCTGTTCTTATGGTAGTTTACAATTTAAAGAATGCTACTGTCCCCCAGCTTCCTCCAATCTTGACCCTGCCAAAAAGATTGTGAATTATATGTGATACCACATAAATCGACAGAAGACCCTTACTTTCTTGAAGCTAGCAACTCTGAGTCAAATTCAACTCTTTCCCTGTTTGCAACTCCTGTACGCAATTACTTATCAAGCCCTGGGCTGTTGTAGTCAGTTCCTAATCTGTTTCCTGCCATCAGTCTCACTCCCTTCCAGTCCACTGTCCTCAGCATGGTAGTTGGTTAACATGCTAAAAGCAGTTGTTCTTTTTCTTCAAACTGTTTATTAGTTTCCCCACTGTCTTAAAGAAATAAAAGTTTTCTGAGGCAATCAGATGGGTGGTGGTGAAGAAAAAAATGTCTAACCAACTTTTAATGAATTCTTACTATGTCCCAGGCACTTTCCTATGGATATGGTTTTATGAGCTATGTCACTTAAACTTCAAAACAACTAAACGAAGTAGGCCTCCTCCTCTTCCTTCTCCTCCTCCAAATTTATAAGTGAAGAAACAGGGCTGCAAAAGAATCAAATAACTTGCTCAAGAGCACACAGAGGGAGTTCCCGTTGTGGCTCAGTGGAAACAAACCCAACTATTATCCATGAGGATGCGGGTTTGATCCCTGGCCTAGCTCAGTGGTTTAAGGATACAGTGTTGCCTTGAGCTGTGGTGTGGGTTGCAGACGTGGCTAGGATCCTGCGTTGCTGTGGCTTTGGTATAAACTGGCAGCTGTAGCTCTGATTCGACCCCTAGCCTGGGGACTTCCATATGCTGCACCTGTGGCCCTAAAACAAAACAAAACAAAACAAAAAACAAAACAAAGAGCACACAGATAATTAATGGAATTAGGGTTTAGACCTGACAATCTGTAGAAACTGACAATATGATTCTAAAATGTGTGGAAAACAAAAGGGCTAGAGAGAGCCAAAATTACTCTGCAAAATAACGAAGTTGGAGCTTTATCACTACCTCGTTTCAAAATGTACTAAAATGCTACAGTAATTTAGACAGAATGGTATTGACACAAAGATAGACAAATAGATCAGTGGACCAGAATCAAGAGTTCAGAAATAGGGCTTTGAATATGCAGTCAATTGATTTTTTGCAAAGGTGGAAAGGCAGTTCAATGTAGAAAGGATAGTTTCTTTAACAAGTGATACTGGAACACTTGGACATCCATGTGCAAAAATGAACTTTGATTTATACTTTACACCTTATACAAAAATGAACTAAAAATGGACAACAAACCTAAACATAAAGATTACTAATATAAAACTTCTAGAGGAAAACATAGGAGAATACCTTTGTGACCTTTGGGTAAGGAAAAGATTTCTTAGATCTGATACCAAAAACACAATCTAGAAAAGGAAAAAGTGATCCATACAGAATCTCCATACTGTTCTCCATAGTTTCTGCATCAATTTATATTCCCACCAACAGTGTAGGAGAGTTCCCTTTTCTCCACACCTTCTCCAGCATTAATTGTTTGTAGATTTTGATGATGGCCATTCTGACTGATGTGAGGTGATACCTCACTGTAATTTTGATTTACATTTCTCTAATAATTAGTGATATTGGGCATCTTTTCGTGTGCTTTTGGGCCATCTCTATGTCTTCTTTGGAGAACTCTCTATTTAGATCTTCTGACCATTTTTTTGATTGAGTTGTTTGTTTTTTTGATATAGATTGCATGAGCTCTTTATATATTTTGGAGATGAATCTCCTGTCAGTCGCTTTGTTTGCAAATATTTTCTCCCATTCTGTGGGTTTTCTTTCTGTTTTGTTAATGGTTTCCTTTGCTGTGCAAAAGCTTTTGTTTAATTGGATCCCATTTGTTTATTTGTATTTTCATTACTCTAGGAGGTGGATCCAAAAAGATATTGCTGTGGTTTATGTCGAAGAGTGTTCTGCCTTTGTCTTCCTGTAAGAGTTTTATAGTATCTGGTCTTACATTTAGGTCTTTCATCCATTTTGAGTTTATTTTTATGTATGGTGTAAGAGGTTGTTCTAATTTCATTCTTTTACATGTAGCTGTCTAGTTTTCCCAGCACAACTTATTGAAGAAACTGTCTTTCCTTCATTGTATAGATTAATTGACCATAGGTGTGTCAGTTTATTGATAGGCTTTCTATATTGTTCCATTAATCTATATGTTTTTGTGCCAGTACTGACTCATTTTGATTAATGTAGCTTTGTAATATAGTCTGAAGTCAGAGAGTCTGATTCTGTTTTGCTCTCTCAGAATTGTTTTGGCTATTTGGAATCTTTTGCGTTTCCATACACATTAAAAAAATTTTATTCTAGTCATATTTACAAGTGTTTATACTAACTTTGTTCATACTCACCCCAAACTGGAAACACCCCAAATATCTTTCAACTGTTAAATGGGTAAACAAACCCTGATACATCTATACAACAGAATATATACAGCAATAAGAAGGAACAAACTAGTAATACAGGAATCTTAAATATAGGTATTATAAGGAAGCCAGTACCCAAAGCTGTGTGATTTATGACACCATTTATATGACATCCTTGGAAAGGTGATCTATAGCCACAAAAACATGGGGTTGCCAGGGACTCTAGATGATGGAGAAATGATTCCAAATATTCATGAGGGAATTTTCTGTGCATGATGAAACAGTTATGTATCTTGACGTAGTGGTGGATGCATGATTGACAACATTTTTCAAAACTCACAGAATTGTACAATGAAAATTGTAAAATTTACTTTACATATATTATACCTAAAAAAATTTTCATGCTTAACCTCAATGAGTATGGAACAAACCAGTTGACTATTGTGAACTAGCTAAGTGATCTTGCGGTTAATTCAGTCCCTTCCTCCTCTAGCATGTCTTAATCTGGCCATGACTTTTCTCAGCATGTGCATCTATGTTGAGCTGCTGGAGGGCAGGGGGAGGGCAGCAGCTGGATCCTTATACTCAGCCAGCGCGCTTGCTAATGTGCTCCAAGGAGGGTCTGCACTGAGAACAATTCTTCAAAACCTCATCTTGTGCAAAGACCCGGCAATTAGGGAGCCCAAGTGCAAGGGATGGCTGAGCCGTGCGGAGCTTGACCAGGCCAACTAAAGCTCCTGGAAAACACGCTCAGCCAGGGACAGAGCCTCAGCCAGCGCACCCGGGGCCAGGTAGCCCGGGCTCCTCCTGGTGGGAAGGAAGGACTAGGTCACGCTCTCCAGTGTCGGCCTGCTGGGCGTTAAGAGCGGGCAAGAAACGCACAGGAACTAGCCCCTTTCCCCTGATGGAGCACAGGTTCTCCGCTGCACGGGCCCAGATGTGTGACTCGGCACATTCTCTACGTCATCAGCAATGAATGGCCGCCTTCTTCCACTTCTCTCAGCCCAGGGGGAGCGGATGCGGGGGGCACCCCGCCATCTCCCCACGGTACCTGCCACTCTGTCCACGCGGACAGAGGATTTCCCCCAGTCCTCGGGACGCTCTCTGCAAGGGCATTCCAGGCCTCATCAGCATGGGCGGCTCCGCAGGCGGCAGCCCAGAGTGACAGGAAACATTGCTCCCAGGACGGGCCTGAGCCCATGAGAGAGAGGGGACCACAAGGATCCGGGGCCCAGCCTCCTTGCCTCGAGGGGGGGACAGCCTGAGGCTGGCTCTGCCCTGCCTCCTGCAGGATTTGCTTGGCTGCTGCTTCGAGCAGCCTTCTGCCCACTTCGGGCGGGGCCTTGGATGGCCTTCTTTCCCGTCCCTGACTCAGCCGCCCTTCCCCTGGCCAGTGTTTCTTGGGTGGGGTGAGCTCGCAGAGAAACGCCCTGCACTTGAATCCTCTTGTCAGGGTTTGCTGCCGGGGATCCCGACCAAAGACACCGTCACGGCTGCACATCTAGTCCACCCCGAGGCAGGGTGGGCAGACACACCTCCCCGCGGAGGCAGGGGACCCAGGGACGTCCCCTTAGGGGCTGCATTGGGATCAGGCTCATGGCTCCCGGAGTATGTGGGCACTGAGCAGCTCCGAACCAGGGGGACGAGTTTGCCCCCATGGCATATTGGGCAATAGCAGGAGCCACTTGTGGGTCTCGCACCGGGGGGCGGGGGCGGGGGCGGGGGGGTGAGTGCAATGGCATCCAGTGGGGAAGGCCAGGGATGCTGCCTAACACCTCCCAGTGCACAGCAAGGTCCCTGGGGCCAAGGCTCAGACGCCCTGGCACAGTACAGCCCAAGAGGCGGCAGACCTGGCTCTGGGTACTTTTCTCGTCTCCAAAAAGGAGATCACATATTGACTTACGTGAGCCTGAGGTGCAATAACTAGAGTAACTCGGGGTCAATCATTCCTTCATCCTTGCGCCCGCTGTGTGCCAAGTTATGACCAAGCTGGTGACCAAATAAAGATGGCAGAGGCGTCGTGTCTGCCCTCAGAGAATCCAGAGGCTGGGTGTGGAGGGCGGCGCAAACACTGGATGCCTTCCCTTTGGGGAAGCCCGGCTGGCGTAAGGCCTACAGCATGTGTGATTTGGCAGAAGAGCAGAGAGAAGGAGGTGTGCTTCTTGGAAGTCAGGAGCGGGTATCCGAGCTGACAGACCGGTGGAGAGCAGCAGGTGACTAGGCAGAGAGGGCCCAGAGCCCTGAAGAGCACAGAGACCACGCTCAGAGCACAGGAAGCACGGGAGGCACAGGAGAGAGGGCAGAGAGAGGAGTGGGAAGGAGGCAGGTGCCAGGTGGTGAGGGGCCTGCCTGCAGGGCTGGGACCAGGTGAGGAGAGTGAGGCATCCAGGGCACTCACCCTTCCGGGAACTGCACAACCCGAGGGTGGGGTCTCCTTGCATCCTGTACCCTAGGCCCCTGGGGGCCTCACCCCAGTCCCAGCCTTCCTCCTCGGGCAGGCTGAGAAGCTGGGGGTCTAGTCTGCAGGCCGGGAGCAGCCCCCAAAGGCTTGGACGCCTTTACTCTCTGGCAGGATAACCTGACCCCCACACAGGGCCACGGGGCCACTGCTCCCCCAGCATAACCTAGTTGGATCCCCACGAAAGCGGAGAATTCCCTTTCTGGTTTGCTTCTCCAGCTAAAGGGAATGCTGCTGCTACACACTGACACGTTCTCAGACCCAACACACAGTAAATTCCTGGGGACCGAAGGTGAAGGCATCATGGTTGCTGAGCAGCCTGCCAGAGGCCAGCAGGCAGCTAAGCTCGTTTATTCAAGGCGGAAGACTGGGCAGTGCTTTGAGTGAGGGTCAGAGCTCATGTTTCTTTCATGGATTTGGGCTTTATTAAAGTTGGCTACTTGGATGCGTGGAGAGCAAGCTATGGCTTGACTCCCCAGTCTTACACTGAGCCCAACTGTGGGCAGGTGGTGGGAAAAGAGACACAGGGAGGGATGCTCAAAAGGATTAAGACACGAAACTCATTTCAAGCCCACCCCACCCCCCATCCTGAAGCTCCAACAAGTACACTGGCCTTCTGTATCCGTGCTTTCTGCACTGGTGGCTTCAACCCACCCTGGATGGCATATTATTAAATCTGTGGACAGAGAACTGGAGGTAGGGATAGGAGGGCCTACTGAAAGGGAGTGAGCATCTACAGGGTTTGTGATGGTTTTCTTTGTCATGTTTTTATTGTTTCTATTATAGCTGATTTACAATGTTCTGTCAATTTCTGCTGAACAGCAAAGGCACCGGTTATACATATACATATATATATGTGTGTGTGTAAATAGTCTTTTTTCTCACATCATCCTCTATCACGTTC
Source organism: Phacochoerus africanus (assembly GCF_016906955.1). Taxonomy (NCBI): domain Eukaryota; kingdom Metazoa; phylum Chordata; class Mammalia; order Artiodactyla; family Suidae; genus Phacochoerus; species Phacochoerus africanus. The sequence goes on from NC_062560.1 coordinate 22,789,529, forward strand.
CATCACAATGACTAGATATAGTTCCCTGTGCTATACAGCAGGATCTCAATGCTTATCCACTCCAAATGCAAAAGTTTGCATCTACTAACCCCAAATTCCCAGTCCAACCCGCTCCCTCCCCCTCCCCCTCCCCCTTGGCAACCACAAGTGTGTGTTCTCCAAGTCCATGAGTCTGCTTCTGTTCTGTTAGAAAGGTTCCTTTGTGCCATTTATTAGACTCCAGATATAAGTGGTATCATATGCTGTTTGTCTTTCTGACTTCCTTCACTCAGTATGAGACTCTCTAGGTCCACCCGTGTTGCTGCAAGTGGCATTCTTTTGTTCTTTTTGATGGCTGAGTAGTATTCCATAGTGTATATATACCACATCTTCTTAATCTAGTCATCTCATCTGTGGGTTTTAATATCTGTGGGAAGGGTCCTGGAATCAGCCACCCGCTGATACTGGGGCATGACTGGAGGCATTTGGCCAAAGATCGCAGACATGCCAGGAGAAAATTATTCTTGTCTATTCCTGAACAAGGCACATATTTAAGGAACACTTAGTCAAGGAGTTGACTTTTTGTTTTGCTTTGTTTTGCTTTGTTTTGGCTGTGCCGGCAGCATATGGAAGTTGGTAGCCAGGGATGGAACCTGCTCCATGGCAGCCACCTGAGCCACTTCAGTGACAATGCCAGATTCTTAACCGGCTGTGCTACAAGGGAACTCCCAGGAGTTTTTAATCCTCTTTGAACAGACAGTATCTGCTATAATATGTAATTATCATAATGGCTATTGGTTAGAAAAACTCTTACAGTGGTCTATAATTCAGGAGTTTTACCATTTTGTCTTGAATTCTTCTCATCTGTGACTCTTCACAAAGAATACCATATTATCATGATGTCTACATCTAAACATCAAGCGATTCCTTAGAAAACCTGTCCAGAAAGGCTGGCAGATTTCAAGGCAACAATATTAATGGAAAACAATGGCCCGTAAATGACCGAGGCCTCAATCCTCTCGCTATAAACCACCATGAAGACGGTACTATGGTCTACAGTTAGAGTGATCATTTAAACTGCACTTCTTGGACTGGGGCTTTGGGATTGGCATATGCACAGTGGCTATATGCAACGATTAGCCAGTGGTGACCTGCTGTATAGCACAGAGAACTCCACCCAGTATTCTGGGATAATCTATGTGGGAAAAGAATCTGAGAGAGAATGGATGTGTGTGTGTGTGTGTGTGTGTGTGTGTGTGTGTGTATATATATATATATATATATATATATATATATATATATATATGACCAGGTCACTTTGTTGTACAGCAGAAATTATCAGAGCCTTGTAAATCAACTATACTTCAATAAAACTAAAGAAAAAATTGCACTGCCATCACCTGGAACAATACTTTTCAACCCTATCAGATGCAAACCACCTTTTTAAACAGTTTAATCCTAAACTGTAAACCACAATGTAACTACCCACCACACACTTATACAACTATAAAGCCCTTCTTGTAGTACCTAGGGAAATAAAAGGTAACTCTTGGGTAAAAGAATGTCACGTTATATGCCCATCTCTATGAAAACCATCAGGCAGGCCATCTCTAGGGGATTCTGATGCACCAAATACAACAGACCTCCCTGTAGGCAAGAGCTAGGAATGGGGACTCTCTGGGTGTGTTAAATTGGTGACAGACACCAGGAGCAGTCCTGCCACTGAGAACAAAGAAGGGCTTCCAAAACACAGTGAATAATTCTTGGGGACCTGATCGCGGAGAAAGTAAATGACCACCTTCCATGACCTTGCCAGCAACTGCATTTCTGCAAAAACCAGTGTGTATTAAAGCCACACCAAAAATTAGAGATTTTTTTTTCTTGGCTTCTTGTGCGTTCAAGATTCTATGAAACGAAAATTCCGGTATGGCCCAGCCCTCAGTGGTAATGCAGGCAGCAGAACTGGAAGAGTGGGCAGCTGGTCTCTCGTGCCCAGGAGGCAATAGGAGGATGAGGCCTGAGCCCTGAGCATGCGCACACAGGGACGCATCCCAGGGGAGAGGTGGGTGCCTGTGGGGGGAGGGGTCAGGGTCAGGTGTGGGTTAGGGAACACCTCACATCCACTTCTGGTCCATCTGTAGCCCTGCAAGCAAGACCCATCCTGATAGCAGATCACACCCCTTTAGGAGTTTCTTCAAATTGCAAGTGTTTAGCGCGCTGCTTCTTTGGGAGCAGGTTTCTCAGTCTCCATTTTGAGGTAAGGCTGGTCTATCCACTGCGGAGTGGCTGCGTTTGCAGTAATGTGCATCGATTTTGCACATAGGTTTTAACCTAGGGTTTTCGAAGTTCATCAGCACACATATTCTCTTCTTGTAGGGCCCCCGTTTTGCACCACAATGCAGCGAGCTCTAGAACAAGCTTTGGATCATGCGGAATATGTTACCGAAAGGGCCCAACAGAGACCGCCGAAAAGGAAATACTCATCCAGTGGGAAGCCGTCGCTCCATGAAAAACTTTACGACATTTATGTTGAAGAATGTGAAAGAGAGCCTGAGGTTACAGAGGAGCTGAGAAGCAACGTGAACCTGTTAGAGAAGCTTGTTAGGAGAGAGTCCTTGCCATGTTTGGTGGTCAACCTGTACCCAGGAAAGGAGGGCTACTCGCTGATGCTCAAGGGAAAAAATGGATCCTATTCAGAGAGCATTCGACTGCCTTATGAAGAAAAGGAACTGCTCGAATACTTGGACGCAGAAGAATTACCTCCCGTTTTGGTGGATCGCTTGGAAAAGTCTCCCGTTAACCTTTTTCATCGTGGGTGTGTCATAGCAGAAATACGGGACTACAGGCAGTCCAGTGGGAAGTTCCCTCCCGGCTACCAAAGCAGGCATATTCTCTTACGCCCCACGATGCAGACTTTAGTCTGCGATGTACAGGCCATAACCAGCGATACCCAGAAATGGACCCAGGAGGACAGACTTTTGCTTGAGAGCCAGCTGATCTTGGCTACAGCTGAACCCCTGTGTCTAGACCCTTCTGTATCCGTAGCCTGCACTGCAAACAGACTGCTCTACAACAAGCAAAAGCTGAACACTCTTCCCATGAAAAGGAGCTTCAAGAGGTATGCCATGGCCTCGCTGAATCGGCAGCAGGAGCTGTCTCAGTGTCCACCTCCTCCTGAGCTAAGAGTACTGGCTTCTTGCAAAAAAATAAGAGAGAGTAAAACAGGTGAGCGCGATGGCCTCCAAGCTTTTCAAGCAGGCAGTTGTGTAGACACGTGGAGACAGAGACCTTGTGACTTGGCGGTACCTTCTCAGGTGGATGTGGAGAAGTATGCCAAGGGGAAGAAGGCTGTCGGATGTGATGACTCACAGCCAACAGTCTGGCCCAGGAAGGAGGCACGAGATGGTTTTGTATTTGGGTGCGAGGCTGGCTACCAGTCCCAGGCAACAAGGCAGACCACTGGGCAGCAGCTTGATAATTCAATTGCCTCTGGGCAAAGGGCCCCTAGACAAAGCGCCTGTCAAAAAGCCACATTGGAGAGGGAGCTGTGTCCCCCCGACTCGTCCTCGGGGGACCATTCCAACAGTGTCCTGCCCAGGCCCAAGACTGATGCTGGGCAGGTGGCCAGTCAGACGGAGGAAGTGGTCCAGGAGCGCGCCCAGTGTCCAGCGCAGATGTCGCTCAGCTCCGATGGCCCAGCGGGTCTCAGGCCCCCTCCGGGGAAAGAACCAGAACAGCCTCAGATCACGTGCATTGTGTCTTCAGCGCTGGGCAGGGGAGCCAGACACCCGCCTCCACTCCAGAGACTTCCCGGGAGGGCAGGACAGAGCCCGCGGGGTGACCCTTTGACTCCTCAGCAGGCGGGCGGCCCTCTGGCATCTCCGGCGCCTGCCCCTGCTCCCAGGCCGCCAGGTCTCTTCCAGAACTCCTTTGTGGAGCTGCACCGAGTCAGCTGGATCCCTGCCGCCGCCCTGTCTGCTGCAGGTGCCTCCCAGAGGCCCCCCGGCGCCCCGGGGACGGCCGCCTCCGCGGGCCCAAAGGGCCCCGGCGTGGCGGGCCCCGGCGGCGCAGGCCCGGCCTCCGAGAGAGGCTCTGCCCCCGGAGAACCGGCCCCGGCCGGAGCGCGGCCCCCCGCCGCCCGTCGCAGAGGCGGAGGCGTCCAGCTGCTGGTGAAAGGGCCTGTGGGTGTGGAGCCCCTGACCCTGGTGCAGCTGCCCCGCGGTCCGCTCCTCTGGAGCAGCGGGCAGCAGGCCCCGCCGCCGCCGCGGCTCTTCCAGCTGGTTCGCCCGCCGTCCCCGCCGCGCCCCGCCGCCGCCGCGCGCCCCGGGCAGCCCCCGGCCCTGGGCTCAAGGTCCCGCGCTTCTGGCGGCCGGGGCCCGGTCCCCCCCGTGCCGCAGGCGGTGGTGGTTCACCTGGGTGGAGCCCAGGGTTTCCTGCAGCCGCGGGCCGCGCTGCCGCCTCAGCCGGGCCTCGGCTCCGGCCGCGGCCGCCCAGGGCCGAGCCTCCCCCCGCGGCGGGCCGGGCCCCCAGCGGCTCCGCGGCCCCAGGTGCGCCTGCGGCTCGTGCCGGGCGAGGCGGCGCCGGCCCGGGCCACAGCCTTCGCAGAGCTGCCAGGGCAGCGCCCTCAGGGCCAGCAAGCCGCCAGCCCAGCCGAAGGCCAAGAGAGCAGAGGCCCGCAGGCCGCCTCCCAGCCCTGAGGCTGCCTTCGTTTCTCCTGCAGAGCACAGCTGCGGAGACCAGGCGACTCTGCCTTTCGACCTCACTCAGGGGGCGGGTTGGGGGGGGGGGGTTTGGTTTGGTTTGTGCTTATTTTATATTGCAGGATGTACAGAGTTGATACAGACACTGGACCCCACCCTTTTTACATAGAAACAGAGGGGTGATGGAATAAACTGGGACTGTTTGGCCTAAGCCATTGCTTTGGTGGTGGTTGTCGACACAACTATTTTTAGTGTGCGGTTCTCCAGTGTGTCCAGATCCCAGCTAGGGTCAGTCGACACTCCCGAAGCCTCTAACTTCGCTAAAGCAATAAACCCCCAATAGCGGTAAAGTCAAAATCAGGCCTGTTTTGACGTGGCCAATGGTTTAACGTTTTTAGGTGAGTTACTAGCACATCACAGGAGACTTACCGTCTTGATGGTGTTTCAGTGGACCGCTCCGGAGTGTTAAGTGGATTCAGTCTGTTGTACAGCGGATCTCCAGGACTGTTTTCTTCTTGCAGAAGCCAGACTCTGCCCCACGGAGCCCACTCCCCATTCCCCTCTCCCCCAGCCCCTGGCCCCTGGCCCTCTCCTTTCTGTGTCTCTGAGTCTGGCTGCTTTAGATACTCCACGGAAGTGGGAATCAGAGGGGATTTGCCTTTGGGGACTGGCTCGTTTCACTCAGCATCCTGTCCTCCGGGTCCATGTGTGTTGGCGAGCGTGCCACAGGAGGCTCCTGGCTTCTGACAGAGGGTTTCACTGTGTGTAATGTGTGCCGAAGCGAGCCATGAAATATGAGAGACGCCTTTCACAAGAATGCACTTGGGTACTTGTCTATGTAGCTTACACGTTTTTTGCACATTGTATGAAATGCAGTTTTTCCACATTTGTCTTGGGAAAAAAAAGAGAAAAGGCTAACGCTGCCCCCAAAAGGATGCTCGTCACTGTCATACTGAGGCCGTGCGGGGCCTGCAAGAGTGCAGCATGGGTTCGAGGCACCTGCCCCCATGGTTGTCCTCAGCCCTTCCAAAGACCCCACCTGCACCCGGTGTCCCCACGGAGCCCAGGCTGCAGTCACGGGCCTTGAAGAGGCCCTTCTGGGATGTTGTTTTCTCTCCTTCCAAAATCGTTTACAGTTTTGAGAGTCTGGTTCCTTGCAGAAGGTAAACGGCTGGACATTTGGCAAGGAGTTTATCTGTTTGCTTTTCAAGGGTTTCCCACCTGGTCAGAGTCTGGAGCGGAGCCCCTCCCCCTCCGCCTTTACCCTTCCCTTGCTGAGGGGTCACCAGGTGTTCAGCCGTCCCTGCTTCCTCATTTCTTCTGTCCTCCTTTCTTGTTGCAGTGGGGCTCAAAAGCTCCCTGACGGTTTCTGTTTTCTTTTGTCCGTTCCTTTTTCGTGGTTGTGTGTTTTTTCATTGTGGTATAATTTACACAAGAAACAGTCATTTTAGAGTGTACAATTCAGCGGCATTTACTGCTTTTACGGGGTTGTGCAACCACCGCCTCTGTTTCCAAAACATTGTCATCACCCCAAGAGGAATCTCTGTCCCCATTCAGCACTCACTGCCTGTCTTCCTCTCCCCCTGCCTGAAAACCACCCGTCTGCATTCTGTCTCCATGGCCTGACTTCCCCATTCTAGCTCTTTCCTAAAAATGGAATCCAAGACGGTGTGACCTTTTCTGTCTGGTCCCTTCCTCTTGGCAGAATGTTTTCGAGGCGCCCCCACGTTGTACCACGTACCTGTACCTCTCTTGCTTTTTGGGGCTGAATAACATCCCCTTGTTTGTGTACCTCCCGTTTTGTTGCTCCATCCTCCACTGATGTCCATGGGAGTTGTTCCCACCTTTGGGCTGCTGTGAATAGTGTGGCCAGAACATTTCTGTACAAGTATCTGCCTCTTTTGTTTTGTCCTGTTCCAGCACTGAAGGACAACCCGTGTACATGAAATTATTTTTCTAAGTACACGTGGACGTTTCTCTGCCTTTTGCCCTAAGGGGAAAGAAAAGGAAATTGGGTCTGGCGGGTCCAAAAGAGATGAGTGAAGAGACAGGTGACCGGTGAGTCTTACTCAATTAACCCAGCTGTGCGAATCTGCTACCGACCCTGTTCAGGAAAGATTTGGTTGACTTGATGCCAGCGGGGCAGGGATGCCATCGGGGTGACACTGGACCCATCAGAGCCCGATGTAGCCCACGCTGGACACCTTCAGGAATGGTGCCTGAGCTTTTGAGAAGTGAAGCAGCGCAACGACCAGTTGCAAAGAAGAGTTTACACCCAGCCTTGGGAGCCAGCCGGACACCCGAACTCAGAATCCCCCTGGGTTTTGTGTTCCTCCTGCCTTTTGCCCTCCCTCTGGTCCTCTCAAGTACCACTTGGAGACACCAGCTGAAGTTGTGCTTGAGTGATGTTATGCTCCCTTCCCAGGCAAGCAATAAAGGCAGCTTTGTTTCAGGTTACCATTTGGTGGTCTTTGTGTATTTCCTTTTAATGATTCTCATCAAGGTTCGTCCTTGATACTATATCCCCTTTGAGGATCTTAACTGTCTATATTTTCTTTTCTTTTTTTTTTGTCTTTTTTGCAATTTCTTGGGCCGCTCCCGCGGCATATGGAGGTTCCCAGGCTAGGGGTCGAATCGGAGCTGTAGCCCCCGGCCTACGCCAGAGCCACAGCAACGCGGGATCCGAGCCGCGTCTGCAACCTACACCACAGCTCAAGGCAACGCCGGATCGTTAACCCACTGAGCAAGGGTGGGGACCGAACCCGCCACCTCATGGTTCCTAGTCGGATTCGTTAACCACTGCGCCATGACGGGAACTCCCTTAACTGTCTATATTTTCTTAATAAACTTTTCATTCCTTTCAGCATCATGAAAATCTGGAGCCTCTTCCCTACCCCAGGTCAGATTCGTGCCTTCATCTGAACTTAGTTTCCTGTAGACTGTATCATCACCACTTAACTGCTGATTCTTCATAGTCTGAGGAGGTTGTATGAAAGCCAGTGGCCTCACACTTTTCCAAGAGAGCTGATATTGTGATCCAGGTGATGATCATCTAGGAAAATTCTAGAGGGATGGAAGAGCAAAGCAGATCATCGAGACAGAGCCTTGAGCATGATCTGGGTACCAGGTCAGCAGAGGTCACGCGGCCCAAACCTTGGTGCGGAGGCTGGTGGAGACTGGAAAACTTGAGTCACTTTCTTGCTGACCATATTCAAAATAACCATGACGAGGCACTAACCATCCCAGCCATCAATTAAAACTCATCTCTCCCACCTGTCCCCTGAGGCGCCTGGAGTCAAATCCGAGAGGGAAGAGGGACCTCTGCTCTTTCCCTTTTCCTGTCACTCCTCCTCACCTCCCCGTCCAGTTTCAGGGTCTCTAGCTCCTCAGCACAGAGGCAAGCAGAGTGGCTGTGAGCTGGGCGATGGGTACGTACAAGTTCATTATTCTTTCCTCTACTGTGGCATATATTTGAAACCGGCCATACAGATGTGAATTGCTTTATCGTGTTTTTACTAATGGAAGGTTTGAGCCAACCCTGCATCAAGCAAGTCTCTCGGCACCATTTTTTTTTCCCAGCAGCATTTGCTCACTTTGTGTGTCTGTGTCACCTGGTAAGTCTCATAATATTTCGAACTTTCTCATTGTTAGGATATTTGTTATGGTCGTGTGTGATCAGTGACCTTGGATGTTACGGCTACAACTTGAAGACTCAGATGATGGTTAGCATTTTTTTTAGCATAAAGTATCTTTAATTAAGATAGGTACATTTCTTAGACATATTGCCACTGCACATTTAATAGCCTACAGTATGGTGTGAACGTAACTTCTATATGCACTGGGAAACCAAAAAAATTGGTGTGACTCACTTTATTGTGTGACCGGCTTTATTACGGTGGTCTGTAAGTGAACCCGCAGTACCTCCCTGGTTGGCCTGTACGTATCCGTGTGAACAGTCAAGGTCCTGATGTTCCTGCAGCCAGCCCCACTCCACACCTTGCCCCATCCCAAGTGTCAGCTTGTGCCCAGAGTCCTGCTGGGCCCTGGCCCTCGGCTTGCCCTTCCTTCTTCCCGGCTGCGCTGCCGTAGCCTCAGGCAGCAAAGGGTGTGCGAGTTAATTGTTAAATTCAGTTCAACAAGTTCCTCATTAGGGACAAATTACCTGAGTTTGAAATCTGCTAATTTTCCAATCAGAGTGAGTGTTTGCACTTGTGATTTGGAAATAATTACCATATGGTAAAAGCAAAACCTATGTGGGGATGAAAGTAAAGGTGAGGGGGGACAGGCGCGTCTTGCCGCATGGGAAACTCAGGACAGCACGTGGGGATTAGGCGAGGTGCCTGGGGATTGAGATGAGGAGGCTTCTCTGTAGCACCGTTTCGCAAAGGCCGTTTCCTTCCTTTGCTAATCCTCTGAAAGGTGAGCTTGGTCTTGAAGGGAGAGCACTGTGGCCTTGATGGGCCTGAACTGAGTCTGGAAAGAGAAGCGTCTTTTGAGTTCAGTTCTTTCACCTAAAAATACACCCATACTTTTGCTTGGATCTGTCCTCTGTCGGAAGCGGCTGCATGAGTTAGAAAAAAGAACACTTCCTTGGGAGTGGATGTGATGAATCGAACCATCCTTTGGGGGGGTCTTACGGTGACTGTCTTCTGGAAAGCTCATCTGAGAGAATGCGAAGGACTGTGGGATAATAATTGCTGCAGAATGCCACTGTGAACCGGAGGGTAGAAATCTGGGTCCTTCACCTTTCAGTCATTTGTCCCTCCCAGTTACTGCATCACTAGTTCTAAAGCTCGGGTAAAGAATAGTCAAGGTTTCAGGTAGTGTACAAGCCAATGCAGAAAAACTCCTCCTGAGACACCCTGCTTTTGAAATTGGGACCCAGAAAAAAGCTCATCACCCCTGAGAAGGTCGTAGCCCTCCTCCTTTCTGATACATGGAGTTGTCCACGTTCTCAGGTTTCCCTTTGTGCCTCGGCTGCCAGGAAACTCAAAACCACATTTGAAATGGAAATCACCAGGTTTCTCTTTATGGTTGGTACGTGAGCATTCCTTGCTCCTTATTTTTAAAATTTCTGTTGCCTTTTGTTGTAGACGCGTGCAAATTGTTTGTCAGAGGAAACTGGGAACAAATCGCTCTGTACATGCATAATTATGCATTAATAAATAGTAGCTTCTTGGCGTTCCTGTCATGGCGCAGTGGTTAACGAATCCGACTAGGAACCATGAGGTCGCGGGTTCGGTCCCTGCCCTTGCTCAGTGGGTTGACGATCCGGCGTTGCCGTGAGCTGTGGTGTGGGTCGCAGACGCGGCTCGGATCCCGCGTTGCTGTGGCTCTGGCGCAGGCCGGTGGCTGCAGCTCCGATTCAACCCCTAGCCTGGGAACCTCCATATGCCGCGGGAGCGGCCCAAGAAACGGCAAAAAAAAAAAGTAGCTTCTATTCATTTATATATATTGCCTCTAATCTTTGGATAACCTCACCCATTAGGTATTACTGTCCTCTTACAAATGAAGAAACTGAGGCTCAGATAGGACTTGCCTGAGGCAATAAAGCTATTAGTGGTAGCGATGATATCTTCTATCTTCTGCAGTCCATACCTGTGCATGGGTACATGAAATTAATGTGTTAACAGGTCTGGATTCAGTGGTGGACTGTATACATGAAACTATTTGATTTTTTCCAGTCTCTACTTTCAATGCAGCACCAAGCTCCTTTTCCCATTCTTTAATGACATCTTGGGCAGATCTCATAACTTTCTGGGTTGTCTTGGTTGGTAAAGCTGACCAGTCCCAATTGCAATTTCAATACGGCATCCTCTGGGAGACAGAAGGGAGGCAGAGATCTTCTGCGAATATGGTCCTTTTCTAGGTCTGATGCTGTGATCTGCTGAGCTGGGGGAGGTGTGTGTGTCTGCGCATCAGGGGCTGTTCTCTTTTTCACCTGGGCTCCTCCTCCCTGGAAGAAGAGCAGCCAGGCTTGCTGACTCCCACCCATCTTCTCCAAGTTCTGTCTGCCATCTCTTGGACAGTCCTTTAAGTAAGCACTGTGCTCCTCCGAATGGAGCTTTGGGAATTACTGAGGTCCTTTTTTGAACTCCGAAGGCTTTGGAATCATGGGTCAAGGTGGGTGGGTGTGATGTTCCCATTGTCTTTCCGGGCACCACTACCCCTTGGTATCTTTTGAGCCTCTCTCATTCAGATATCTCTCAACCACAAGGGGGCGGCAGACTCCAGGTTCACACACAACACAGAGCAGCGAGCGAATTTGTTAAGCTGTCCCAAGAATTCCTCGCCAACAGCTCTCGGGGCTGCAGGGTGAGGCGGCCGACCTGAGCCGCTCAGCCAGAGTTCAGGCTGGAAACTGGATGCCCGCTTTCCCTTCCCGCAGACCTTCCCCTCTCCTCTCTCAGGGTTCTCCCCTAGGCGTCTGGGTGGGGGGAATAGGGGCACCCCCTCTCTTCGTCTCCCCTCCCCTTCCCAACAGAAAGCAGCCTCTCACCGGAACAGCCGACTGTCCTCCCTCACCTTGCCGTCCTTCCTGTGTTTGCACAGGGTGGTTCCCTGGTGGTTACAGCGAATCAACCCCGTTGCAGTAGGGCCACTGTGCCATTCCTTAGCGTTCCTCCTCCCAGAGCTGGAGGAGTCTTTCTTCGGGGTGGGGGAGGAGCCCCTGATGCTTTTTGTTTCCAGCTTTGAGCTTTAGCAACTCTGAGACAACAGGAAAAGACACACACACAGCCTTGCACCTCCCCAGCCTTCTCCCATTCTTGTCTATTTAAAAGCTCTGACTTTGCCTGCCCATTTTTCAATGGGAAAGGGCAGAGGCCTATGGCTGATGAAACCATTTCTCAAAGGACTGTTGGGAGTTTTCTCTTTTTTTCCTTTTTTTTTTTTTTTTTTTTTTTTGCTTTTTAGGGCCACACCACAGCATATGGAAGTTCCCAAGCTAGGAGTCCAATCGGAGCTGTAGCTTCTGGCCTATGCCACAGCCACAGCCACGTCTGCCACCTACATCACAGCTCACAGCAACGTCGGATCCTTAACCCACTGAGCGAGGCCAAGGATCGAACCTGTGTCCTCATGGATGCTAATCAGATTCGTTTCTGCTGAGTCACAACAGGAACTCCCTGGGGTGAGTTTTCTAAAGAGTTTATTGTGAGACTTGAATAAGAAGTCTTTGGGGAGGATGGGGGGCCCACTTGGGAAGCTTTAGCCCTCCACCCTTATAATCACTCTGGGGGGCGTTCTTTGATGTGGAAAAGTGGTGTTCTTCCAGAATCTTGTTATGTAAATATGGCTTTGAAACAAGTCCCCTCCTGCCAGTGTCCCCACTCAGCAAGATTACTCTTGGGCCCTAAGTGGCCCCTGTACAGAGGTGTTCTAACTTCTACTGGAAATAAGAGGTGGACAGGAAAGGGGATGATTTTAGGAAGTGTTATTTGGGGCTTTGCATCTTCTTCATACCCTTTGAAAAACCGGGGTTATTTTGAAATTGTTTTTTTGACATTGGAGAGTGGGGCATTTGACCTTGAGATTATGGAGGTGGCTGGTTATTAGTAATGAGGTCCAGGGTAAAACCATGGGGGTGGCTGCCTGTGGGAGGTGGTGAACACAGTTATCAGAAGAGAGGACATCAAGGAGGCAAGGGGGAGGCTATTGGAAGGACCGTCTATATGAAGAGTGAAATCACCAAGAATTCTTTTTTTTTTTTTTTTTGGTCTTTTTAGGGCTGCACTCATGGCATATGGAGGTTCCCAGGCTAGGGGTCAAATTGGAGCTGCAGCTGCTGGCCTACGCCACAGCAATGCCAGATCTGAGCCACATCTGCGACCTACACCACAGCTCACAGCAATGCCCGATCCTTATCCCACTAAGCGAGGCCAGGGATTGAACCTGTGTCCTCATGGATGCTAGTCAGATCTGTTTCTGCTGAGCCACAACAGAATTCCACCAAGAATTCCTATGTAGTGTTGAAGAGTGACAATGAATCAGGCCCTAGAACTTCAAGGTATGTGGGGGAGTTGACTTCCCATAGTGGGGAAGAAGACTGGTTTGATTTTAGGGGTCATTTAGATCAAAATGTCTTTTGATGTTGGTTGAGAATGTGCTTATACGCAAGGCCTTGTGTTAGGTACTTGAAGGAGGAGTAAGGCGCATCCCCTGTGGGATTAAAGCCTACTCAGAGGAGAAAAAATTCTAACTATGGGAGGTGAGAGACATTACCTAAACTTACTGTGGTTATTATTTCACCATATATACGCAGGTCAGATCATTATTACATTGTACACCTCAAACTGATAGTGATGTATGGCAATTAGATCTCCATCAAACTGGAAAAAAAATTAAGTCACCTCTGAGAGAGAAAGCAAAGACACAGATGACTGTACCTTAAGGACTCTGGCGAACATTGTTAGAGTCTTACTCGATGGAATTGGGGGCAGGCCTCGCAAAGGAGGTGACCTTTGGGTAGATCTTGGCTGGCTTTTGGTAGGTGGAGCTGGGTGCGGGAAGAGGGTGTTCTAAGAGGAGCAGCACGAGCAAAGGAACAGGGGAGGCCGATGGCTCAGAGGAGCGGAAGGGAAGGATGAGGCCAAAATGACAGGTTGGCTCCACATCATGGATCTTCTTGGTCATTAAAATGAAACAAAGCTCCAGTGTTTGAGTAAGGAATCCAACAGCGTCACAACAGGACTTAGAACACTTTCATGCCTAAAGGGAGAGAGAGAAATTCCAAAGCTCTTCTTCCACTTAACAAAGAAATCGGTCAGGTATATTTGTTCCTTTCCATGCAAGCGGAATTGACAGCTTAAGTATTATAATGACCAGAGCGACTCATTAACTAAGATGCCCATAGTTGCAGATCTTTAAGTGTTACAGGTTCCATTTTACAAGGCGTAGCAACAAACTCTGATGTTCAGGTATCTGAAGAGATAGGCTTCTTTACAAATAACACTTCCCAGGACAGTTTTATAAGAAAGGAAAACAGACAGGACCAAGGCCTTTCATTCAAGCCTGCACACTGGCCAGGAGAGGGGGACAGATCCTTGAGTCACTGTCCCCAGTTCTAATTTGGCGACATGGAACTGGCTTCGTGCCACACAGTGGTGTCTGCTTCTCTGCACCTGTAGGGGAAGGGGAGACATTTTCTCTTTCTGAGACTTTCGTACCCACGGTTGGGACTGGCAGTTCTAAGATAAAGCACTAGCATCTCACAAAGCTTAAGTCTGATAATATGGAAGGGAAAAAGGCTGTAGAGAAGTTTAACAAGTTAAATATGAGGTAGATAATATTAGGTTGGACCGCACAAAATTGCTGATATTTGATCACTTTTGCCCAATGGAAATGGCAATTTCATATGGTCCAATCGAATAGCTACAGTTTAAGTCTTGAAGACCAGGTAGAAATAGGAAGTTAATTCGGTACATATTGGGGAGGCAGCCCTGGGGGAAAATGCTCTGATTGGAGCTCTGATTTAGTACGGTTTATGTGGCAGGAATGTGAAGGAGGAATTGGAGAGGGGAGCCTCTGGATTGTGCCTTACTGTCATATCCATTGGCTGTGAAATATAGTCCTAGATCTGCATCCGTGGGATAAATTGATTAGGAAGCAAAGTTAACATGAACCTTTTGTTTTATTTGTTTATTTATTTATTTATTTATTTATTTTTGTTGTCTTTTTAGGGCCGTACCCGCAGCATATAGAGGTTCCCAGGCTAGGGGTCCAATCAGAGCTACAGCTGCCAGCCTGCCCCACAGCCACAGCAACGTGGGATCCGAGCCATGTCTGCGACCTACACCATAGCTCATGGCAACACCAGATCCTGAACCCACTGAGCGAGGCTAGGGATCGAACTCGCAACCTCATTGTTCCTAGTTGGATTTGTTTCCTCTGCGCCACGATGGGAACGCCTAACATGAACCTTTTAAGTTAAAGATTGAGAGTTTAAATTGCTCCCCAAATGACAAGCTATACTAGGTGGACTGTAAAAATGGGGTTTTGTACTCTAATAGGCCCAAATCTTGGTGAACTGTTCTACCAACTTGATTTACAAACCACTGACATTAAGGGGGCCAGGAGGCAATTTGAAATCCATGACTTCCCATCCCCACAGATCCCTCACAGCCTGGATGCAAAAGAATCCTCTGGAGAAACACAGATGTGTATCTAAACAGTAATACTGGAGCTGGTGTTTATCATTTTTAATACTTTTTTTTGTGTGTGTGTGAATAAGGCAGACTGACAAAGGACTCAAGTCCAAGGGCTTATAAACTCCTCACAGGGCTTTGGGGCAGGCCTGTGGTAGCCGTGCAGCATCTCCGAACAAATCCAAGTCACACAACAGGCTCGGTAGCAGGCAATACTCGTATCCTCCTCGTTTCTCGGAAATTGGTGTCACCAGGACCCTGGGGCGGGGCCTGAGAATGTGCATCCATAACAAGTCCCCAGGTGGTGCTGATGCTGCTGGTCCTGGGACCACACTTTGCGAACCCCTGCTCTCTTATGGGGAAAGGTCTGACTATGCCAGTGAGAAGGCTTCTCTGCTTCTGAAGAAAGAAAAAGAAACAGGAGAGGTGGGGTGGGGAAGCCTGGAATCCTCAGGTAACCGAAGTCATCCAGACAGGTCTGCAGAGTGGAACCTGAGAATTAGCCTTTCTCAAGAAAAACCCGTTCTTTGTTGTTGCTGCTGCTTTGTTGCTGGGCCAGGGACCACCCACACTTGGAGGACCACTGTCTGCGTGCCAGTCACACGGCTGCCCTCCAGAGTGAGTGCCCTATTTCCAAATTTAAATCTGAGCTATTCTTAGAGGAGCCCCTTCAAAAATGTGGGTTCTCTGGGCAGAAAGCCAATTTTCTCCCAGACCGAATACCTTTTCTTAGTGAAATGGGTAGAAAAGACAGAGAAGGACCTTGGGGTCGGGGGAGAGGAGAGCGATGGCATCACCCAGTAATCTCTTGCCAGAGACCTGTTGGTTCCCAAGCTGCCAGATCTCCAAGGCTAAATATATATCCATGCGAGTATTTTAAGCAATAGAGAAAAGAGGAAAATATCAAGGGTGATGATCCAGACACAATGTTATTAAGATTTGTTTTTTAAACCTGCTGGCTGTGTTTGTTGCATTGAAACCTTTTGAAAGAGAAGAGCAATCACTGCTCTTTGACCTGGACATTCTTGGAAACAAGAGGGTCTTGATTTTTATAAGAATCAACCTGCCTTCTAGAATGCCATTTTCTTCATAAAAATACCATGTTTGGTATTTCTTTGCTCTTCCTGGGAAGGAGTGCCAATTTTAAAATCCCTTTCTCTACTTAAAAGTGGTATTATCAAATATCTACTTAATAATTAACTGGAAAATAATACTTTATTATATCAGGGATGAGCTTGGAGGCCTCAAGAACTGGTTCCTTACCAATGCTAAGGAGGAGATAGTTATTGGCAGAAGGTGAGGCCTACAGTAAATGGAGGTATAAAGGCACCTCTGTTTGATCACATCTTGAAATTGTAGGGTTGTTATCAAGTCTCCTTGAGAACTGGCAATGTTCTAGTTGTTATATTTTAAAAAAAATTTTTATTGGCGTATAGTTGACTTAATAATGTTGTGTTAGTTTCAGCTGTATAGCAAAGTGATTCAGTTATACATATATCCATTCTTTTTCAGATTCTTTTCCCATATAGGTTCTTATACAGTATTGAGTAGATTTCCCTGTGCTATACAGTAGGCCCCTGTTACTTACCTGTTTTATATATAGCAGTGTGTATAGGTTAATGCCAAACTCTTGATTTATCCCTCCTCCCAAGGTTTCCCCTTTTGTTGTGTTTTGAAGCAAAGCATAAGTATGGTCATAAGAAAATAATCTGGGGGAAAGTTCCCGTCGTGGCTCAGCAGTAATGAACCCGACTAGTATCCATGAGGGCGTGGGTTTGATCCCTGGCCTTGCTCAATAGGTTAAGGATCTGGCCTTGCCACCAGCTGTGGTGTAGGTCACAGATGTGGCTCAGATCCTGCATTGCTGTGGCTGTGGTGTAGGCTGGCAGCTGCAGCTGTAATTTGACCCCTAGCCTGGGAACTTCCATATGCCACAGGTGTGACCCCCCCAAAAAAAGAAAAAGAAAAAGAATCTGGGTCCTCTTTTTCCCAGTTCCCATGATGACTTTAACGTGGTAGTCATTCACTGAAGTAATAGAGGCATTAGACAATTAAGGAAGGAAATTTGCTTTATAACCAGTGGCATGACCCACAGATACCATTTCTCCCTGCTACTGTGGAAGGCCCAGACTAGCAGCATCAGCACCACTGGGGAAACTTGCTAGAGATGCACCTAGCACCCAGGATTATCCTCAACTAACTTAGGCTCTCTGGACTGTCTCCCATGTCTCATCACAGCTTGTCTATGGAGCATGGGTTCAGTTGCAGAGAAATTAGTATGATTTTATGAATGATAGTACAAATTTCTCTTTTTAGTCATCAGTTATATTGATCTTCCCAGCCATTGTTTCTCTGAAAATTGTCTTCAAAGAAGAACATCAGCCAAGTGCCCTTCTGGCCATCATCAGGTCAAATCTGGTTCCTCTAGTCATGAGAGCCTTTCAATCAAACTTTCTCTTGGAGGAGGCAAGGTCCATGTTACTGAGAATCCATAACTAGGATTGCCAGATTTAGTAAATAAAAACTCAGGACCCAATTGAATTTGAACTTCAGGTAAACAATGAATAATTTTTTAGTATAGCTATATCCCACATGTGGCTATTCAAATTTACATTCATTAAAATTCAATAAGATGTTCAATGTAATTCCCCACTTGCACCAGCCATATTGTCAAATGCTACATGTGGCTAGAGGCTACTGTATCGGACAGTGCAGATTAGTGTGGATTAGAGAGAATTTCCATCATCAGAGAAAGTTCTGTTGGACAGGGCTGCTTAGAGCAAACCAGGAAGACGTTCCTGGAGCCAGGTCCCCAGGCAGATGGTCTAGGCTAGCAGGCTCTTGACATGCCATCTCTTCCTCGTTCACATATAAAAATACAGGGGATCCACAGAGGTCATAGGAAATGGGCTTGCTTAACCCCGTGTCTATTAGCCAGGCTGATAACACAGGATCTGGACACAACCAGTTGTCAAATTCTGCCTAGCTGCTCCTGAATGAAACAAATCCTTTATATTTATGTAGGCCTTTGCAGGAAACAGAGCCTTTCCAAGTCCACATAGGATTTTATTCTCACATTAACTCGGGGTGGTAGGCAGTCACCTAAGAGAAATGAGAACATAAAAGGGAAACCAGTGATGGAAGGAATCTCCTCACTCTGTAGTGTGGGTCCTCACACTTGAGCCTGCATCAGAATCTCCTGGAGGCTTTGTTCAAGCGCAAATTACTGAGCCCTGGCGAAGTAGATCTGGGCTGGGGCCCAAGAATTTGTGTTTCTCACAAATGCCCAGGTCAAAAATGCCGGATTTGGAGTTCTCTTCGTGGCTCAGTGGTTAACAAACCCAACTAGGACCCATGAGGATGTGGGTTCGACCCCTGGCCTTGCTCAGTGGGTTAAGGATCCTGTGTTGCCATGAGCTGTGGTGTAGGTGGTAGACATGGCTAGGATCTGGTGTTGCTGTGGCTGTGGCATAGGCCGGCGGCTACAGCTCTGATTCAACCCTTAGCCTGGGAGCGCAGCCCTAAAAAAAAAAAAAAAATGCCAGACCAGGGACCATACTTTGAAAGCCACTCCTATTGTGTCATGGCCCTCCCCCAGCCGAATGATACAGGGAGTTTGGGTCTTTCGTTGCTCTGACCCTGTGGACTGTTAACTCCATTAGGGCTGCTGTGACAAACTACATCTGTTCACTCATTGGGATCATTACCACATTTATCCTTTGTGCAGCTTTTATCCATCAGCTGGTTTTAATAAATTGATGGTAAGTTGAAGGGAAAGCCATGTCTTTGCATTTGACTCTGGTGTGTCCAGACTGTCGTCTGGCCAAGCGCACTGGGTAGGTGTTTTAAACACACACACACACACACACACACACACACACACACACACTCTGAACTTCAGAAAACAGAAAAAGGAAATCATTCACTCAGGGTCACAGAGCTGGTGAGAGGTAGAACCAGGATATAAATCCACCAAGATTTCCAACTTCAGTTTTGGTACTAAGAATGCCCAGGGATTTGGGAAAGTGTTCTGATATTCATGGTTTTTAAAAATTGGGGTTAATAGATGCAGATTATTGCCTTTGGAATGGATTAGCAGTGAGATCCTGCTGTGTAGCACTGGGAACTATGTCTAGTCACTTATGATGGAGCATGATGGAGGGTAATGTGAGAAAAAGAATCTATATATGTGTGTGTGACTGGGTCTCTTTGCTGTACTGTAGAAAAGTGACAGATCACTGTAAACCAGCTATAATGGAAAAAAATAAAACTCATTATATAAAAAAAAAGGTAGTGGAGTCTGTTCTAATTTCAAATGTAAAGGCTTCCAAATGTGGCCTGGATGTTGGGACAGTGAGTGGAGATAAGCTGAGCCTTTTCATGCCTCAGCCAGATGACTTTCATCTGCTACACTGGTAGTTTTCACCATTTTACAGCTTTCAATTATTTTTGTTCAATTGTTTGACACAATAGATTATTGGTTAAAGAGAGGAGGCCTCAAGAATACTAATTTAGGGAGTTAATGGGATGGATGGGGAGTTTGGGGTTGGTAGATGCAAACTACTACATTTCCAATGAGGATAAGCAGCGAGGTCCTACTGTATGGCACAGGGAACTATAGCCAATCTCCTGGGATAGAACGTGATGGAATATGAGAAAAAGAATGTATATGTATGTATGACTGGGTCACTATGCTGCTGTACAGCAGCAATTGGCACAGCACTGTAAGTCAACTATAACAACAAAAAAGAATACTGATTTAGTGCACAGAGTGAGCTGCTGAACTGTACACTTAAAAATGGTTAAAAAATAGAATGAATGAGCTAGTGAAGGACATAAACACAATCATCCTGAATTTTGACCTCAGATCTGTAAGGAATATTCATATCATTTCTTAATACTTGTGAGTATCTCTAGTTCTTCAGAACAAAAGTTAAAAAGAGAAATTTTTATCCAATTTGGCTTTTCCTTTATTGTAATAAAATTATCCAAACCCACAGTGTGTTATTTCTGGAGAAGTACTTGCAAATAGCAGCCAGAAAGTGCTCATGTCTCCTCTTTTAGAAACAAAACACGAAAATTATAATAATAAAGTAATTGATTTCTTTAAAATGCAAAATTCGTGAATTCCAAATATCAGGTCATGGAAGCAGTTTGGAGGGTTGTAACACGTAGTTAAATTTCAATCTACTTATTAATACACATTTGGTCCCCAAACAGAATATTATGATGTTATTTTGAATTTGTAGATAAACTATGCTCTTTCTTGCATGTTTAATTTAAAATAAAGTAAGCAGCATGCATCACTTGTTAAATGGAGGAAAAGTCAAACTTTGTCCTTGTATATTATGAATATTACTAAGGAACATATTAAAATGGAAATTATAAGGCGATCTTTAGTAGTATACTGATCTAAGTTCATTTTTTAAAACTTAAAGTTGCTTTCTCTTATACACCACACTGAAATAGCACAGTGATTTGGCATCTCTGAGGAGGTGATGAGATTACAGGTTTCTGCGAATGCAGTTTATGCGGGTGGAAAGCAGAAGACTGAGGGTGACTGCCATGAAGAGGGTAGGGTAGGTTGGTGTGTGTCTTGTGTGACTTTTTCTTGAGGCATGGCTTCTGTGCTATACTGTTTCTAGTCAAGTAATGGAAATCCAGTTCCAGCCAGTTTAAACAAAAAGAGGGATTTATTGGCTCAGGAAACCAGCACATCGGGAGGTAGAGCTTGTCTCAGGGACTCTCAGATGCCAAATGACATCATAAGGGCTCTCTGCCAGCCCTCTCCTCTCAGCTCCGAGTTTCCCTTCATGTTGGTCTTCTGATTGCCTAGATATTCTTCCATGTACTGGGGGGAGAAGGCAAAGGTCATATCATCCCAGCTTAGGTGACCTCAGAGACGAGAGCTCCTCTCCTCTACTGTCCATAGATGGATGGACAAACATTATAGGAGGGAAGCAAGAAAGGAGAGAAGAAAGAGATAAAACTCCAGGGAAGGATCCCATTGGGCTCTACTTGGCTCACGCTCCCTCCTCCAGGGGCTGGGGAGATGGGGTGTCATGATTGGCCAGGCTGTGGTGACATGCCACCCTTGTCATGAGGTGAGGATAGAGAACCGCACAGGTAGGAGAAAGGCATTTCCACAGGACAGCGGGGCTTCTGTTCCCAGAAGAAAGAGGGCCGAGGTGCCGAACAAAGACAAGCTACAGACAACGGCCCTGGTCTGTGTGTGTGTGTGTGTTTGTGTGTGTGTGTGTAACCCAGAAGTCTTCAGGTCTACCTGAAGACCCTACCCTCTTCGTGGCAGTCACCCTCACTCTTCTGCTTTCCACCGTCATAAACTGCATTCGCAGAAACCTGTAATCTCATCACCTCCTCAGAGATGCCAAAGCACTGTGCTATTTCAGTGTGGTGTATAAGAGAAAGCAACTTTAAGTTTTAAAAAATGAACTTAGATCAGGTAGCCTGGAAAAGAGCGCACGCTCCCATCTGAAGAGTGGCTGCTTCTGGTTGGGGGCAGTCAATGGAGACACTGGCAGGAGATTGGAGGCAGGATGAGAGCCTGGGGTCTTTCTTCCCCCAGCACCTCCCTGCCCGGCAGAGTGGGGCAGCAGCTGTGCTCCCACCAGGCAGCCCTCTCCTGGAGTTACAGCGTCCACCAGTTTCAGAGACTGCTCCCTTCTGGCCTAGGTGTGAGGCTGCTCCCAACGTGACTTGCCCCAGGGTGTTTCACCAGCCCCTGTGGGTTTCCGCTAACCCCACCCTCATTCTGCCTCTTTATTAGGCGCTCCCCAGTTCCACTTTCTAAGCCTGCCATCTTGCACCGGCAGGACCTGCTGGGTATGCTGCCCATCCTCCCCACCATCACGGTTCCAGCCCTCCTGGATCCCATCTGCTAAATATTTCCCGGGGAGCCCTGCTTCTGAACTCACAGAGCCCATCCTGGTCAGGGCTGTTGCCTTGGCCAGCCTGTGTCTGCATAGGATCATGGGCAGGGAGACTTTTGCTCTCTAGAACTTCGGTCCTAGCAATGGATGGAAACCATTGCTCCTAGCAATGGACAAACTCATCATGTTTAACAGACGTTTACTGAAGGTGTAGGAATAACACAAAGAAATAACAAGGTAGAAGGGAAGACAAAACAGTCTGAAAGCTCTGTGTCCTGAGTCTCCTCAGAGAGCTGTGTGTGCCCTCAGGAACCTCTCTCTGGTTCCGGGGGCGCCAAACAAATTCCCTTTTATAGGCCATTTTGCACCTGGCAAGAGACTTTGTACTAACCCCTGGGACTGTGCTGGAGGTTACTTCCGTGGGCCTGATCAGCAGAAGTAAGTTCTTTGAGGTGCCGATGGAGCTGGTGTATTGGCAGGAACTGATGGCTCGGGTGTTCAGGAGTCGAATTGATTTTAAGAGCGGTGTTGACCAAACTGCTGCTGTCATTTGCTGGCTAAAGGCAAAAAGAATCTGAATAAAGAATGTTAGCTGTGTTATAAGAAAATGCATTTAAGGGAGTTGCCATTGTGGCTCAGTGGTAACAAACCCCACTAGTATCCAGGAAGATGTGGGTTCGATCCCTGGTCTCGCTCAGTAGGTCAAGGATCTGGTGTTGTCATGAGCTGTGGGGTAGGCTGCAGATGTGGCTTGGATCCTGTGCTGCTGTGGCTATAGTGTAGGCCAGTAACTGTAGCTCTTAAGTGACCCCTAGCCTGGGAAATTCTGTATGCTGAGGATGAGGCCCTAAAAAGAAAAAAAAATGCATTTAAAGTATGAAAAATTGGAGTTCCTATCATGGCTCAGTGGTTAACAAATCCGACTAGGAACCATGAGGTTGTGGGTTCGATCCCTGGCCTTGCTCAGTGGGTTAAGGATCCGACGTTGCCATGATCTGTGGTGTAGGTTGCAGATGCAGCTTGGATCCCACGTTGCTGCGGCTGTGGTGTAGGCTGGTGGCTACAGCTCCGATTCGACCCCTAGCCTGGGAATCTCTATATGCTGCAGGAACGGCCCTGGAAATGGCAAAAAAAGACCAAAAAAAAAAGTATGAAAAATTACTGGATTGCTCTGTAGCCCTGGAGATGGATGGACACAAGGTCCATTTGGGGTTTTTTTTGTCTTTTTTTTTTTTGCTATTTCTTGGGCCGCTCCCGCGGCATATGGAGGTTCCCAGGCTAGGGGTCCAGTCGGAGCTGCAGCTGCCGGCCTACACCTCAGCCACCGCAACACCAGGTCTGAGCCGCGTCTGCGACCTACACCACAGCTCATGGCAATGCTGGATCCTTCACCCACTGAGCGGGGCCAGGGATCGAACCCGCAACCTCATGCTTCCTAGTCGGATTTGTTAACCACTGAGCCACGACGGGAACTCCCCATTTGGTTTTTAACCAGAGATTTCAACAACGAGAGAGTAAAATTATATTGGGTAGTTTTGTGTTACCAGGCTTTATACTCTATGTCTTCTGAGGACTGGAGAGTCAGGGGAAACAAGAGGCAAACAGGAGGGGACGTGCTTGAATGTCCCCTAAATGAAAACACAAGGCTGTAGCCTGTCAAACTCCACTTGCTGCCGACGTTTTCTGGGACCCAGGGGATCGGGGAAGAGGTTACCCCCCCCCCCCCCATTCTCTGGCCCACGTCTCAGGTAGCGCACTAGTCACCCTGCAAATTAGGGCAGTCATGAAAGGGATCTCAGTATCGGTGCGTGGGAGTCTATAGAAGTTGGCGGAAGAGAAATAATTTTATTTAGTCTTCAAGGGAAAAATCAGCTATGCCAGCCTCTGTCGAATAGGACTTCCTGTTGTGTTGACTGGGGCGGGGGTGGGGGGGGACCACAATGGGAGCATTGTGAGTTAAGTTTTCTTTGGGGGCCCAATGAGGACCACAGCTCGGGAGACAGCCTCTCAGATGGCTCTGAGGAGCTGCTCTGAAGAGGGTAAGGGAGAGGTCAGGATACATGTGACTTTAGTGAAGGTGGATACGTGCAGTCGGGCACATTTTGGCCTAAGGCCGCTGCTTGTCCTGAGGCGCAGGTGTCACCATTAATGATTTTAGTGCTTTTCTAGATATGAGGACAGGCAAGCAATTGGGCTCATAAAATCTTATCTTGGAAATATCTAACTAAGGCCTTTTCTGCCACTTCTCTCCAGAGTACAGAGCGCCTCGCCCTTGATCTCTGTAACCTGAACTCCTTTCAGAAGCTGTTGAAGGTCGGCCACTGCAGTAGCTCATGATTAAATCCTTGTAGAGGCAGCCAGCCAGTGGCAATTTTTAGTTGGCAGTGGAAGGGTTCTATATCTGTGCTGTTCCGTTCTGGCAGCCCCTAGCCACAGGTGGCTATGGAGCACATGAAATGTGGTTAGTGGAACTGAGGAATTGAATTTTAATTAATTTTTTTTTTGTCTTTTTAGGGCCACACCCATGGCATATGGAGGTTCCCAGGCTAGGGGTCTCATCGGAGCTGTAGCCGCCAGCCTATGCCAGAGCCACAGTAACGCCAGATCCGAGCCACGTCCGCAACCTACACCACAGCTCATGGCAACGCCGGATCCTTAACCCACCTGCAACCTGATGGCTCCTAGTCGGATTCGTTTCCCTTTGCCAAGAGAGGAATTCCTCCTGAATTTTAATTTAAATAGACACATGTGGCTAGAGGCTGCCAACTTAGACATCATAGCAAATTATGCCAAACACATCTGGATTTGGGGCAGGAAACTAGATGGTTTATATAGGCTTGGATTTTACTGCTTGTCACAAGGTTAGGCCTGTGTACACACAACTTGGTTGTATCGTAGTTAAGATTTAGACAACCTACTGGGTCTGTAGCCGGAGGAGGTGTTTGAAGAAAGAGGACCAAGGCCAGGGCAGGAGGAAATTGGTGAAGGGCATGATGAATCAGTATCCAGGTGCATACAGGGGCATGGCCTGGCTGAGGGAGAAGCTGCCAGAGGATGGCCACTTGGTCCCATGATCAATGGACTGAGTCTTTGGAGCTGAGACAGGATCTATCCGCATAAAATGCACGGTGAGCAAGACAGGCCCTAATGCCAAAATGCTGCCAAATAAATACATATGTAACTATGCAAATGCACAAATAAATAGAAAAATACATCAATACAATGTGGATCAGAGAAGGACAAGGTCCAGGTCAGCCACGGATCTTAGGACCAGGCTGCCTGGATTGATCGCTGGCTCTGCCACTGGTTGTGTGACTTTAGGCAAGTCGCTCACTCTCTTTGTGCTCTGATTCGTCATCATGAGACGGAAGTGCTAAAAGCGCCGCTATCAAAGGGTTGCTGTGGGGATTCAGTGACATACTGTACATGAAGCGCTTAGAACAACACCTGGAACGCAGGAGGTTTTAGCAGTTGTTGGAGGGCAGAGGAAATGGCCGAGTCGAGACAGGGCACACGTTTTCATGACCTACATCCACGCAGCGCCTCCTTTACATGTAACCGAAACTGGGGGTGAACAATTTGATCCTAGGCAGAGTTGTTATTTATGGTGTAATGAGCTATTTTCAAGTTGACTCATGTAACAAAAGTCTGGAAAATGTAGGCGGAAGGTCTGTAGGTAAATGTCCTCAGAAGTAGAGCCTGAAATGAGGGTTCAGTTTTCCTAAGGAGGAAAGATCCCAGGCGAGGGGTCGAATTGGAGCTGTAGCTGCCGGCCTACACCACAGCCACAGCAACGCTGTCTCCTGAACCCACTGAGCGAGGCCAGGGATCGAACCTGCCTTCTCCTGGATACTAGTCAGGTTCTTAACCCACGGAGCCACAACAGGATTCCCAGCAAGGCGTGAACCTGAGAGAAGTTCTAGCCGAGGCCAGATCCCCAGGGAGCTCTTGAGGATAAGTTACGCCCCAAGAGGTTGTCCCAGAGCCAAGCCAAGTATCTGTGCTTTCAGATGCCCACACCTGGCAGTCACTGGCTCAGTTCTCCCCCAGGAAGCCTACAGCTCCAGGCACATCTGTACTAAGGGTGAGGCAGCGTCCCAAGCTGAGAGGGCAGGAAATACACACAAAATCGCAGGGAGGGCCACACAGAAATAGTAAAACTAATGAAGCCCCTGACCCAGCCTCGTGCTCTGGGTTTTGCTGAAGAAGGCTGGGCTGCGGACTGGGGCATATTGATGATGCCGATTGCTGATGCTCACACGCCCTAGCCGCTTATGTCAAAGTTCAGGCTCTAGAAGATCCTTTGCCCAATTGCTTCTAGTGCAGATTCCCAGGCCTCATCTGCAGAAATTCTTTCCAGTCGGTAGAGCCCAGAAAAGCTCATTTGCAACATGCTTCCCAGATAATGCGGCTGTGGGGGTCCTCGGGCCACGCCCCGAGCCCCACTGCGAAAGGGACTGCGGGTGGTGGGCAAGGGGGCTATGTGATCAGCGGTGGGGTGGCTGGCGGCCACTTTCCAGGGAGCACCGAGTCAGCGTCACCAGGAGCTCACAGTGAACCGACGTGGAAAAAGCGTGCAAACTGCCACCTGAGATGCCTTCGCGGGAGGCGGAAAGCAAGCTGGCTGGTTAGGGAGAGGCTGCCGAAGCATCTGTGCTCAGTATGTGAGCCCCGAGGGCAGGGGGATGTGACCTATGCATCCACAGTCAAGGGGGTTCTTAACACGTGTCCCCCGGAGCAGACGCACACGGTTTACGTGGGAGGTGACACCAGGAAGCACCCGCAGGGAAGTGGGGACGAGAGGAGGTGGGCACTCAGGACAGGGCAGGTTGATGTCAGTGAGCAGGTAACTATTGTGGGCCACCTCGCCCAAGCCCTCTGGGAACAGCTGGGGGGCTGTGTAGCATGCATCTGGCCCCACTCGGCGATGAGACCCTAGGGTAGGTTGCTGTCACATCCCTTTCCTCTGAGCTCGAGGGCTGCTCCGTGGACCCCCTGGCTGCCCCGGATTTGCAGTGAGCATCTGCTGCAGCTGGAGAAAGCCTCAGGCGGAGTGGCAGATGCTGGTGATGAAAAGTATCACGCGGGCAGGACGCCTGCAGTGTCTCCTAGGGTGGCTGGGACTTGTTCATCTTGCAACCAGGACGGTCTCTCACCAAGCTGCCTGCTGCCCCTGTGCAGAGTTGATGGTCAGGTGGATCCACTGGGCTCTAACTGGAGGGCAAGCTTCATCCTCTGATGCTCCCATTGGTCTACTCAGCCTGGTCTAGGGATCCTAAGGGGTCCACAGCCTCTGGATCATGAGGTTCCAGAAGACTTAGTCTGCTGGTGCTAAGGAATTAGTGTCTCCAAGGTGAGGAGGCGGCAAGAGCTTCTACCCACCCTTGCCTTGTTGCATTTCCTGTTCATTCTGTTGCTGGATCTTGGAGCCACAAAAGGATTTTGGAAAGCTAGCCCTGCCCCCCCCCCCCCTGCAGCAGACCAAGCCCCAGAGTGGCTGCCAGCCTTCACCGCAGAACTGCCTTTTCTACCGCTTTCTTCTTGGTTTCATCTCTGGCCTTGAGCCTTTGCCACTGTCTCCTTTGTTTACCTTTCCTACCTTTGCAGTGCTGATGAAAGCACGCGGAGAATGCTCCACCCCCCCCTCCCCATTTATCATCAGCGAGGTGACAGAGGGAGGGAGTGATGGGAAACAGGAGAAAATGATCATTCCACCTAGCCAAGAAAGGGATCCCCAGGCATGTCTCTAGCATTCAGGAAAGATTTTTGAAAAAATCTACAAAATAGGGGCATGAGCTCATGGTCAGAGAATCTACAAGAAAGATAGAGATGAGCAAGAGAAAATGGTTGCTAAAAAAAGCATTCAGGATACCTCACCACAGAGGAGGCTGGAGAAGAGAGAAAATGGGGCAGGTCTAAGGAGACCGTGGAGGCTGCACAGCCGGCTCTTCGTAGCTGTGATTTTGAAAGGGAGATACGCAAAACCAAAAGTCTGGCGTCATTAAAGGAGACACACAAAGCGTGTCTTATATGTGTCAGGATGGACATCAAAAGACCAGAATAAGGAGTTCCCGTCGTGGCGCAGGGGTTAACGAATCCAACTAGGAACCATGAGGTTGCGGGTTCGGTCCCTGCCCTTGCTCAGTGGGTTCACGATCCGGCGTTGCCGTGAGCTGTGGTGTAGCTTGCAGACGCGGCTCGGATCCCGCCTTGCTGTGGCTCTGGCGTAGGCCGGCGGCTACAGCTCCGATTGGACCCCTAGCCTGGGAACCTCCATATGCCGCGGGAGCGGCCCAAGAAATAGCAACAACAACAACAAAAAGACAAAAAAAAAAAAAAACCAGAATAAGCTCAGATTCAAGAACTATACAAATGATCACAGTCAAAAAGCTTTTCTCTTCCAGCTGAAGTAGAATAAGGAAGGGATGAGTCTGCTTGGGGCAAGTGAAGTGATAGAAATAATGGCAGAGAGAAAAACACACAACTTGTGGTTGGTTTCTCCTTTTTCTTAGCATTTCTTAAGAAACCAGAAAGGGTGGAAGACTCTTGGTTAAACCAGAGGTCGGTGACGAGGTAGGGAAGAGGCCCTGGGTGTTTGGAGCAAGGTCAAGTCAGGCACTCTGTGGGTGGAAGGGGTTGTCATCGAGGGTAGTGTGTTCAGTTTTGTTGTTGTCAAAGAAGCGTTGTCTCACCAAAAGGGAGAGGGTACTTGAGGAATGAAGGATCTGAAAACCATGGGCTGCTGATGTCGGGTGGATGTAGTTAGAAGACAGGGAGGTTTGCAGGAAGGGGTGAAGGGAGGCCATTTGGAGGACTAGACCCCGCTGTGCCAGGGTGCAGAGTGCAGCTAAGCCCAGCGGATTGACATTATGGAGAAGGACAATTCGACATTAAAACTTCCTAAGGCTGGAATTCCCGTCGTGGCGCAGTGGTTAACGAATCCCACTAGGAACCATGGGGTTGCGGGTTCGATCCCTGCCCTTGCTCAGTGGGTTAAGGATCCAGCGTTGCCGTGAGCTGTGGTGTAGGTCACAGACACGGCTCGGATCCTGTGTTGCTGTGGCTCTGGCGTAGGCTGGCAGCTACAGCTCCAATTCGACCCCTAGCCTGGGAACGGCCATATGCCGCGGGAGCGGCCCAAGAAATGGCAAAAAGACAAAAAACAAACAAACAAACAAACAAACAAACAAAAACTTCCTAAGGCTTTGAAGTAATTGCTGTTGACTGACTGCCTCAAAACAGTGCTGTCTCCATAGCGGTAAAGTTCAAATGGAGAGTAACTGAATCTGTCGACTGTTGTGGAATTTTCTAATACAGTTAGAACGGTTACGTTAGAATCCCAAGCATCTCTCTTTAGCCTTTTCTTTTCTCTTGTCTTTTCTTTTGTCTTTATAGGGCCACACCCGAGTCATTTGGAGGTTCTCAGACTAGGGATTGAATTGGAGCTGCAGCTGCTGGCCTACACAACAGCCACAGCCACAGCCACGCCAGATCCAAGCCACGTCTGCGACCTACACCATAGCTCACAGCAACGCCAGATCCTTAACCCACTGAGCGAGGCCAGGGGTCAAACCTGTGTCCTCATGGATGCTAGTCAGATTCGTTTTCCCTGAGCCACGATAGGAACTCCTGTCCTTAGCCTTTTCTATGCCATGGACTCCTTTAAGAATCTGATAAAATGCCCTCATGTGCCAACATATCACCTTTTATGTTCAATTTCAAGGAATTCACTTTCCCTGAAACAGGATTGTGGTCCCGAGTTTCAGAAGCCCACAACCAAAGGGATTCTTCTCTAAAATATAGCGATTCTAAGTCCTTTCCTTAGAAGTTGTACTTTCACAAATCTCTTTCCACTGGTCTGTTGTAAATATTTGCATGGCACGATGAAAGCAAAAAATTGGACAGTGTGCTAATTCATGCAACCAGCTAAGTGATCGACCCAAAACTTTGTTTCCTAATGTATGATGTCCATCTTGTGGCACCACTTTCTCGCAACACCTGTGTGTTGGACACTTGTCACACACTATCCAATGCCACATCCCAAAGGTTCTACTTTTTAAATAGTGAAAGGACTGATTCCAAATTGTGTGCCTTGGGCTTCCTGCCATGGGTATCTCGGGTCAAAGTTATGGTCTAATACATAGAATCACCACCAGATGGCACTATTGGGAAAGTCTTGCTTTGTAAGTTGGTTTCCCAGCTCTGACGTCTATTCTAAACATAGCCTGGCAAAATGCTTATGGAAGAGGGCGGAGAATCTATTACGGGGGAGGAAAAACACCAATGACAAGACAGCCTGCCACTTTCCTAGATTTTGATATATAGAGTCAAGCTTTGATTACTTTCTTCTACTTCTTAATTGTCTGCTTTTGGAGGCAGATGCATAGATTTATATAACATGTAAGCATTTATTTCATGCACATGCATATAGTTTCTGCCTCTGCTGATGCTCTATGTGATTTAGAAGCTGCTCATAATTGGAGGAAAGAGCCTGTTCTTCTTTTGGATTGTAAACTTGCACATTCATTCTTTTATTGCCTCCGTCCCCCTCTTTCACTTCCAGTAAGAATATTCACTTTGCACGGAAACATCACAAAAGTCCTTTCTGGGAAAGGAAAATCTTGGTTAGATGGGCTCTCTCTGCTGCGAACGTCAGGCCAATTGGAAATATGAAAGGGAAAGGAGGGGCAGCAGTGGGCTTGGATGGAAAGCAGGATTATTCCCTGAAATGGACGTGTCTCTTTGATCCTGTCTTGCTCCTTCCGACTTTTTCTGAAATGATTTTCTTTGAACCCATGTTCATGCTACATTAAGCCTCATGTTTCTGTTTCTCATTTTACTGCTTGAGGTGGCCCTTGCTGCCCCTTGGTAAGCTTACTTACATGAGGGAATGATGTTGATTAAAGTTATCTGTGTTGAAGAAGAGCCCGCTGTTGGTTGGTGGTCTTTGGCAGGCAGCTAGCTAGCAGCAAGAATCTCACAACAGATGCCGTGTCTCTTTGGGGGCATGGCTTTGGCCAGTCTTCTCTTCATTTTTGTACCTGCAAGTGGAAAATCACCACTTTACGGAACCACATACTCTGTGGGGGAAAAATATTGGAAATTACCCAGTAGAGGAAAGCGTCCTTTCTAATGTCTCTGAAAAGAGGTAGTGCAGAACCCCCCACCACCCTCAAAATGGGGGAGTCTTTTCTCCTTACATTTTATTCCGAAGATCGCTCTGTTAGAAACTTGCATTTCTGAGCAAAGAGATGTGAAGCAGAATTCTGGAGTGGTACAGCTGGAAGAAGCCAGGCGTGTCGGCTTTGAAAAGGCATCTTCCCTGGTCTGACTCTGTGCTGGGCATTCCAGGCCAGGAAGAGAGTAAAGAGACACTGTTCTTCTCCTCCAGGAGCTTCCAACCCAGTGGGAAAGACAAATACACAGAGACCCCATGTTATGCCTGGAATTATAGTTGAGTGCCAAGAGCAAAATAAAATCAAAGTACAGCTCTGCTTGGCTGGGCAGGGCTGCAGCAATTGAAAATCTACTAAAATGCAGACTGTTAGCAAAGTCAAATTATCCTTTGTCCTCGAAATGTAAGTCACTGGCTGGATGTGGGCTATTTTTCTTTTTTATACTCTTCTCCTCTTTGTAAAATTTCTAAAATAAGCATGTTTAGAAATAAGCATGTTTAGAAATAAGCATGTTTTTTGGCCCTTATTATAAAAGTAAGTAGGAGTCTGAAGAGGAAAATGTATGCTTTTGGGGGGTAATACTCACACTAATGTTAACAAAAGCAAACACTTGGTGGTTACTATGGTGCCAGGTGCTGTTCTAAGTGTTTTCGCATATTAACTCATTTAATCCTTCTGGTCACCTTATGAAAGAGGTGCTCGGCTTAAACCCATTTTACAGAGGCAGCAGTTGAGGCACAGGGAAGTTAAGTAGCTTGCCCATCAGCA
This sequence comes from Phacochoerus africanus, assembly GCF_016906955.1. NCBI lineage: Eukaryota > Metazoa > Chordata > Mammalia > Artiodactyla > Suidae > Phacochoerus > Phacochoerus africanus. The sequence goes on from NC_062560.1 coordinate 22,821,187, forward strand.
TTTGAGTAGCTGGGCAGGTTGGTTCCAGAGTTGGAGTTAAAGTAAATGAGTTCAGTAAACTTTATGAAGCAAGAGTTTTTCCTCCTGAAGTAATTTCCCAGATAAGGGAAGGCTGCCATCCTGTCTCAGGATTGGGCTGAGGAATGACGCGTTCCTGGAGCAGAATGGGACAGGAAGGGAGATGCTGAGATCGGAAGGTCAGGCCTAAAAGGCTTAGTTACTTGGATGAACCTGCAAGTACAGACCAAAGAGTTACCAGCTGGTTGGCCTGGCCTGGCCTAAAGGGTTCTGGGAAGTAGCAAGTCTGGAGTTTCCTTTGTGGCTCATCGGGTTAAGAACCCAACATAGTGTCCATGAGGATGCGGGTTTCATCCCTAGCCCCGCTCAGTGTGTTAAGGATCTGGCGTTGCTGTGAGCTGTGGTGTAGGTCGCAGACATGGCTTGGATCTGGCGTTGCCGTGGCTGTGGCAGAGGCTGGCAGCTCCAGCTCCGATCTGACCCCTAGCCTGAGAACCTCTATATGCTACAGGTACAGCCCTAAAAAAAGAAAAAAAAAAAAAAGAGCAAGTCCCTCTGTAGAAAAGCTCCTCACTCTGGGAGGGAGCATGGATGGGGCAGTTGCCACAGGTAAGCAGAGTATCGTGGAGAAAGGGCTTGGGCTTCGGGTCAGGGTTAGAGTTCATGTTGAGGTTGGGGTTAGGGCTCAGCGGTAGCGTTGCGTCATAGGGTTTGATGTGAGAGGGTTGATGGTAGAGTTTGGTACTTGGATTAGGGTTAAGGGTTTGGGTAACTGTTAGAGTTAGGATCTGGGGTGAGTGTTAGAGGTTGGGATTAGGGTTGGCTGTTAGGAGTTAACGTTAGGTTAAGGACTGAAGGTTGGAGCTTAGGGTTAGAACTTAATGGCATTATAGAAACAGCTCTTCTACAGGTAACGTAAAAAAATAAGCGAAGAACCTCCCTGAGTATGGGTACGTATGTAAATGCATGGTCCTTTTGGGCAGGAAAGTGATGCTCTGCAAGAGTATTGCATGCCATCCCAGTGCTGGTGGCGTCACGCACACATGTGCACATCGTTACGTACTTGTTGTCAGGTCCTGCTCGTGCCTGTATGTCCTCATGTGTCAGTCAGCTAGTGCAGGAACTGTGATGTGTAATAAACCACCCTAAACTCATTCACTCTGTTCACACAGTAATTATTTATTCTTCCTTGTGCACCTGGGAATTGGCTTATCCAGACGAGCCTTGAAAAGGCTTGGTCTAAGATAGAGTTGGATCTAGGACTACACCAAGGGCCTCTCACCCTCTTTGAACCAGCATGCTACCTGGGATGTGATCTGCTCACAACAGTGGCAGAAACACGAGAGAACAAGCCTCACCACAAAGGTGCGTTTCAAGCCTCTGCGTGCATCCCTTCTGCTAACATCCCACTGGGCAAAACGTGCCACGTGGCCAAGTCCAATGTCAATAGGATGGAGGAATCTACTCTACTTCTAGTGAAAGGAATCGAAAAGCCTTAGCACAAAGAGTATGATGTGGGGAAGGATGAAGAATTGAAGACAATAAGGAAATCTGCCATACCGCACATTTACCAAACTGAATCACCCCAGGGATGAGCTTTGGACCCTAAACTCATCATTCAAATCTGCTGAGCTAATAAGCTCTGAGCTCTATAGGGAGAGAAAGAGAATTGCTCTTCTAATATTCAGTATCAGAGTGACCAAGCCCCTCGAATCTTGTATCTCAGGATCAGACTTTTCCAGCTTTTTAAGGCCATGTCTTGTCTGGGCACATGTGGGAGGAGGCCCTGCCTCACTTCTCCATCATTGCTCAGCTATTTAGGGGTCTGGCCTTTTTTTTTCCCCCTGCGGGATTCCCTTGTCACACTTAGACATAGCACTTATCATCCACTATGGCTGCTACTACTTCTGTTCCAAGGGGCGACAACTGACAACAATTATTTGACTAAACTTGAGTCAGTTTCCTCTGAGTTCTCTTTTTTTGTTTTGTCTTGCTGTGTTTTGGTTTTTGGCCACACCCATGTCATGTAGAAGTTGCCAGGCCAGAGACCGAATCTGAGGCCACAGCAACGACTCAAGCCACTGCAGTGACAATGCCAGATCTTTAACCCAATAAGCCACTGCAGTGACAATGCCAGATCTTTAACCCAATAAGGACAACTCCTGAGTTGTCCTTTTGACTGTGCCTTAACTGTATGCTTGGTCCTTAGCCTGCTTAGTCCAGTTTTAGCAAGAATCCTGCTGAGAAAGAGAAAGACAAATACTGTATTATATTACCTATATGTGGAATCTAAAATATGGCACAAATGAACCTGTCTACAGAATAGAAACTGACCCACAGACATAGAGAACAGACTTATAGTTGCCAAGGGGAAGGGGGGAGGGAGTGGGATGGACTGAGAGTTGGGGTTGGTAGATGCAAACTATTACATTCACAGTAGATAAGCAATGAGGTCCTACTGTATAGCACAGGGAACAATATCCAGTTTCTTGGGATAGACCATGATGGAAAAGAATATTAGAAAAGAATATTAAAAAAGAATATATATATATATATGAATGACTGGGTCACTTTGCTGTGCAGCAGAAATTGGCACACTGTAAATCAACTATACTTTACTTTAAAAAAGAATCCTGCTGAGTCAGTTTAGTGAAAATCCCCATCCTTGATGTCCGATCAGATTTCTCAGTCCTCACCCTCGCTATCTCTCATCACCCTGGCCTGCCTTAACCCAGAAACCTATTGAGTCATTCTAGCAAGAACCCCACTAGCCGTGATGTCTCCTCAAAGTAATTTTCCATCCACTGACCCTGCTCCTTGCCTATAAATCTCCATTTATCCATGTTGTGTTCAGAGTTGAGCCCAATTTCTCTTCCCTGCTGCTTCTTCCCCATTGCAGTAGTCCCCTTCTTTTTTCTTTCTTTCTCTTTCTTTCTTTCTTTCTTTTTTTTTTTTTTTTTTTTTTTTGTATTTTAGGGCTACACCAGTGGCACATGGAGGTTCCCAGGTTAGGGGTTGAATTGGAGCTGCAGCTACTGGCCTATACTACAGCCACAGCGACTCGAGATCCAAGCCCTATCTGCGATCTACACCACAGCTCATGACAATGCTAGATCTTTAACCCACTGAGCAAGGCTAGGGATCGAACCTGCGTCCTCATGGGTGCTAGCCAGATTCGTTTCTGCTGAGCCACAATGGGGACTCCCAGTAGTCCCCTTCTTGAAGCGTCTTCCTTACTGTCTTTTTACAAATATCTGAATAATGCTTTATTTAACAGGGGTGAAAGGAGAAAGCACGGAATGCTGGGTGCTGCAGTGTCACAGCATAGTGGGCACACACAGAAATGGCAGACCTGGGTTTGAAATCTACATATTTTGCTCACTAGTCTGTGATTTTGGGGAAGCGTCTCTGACTTTCAGTTCCCTCATTTGCAAAGTAAAGATAACTCTGCCTGTCTCACAGGATGTTGTATGGTTCAAGTGATCAAGGTGGTTAATACCCAACGTGGTGCCCAGCACATAAAAGGCACTTGATACTGTTTTTTGTTGTTGTTGTTGTTTTTTTTTTTTTTTTTTTTTTTAATTTTAGGGCCACACCGGCAGCATATGGAAGTTCCCAGGCTAGGGGGTCGAATTGGAGCTGCCGCTGGAGAGCCTACACCATAGCCACAGCAATGCGGGCCCATAAAGAGAGGCAGGAATTTTCCGCTGGGCACTAAAATCCCAAGGGATTCTTGGCATATGAGGGGAAGGCCAGAGAGTGGGAATAGATGGACTCCTCCCAGGCTGGGCAGGTAAGGGCTTAAGCACTACGTTTTGAACAATTCTAGGCTGAAGGAGGGCTCCTTCGAACTGGAAACCAAAGTTTGGGACCCCAGTTGCAGAGTAAATATAGGACACAAGAAAACAATATGGAAACATCTTTGCATTCTCAAATGCTAATGGGTATATTCTTATGGTAGTGGTCTCCGGATCTGACACGCACCTTTATTGATTGATTGATTGATTGTCTTTTTTTTTTTGCCTTTTCTAGGGCTGCTCCTGTGGCATATGGAGGTTCCTAGGCTAGGGGTCGAATCGGAGCTGGAACTGCCGGCCTGCACCACAGCCACAGCAACCCAGGATCTGAGTCGCATCTGCGACCTACACCACAGCTCACAGGATCCTTGACCCACTGAGCAAGGCCAGGGATCGAACCTGCAACCTCATGGTTCCTACTCGGATTCATTAACCCCTGCGCCACGACGGGAACTCCCGCACCTTTATTTTTTTTTAAATAAATTGTATTGACCTATAAGTTGACTTACAGTGTTGTGTTAGCCTCAGATGTACAGCAAAGTAAATCAGTTATGCATATACACATATCCTTTCCTTTTCAGATTCTTTTCCTGTATAGGTTATTGTATGGCTTTGAGTAGATTGCCCTGTGTCATACAGTAGGTTCTTGTTACTTTTTTTTGAACTCCAGATTTGTTTGGTCTTTTATTATGGCATGAAACATATAACATAAAATTTATCATCTTAACGATTTTTAAATGTACAGTTCAATAGTGTTAAGTATAGTCACGTTGTTGTGAGTCAGGTCTCTAGAACGTTTTTATCTTTCGAAACTGAAATGCTCTATCCATTAAAAAACAACTCTCCCTTCCTTTCTCCTCCCCTCCAGCCTCTGGTAACCACTATTCTAGTATCTGCTCTGTGAATTTCACTTCTCTAGGTACTGCATGTAAGTGGAATCATACGTCTTTTTGTGACTGGCTTATTTCACTTAGCATAATGACCTCAAGGTTCATCCATGTTGTAACAGGTGGCAGGATTTCCTTCCTTTTTAAGATTGGGTAATATTCCATTGTACATGTATACTGAATTTTGTTATCTATTTATTTGTCAGTGGATATTTGGGTTGCTTCCACATCTTGGCTATTGTGTGAACAGTGCAACTGATTTTTTGGTGTTCATTTTATATCTTGCGACTTTGATGAATTTTTTGTTCTAACAGGGTTTTTTTGGTAGACTCTTTAGGGTTTTGAAGTACAGATTTTTTTTTTAAGAGCAGCTTTGGCATAAGAACAAGATAGTAATGTGAGACTGAAATTATGAGTCTCTAAATAGTTCTTGTGAAAGTAAGTTGAAACTTCACCAAAGAGAAAGTTTATCCACATTCCATTAAAAGTGAAATTCATGGCACCATCTATTTTTCCCCCTCGAGGTAAAAAAGAGTAGCGCGATTGTATAATAGTTACCATTGTCCATTACATAATGGAGGGAAGTGGGCAGACTTTGTCACTTAATCTGTTGTGATATTCATGCATGTGACATTTTTCTTTTCAATGGCATGTCTATTCCTTTATCCTTCTAGGGAGATTTCTGATAACCATAAATAGTTTTCATCATGCCAGTGCAGAACATAAAACACTGCTTAGGGCTTCTGGAGACTTCTGATTACAGTGAGTATATTGGACATAGTATTTCAGCCTTACAGTTACTAAGTTCACAGGAAGAGCTGGTGGTACTAGTAAAGGAAAAGGTCTGACTTTAAGGTTCATCTTATAGGTCAGTGCTAGCATCTTGTCAGGAAGTAATAAGGTTCTTAAGCATACCAGAGAGGAAAGAGCCAGAAATGTATTTGCAAAATCTCATTGCAAAGTAGGAATCTCTTTTTCAACAGATTCCTTCCTTGCCTATAGCCATTCTTCAGTTCCGTTTGACATTGATGGCATTCTTGCAGGTCAATGCACATTTGAAAGAACCAAAAGCATTATTTGCTACAAGTTGAAAGAATTTTACTTTAAAAAAAATATTCTGAGACATTGATTTTCATCCCTAACCTTTTGGGACATGCGGCAACATTACTGGATTAATTTTATTTTTTTATTTTATTTTATTTATTTTTTGTCTTTTTGCTATTTATTGGGCCGCTCCCTCGGCATATGGAGATTCCCAGGCTAGGGGTCGAATCCGAGCTGTAGCCACCGGCCTAAGCCAGACCCACAGCAACGAGGGATCCGAGCCACGTCTGCGACCTACACCACAGCTCACGGCAACGCCACAGCTCACGGCAACGCTGGATCGTTAACCCACTGAGCAAGGGCAGGGACCTAACCTGCAACCTCATGGTTCCTAGTCGGATTCGTTAACCACTGCGCCACGACAGGAACTCCTTTTTTATTTTATTTTTTATTTTTTTTGTGGATTAATTTTAAACATATTCTATTCTGGATCCATCAGTTTTTAGTTGCCAACACCAGAATCTACTCTTGGCAGTTTAAGGAGTTTATTTTTTATTGATTGATTGATTTTTTGGCTATGGCATGCAGCAGCTTGATGTGGGATATCAGTTCCCAGAGCAAGGATTGAACCCTGGCCACAATGCTAAAAGTGCCAAGTCCTAACCACTAGACTACCAAGGAACTCCAATTTTTTTTTTTTTTTGTCTTTTTGCCTTTTCTAGGGCCCCTCCCAAGGCATATGGAGGTTCCTAGGCCAGGGGTCTAATCAGAGCTGTTGCTGCCGGTCTACACCACAGCCACAGCAACCCAGGATCTGAGCCGGGTCTGTGACCTACACCACAGCTCATGGCAACGCCAGATCCTTAACCCACTGAGCAAGGCCAGGGATTGAACCCGCAACCTCATGGTTCCTAGTCGGATTGGTTAACCACTGTGCCATGACCTGAACTCCAGGGAACTCCAAATTTTTAAATAGCTTTCATGGAATTCCCATCGTGGTTCAGCGGAAACGAATCTGACTAGGATCCATGAGAATGAAGGTTTGATCCCTGGCCCCACTCAGTGGGTTAAGGATCCAGCATTGCCGTGAGCTGTGGTGTAGGTCACAGACACAGCTCAGATCCTGCGTTGCTGTGGCTGTGGTGTAGGCTGGCAGCTGCAGCTCTGGTTTGACCCCTAGCCTGGGAACCTCCGTATGCCACGGGTGTGGCCCTCAAAAGACAAAAAAAAAAAAAAAAAAAAGAAAAAAAGAAAAAAAGAAAAGAAAAAATATTAAATAGCTTTCAGAGTCTTGGGGAGGACCAGAGAGCCAGGCTTGGAGGTGGCACAGCTGGAGAAGCAGACAATTCTCCCAAATGTTCCATGGGACTGTTCTAGAGAAACCTGCTCACCTCAGTGTTTATGGTCTTGGATGTACCATTCAGCTCTGAATCCATGCACCCAGCTCACTTCATCATTATTTAAAAAAATAAATGCATTTGGGAATTCCCACTGTGGTGCAGTGGGTTAAGGATCCCGTGTTGCTGTAGCTGTGGCATAGGTTGCAGTTCTGGCTCAGATTCCCTCCCTGGCCTGGGAACGTCCATGTGCCATGAGTGTGGCCAAAAAAATAAAATGCATTTGGAGTTCCTGCTGTGGCATAACAGGATTGGGGATGTCTCTGAAGCACTAGAACTCAGGTTTGATCCCCACCCAGCACGGTGGATTAAAGGATCTGGCGTTGCTGCAACTGTGGCATAATTCAGAACTGTGGCTCAGATCTGATCCCTGGCCTGGGAACTTCGTATGCCTCGGGGTGGCCACAAAGAAAAAAAAAAATGCAATTGGATTTGAAAATCTTTTAACAGTCTTTAATATGTAATGGACCATGACATTCCCTTACTGACTAAGTTCATTTAAGTCGGGCCAACCCCTCATTTTCTAGAGAAGGAGTAGAGGCCTAATGAGATGATATGAATTGGGCAAGGTCTTCTGCCTCTCAGGCTGTTCTAGCGGGTGAGGATGGGAAGGGGATGGGTCTGCCCCAGTCTGTCAAGGGTGTTGAATTAAAAAGACATTAGTGGTGGTTATGGGTATCATCGATCACTAAACTCCTTTCATTAATTTGTCACCGGGAGGACGAGGTTTGCATCTCCCACCTACATTTGTTTTTTTTTTTTTTTTTTGGCTTTTGTCTTTTTAGGGCCTCACCCACGGCATATGGAGGTTCCCAGGCTAGGGGTTGACTCAGAGCTGTAGCTGCCGGCTTACACCACAGCTACAGCAACGCCAGATCCAAGCCTTGTCTGCAACCCACACCACAGCCCACAGAGACACTGGATCCTTAAGCCACCGAGCAAGGCCAGGGATCGAACCCTCATTCTCGTGGATACCAGTTAAGTTTGTTAACCACTGAGCCATGAGGAACTCCTCGATCTCTCGCCTACCTCAATCTGTCCCTAACTAACTCTGGCAGCTTGGGTGACCTCTCTGCCTTCAGTATCCTCATCTCTAAAATCCCTGGAGAACTGACCTTGAGCCTCATACTAAGCTACCATCATTGAGTGCTCTGCTAAGTGCTGTGTGTGCACCTTCTCCTTTAATTATTATACCTACACTAGGAAGCAGATAGTTTCATTAGTTTCATTTTATGGGTGGGGACACTGGGCCTAAAGAGATTCAGAGCCATTCCCAAGGGGGTAAAAATCAGAGCAGCAATTCAAGTAGAGCGCCGGCTAACGCCAGCACACTTGCTCTTGAGTTCTGCCTCTCCATCTTTACAGAAAATTCTAGCCCTAACCCTCTATTGTTCTCTGATTGAACCTTGATACCTCCGTGGGATTTGAGTGCCCCGTTTGCTCCTGTAAGACCTGTAATTGCCTACCGAACTACGCTCTTTCTGGTTTGGGCCTAGCGTGATGTAATGATGCTTGTCCCTCTAACAGGGACAAGTGTGAGGATTAACCAGGTGATGATTGCTAAGTGTTTTGAGCCTGTTGAAGAAAAGCTTGGTCTGGTGGGCTTCCGTGTGGGAAAAGAATTATTTTTAATAGGAGTGAGAAGGTGATTAGCATTCATTAGCAAGAAGCATTTTGGTTTTAGGCGGTGGTCTCTTAAACCAAGAGCTATCATTTTGTTTAATGATTTCCAACCTGAATAAGCAGTATAACAAGTGAGCCTCAAAATCAGTTAGTCAACCAAAAGGCAAACATTTTTGTAACCAGGAGAGAGGGGAGCTTTACAGCCTTTAAACAATATAATCCGAGAGCACCCCCGCCATCTTACCAACTGGCAACACAAAATATGTGGGTTTTAATCATTAGTCTGTGATAGCTGAACAGCCAGCCGATAGGAAGCTTAAATCTAGTTTATTCCCTGGGGGGAAAAATAAGCTTAGAATCATGTGGTGTGTTTATTTTATTTATATGTTTTCAAATGGACTGCAAAGGATTAAGAATTCAAATGCTGTAAACATAGTAGTCACGTAACACCTTCACCTAAAAACGATAAGCTAAGCCCCTAGGAAGATACAACTAGGGCTCATGGAAGTGGGGCCCTGGCTTTCAGCTCTTGTGCTCTAAGGGGTCAACAGCACGTGCTTTGGGCTAGACCCTGGGGCATTGATTGCTTTAGACACGTCGACCTCCCTCATGCCCCAATCTCCGTTCGATCTCCCCTGCTTTCTCTTTCAAGGCACCTTGAACTTCCCTCATAATCTTATCCCTAATTTTTCATCATAACTTATTGATGCTTGCCTCTCCCGCCATGCCGTCAGTTCCATGTTTGTGTACCCAGCACCGAAGGCAGACTCTGGCATCTGGAAATATTTGTGGATTTGTGTGTTCCTGAGGAGAATGGTGAGGAATGAGTGAGAATCCAAAAAAGCAATTGAAATAAGATTTAAAACCCTCTTTCATCTTTCTGAGCTCTTCATAAAAATGCACCTTGCTCAGCTACACTTTGAATTCCCACATTTGTGCTGCAGGAGTTGGTGTGGGCCACCTCAAGTTTGTCTTCAGTCCTCTGATGCTGCTTGGTTCATGCCCAAGGTATAGGCATAGGTATACAGTGCAGTGACTCAAAAAGGTGGGATTTAGAGTCAGCAGATCTCAGCTCAAATCCCAGTCCCATTAAAATCATGTGACTTTAGGTTATTGTGGCAGCCATGAAAGGGTGCCACTCTGACCTGCTGCCTCAGGAGCATCATTGACTGAGGGCCCAGCTCCTGCCCCTCTGGATTCCCCCCTGCATGGGCACCTAGGCTCTTTCCCCTGGGCTACTCCCAGCCAATGACTAAGCACTGTCAGGATACCAGTGCAGACCATCGCGGGGACATGTGGGACTCCGCTTTGGCTTGAGGACTCCTCATCCTCCTGGCTGAGACTTTTCTAGAGCTGCATGGCTCTAGGACTCTCCCTAGAGGTCTGTCCTTCTGTCTTTCCTCCGCAGGGTCAGGAGTGCTCTGCATTCTCCTCCCCGTACTGGGAGCAGACCCCTCTATAGCTCTTGCACCTCTCATCCCATCTTGGCACCTGCTTCTTGGAGGACCCAGTGAATCAACACAGTTAGTCACCTAACCCCTCTCTGATGCTGATTCCTCATCTGTTAATTCCCTTGCAGTGATGATCAGTGTGAACAGTATCAGAGGAGTTTCCATGTGGTGCAGTGGGCTAGGGATCTGGCATTGTCTCTGCTGCAGCTCAGGTCGCTGCTGAGGTGCAGGTTTAGCCCCTGGCCTGGGAACTTCCATAGGCCATGGGTATGACCAAAAAAAAAAAAAAAAAAAAAACCCCAAACCCAAAACAGCTTCAGAAACATGGCTGGCATCCTGCACACAAGAGCTATCATTCATTCCCAGCTATTGGCCTTGACATCACCCACTCCAGCTCCTTCCCATTGACTCTCTTCACTGAGGTATCTTGTAGCTCTTCCTTTCCATTCCCAAAGTATCAACTAGCTCGATGCACCCCATCTTTGCAATTCACCAGTGTTAACATCCTGATAAGAGCAGCGTTTTTAACCGGAGTCTTCTGTGCCATAACTTGTAAGTCATTCTAACTATAGAACTGAAAGAAATCATGACACTGTATCTTTGGCATCCTCCTAAGTCTCCTCTCTGCCTCTCTTTCTGATCTGCCCCCATCAGTGGTGGAAGGAATAGACTTCAGCTGTCTTGCCTCTGGCCCCAGTAAAGCGCATTGTCAGAGAGGATGTGCCAGTGTCTGTTCTGTATTTAGCTGCCTATTCCTCCTGCCCAGAGGATGGACCTGCCTGGGCAGCTGGGAGTAGGAGTGATGGCTCTCTGGCTGCCTCTCTGGACCTTGCTTTTGAGCACTCCATTCCCAAAGGGCAGTCGCTCCCTCTAGATTGGGTGTGAAGTTCTTGCACCAAAGTGGTTGGCCACATGGAGTAGATCTTGCCTGTCCCTGCAAGTGCACATGCTTTGGCACAGCACGTAGCAGATACTGTTTGATTCCTCTTGCCTTATTACTCTTATTTCCAACCAGGCTTCCCTTTGTGGGATTGTTCACAGCCACCCGTTTATTTTCTGAGCCTTGATTTCATTAGAACTAGAGCCTAGAATCTGTAGACACACTTGAACCAGGCAGGAAAAAAACTTCGAGATGTTGCAACATGCTGAAAGCGAATGCTGAAGCCTATCTTCCCTTCAGTGGAGGAATTCCCACTGTCTTTAAAATAACTTGGAAGCTCTTGTCTTGTGACTGTCTGACCTGCAGACAGGGCGAGAGTGGTGGCATTCATCCATATATTACCTACTAGTTGAGTTGATTTCCTTATTCTTTGGCTTGAAAATAAATCTAACGGAAGTTAGTGTCTTTCCTTCCCCCGCTGCAGTGGATCAACCTGGCCACTCCTGGAGGTGTGCGCCCTGCTTTGGACGCCACTGGTTTGCTTGCATCTGGTCTCCACTCCTCCGCCTGTTCTTCAAGAGCCTTCCTGCCCTGCGCCCACCACTCCGAGGGCACTCTGTTCCAGTCTGCTCCCTCCTCCAGCCTTTTGTTTGTTCCCACTTCTGACGTGTGGCCTCCCTCCTGCCCCATTTGCATCCGTGGTTTCTTCATCTTTCCTTTCCCATGAGCCTCATCCAAGTTATTGCAGCCCGGAATGATCTCATTCCGTTCCACATCCCTGAAACACGTCTAGCCCTCACCATGCTTTTTTTTTTTTTTTTTTAAACACACCACCTACTTAATTTGCCTGTAGCTGAGCTCTAACATCTGCCCATATGCTTGAGTGCAGAGAAGACAGAGAGCTAATTGGAAGTGACGAGGTTTTTATTAAGTGGCGCCAGGTCCTCCATCCCCAAACCAGCCCATGGGCTGGAGGAACCTCCCGGGCTCTTAGCATAGACTGTGTTCTTTGGCTCTCCCAGCATTTGGCTCCTCTGGTGACTGGCTGGGATGGGTAAACAGTGTCTGGTTTATGGCACGGAGACAGTAAGGAAGCCATAGAGAAATCACTCTGACTTCTAGCTGAGAAGACTAGACACAAGGGTGCCAGGCTCAGGGTGAGTTCCCCATGTTTCCCATAGATTCCAGTTTCTGTTCTGCCTTCCCAGCCTGAGTCAAACACATTCAAAATAAGACTTTTTGTTTGTGTGTTTGTTTTTAGGTCTGCTGCATACGGAAATTCCCAGGCTAGGAGTCAAATCGGAGCTGCTGGCCTATGCCACAGCCACAGCAATGCCAGACCCAAGCCACATCTGCAACCTAAGCCACAGCTTGCAGCAACGCTGGATCCTTAACCCACTGAGTGAGGCCAAGGTCTCCCAAAGCATAGAATTTACCCACTTTTTTCAGCTTTATTAAGATATATTTCACCTACTATATCATTCACCCATTTAACATATACAGTGGCTTTTAGTAAACTTACAGATTTGTGCAATCAGTTCATGTGATGCTTGGTGGTTTTTTTTTTTGTCTTTTTGCTGTTTCTTGGGCCGCTCCCACGGCATATGGAGGTTCCCAGGCTATGGGTCTAATTGGAGCTGCAGCCACCAGCCTACGCCAGAGCCACAGCAACGCGGGATCCGAGCCGCGTCTGCAACCTACACCACAGCTCGAGGCAATGCCGGATCGTAAACCCACTGAGCAAGGGCAGGGACCGAACCCGCAACCTCATGGTTCCTAGTTGGATTCGTTAACCACTGCGCCACGGCAGGAACTCTGATGCTTGGTTTTACGTGTCAACTGGGCTAGGCTACAGTCTCTGGTCATTCAGTTAAACACTAATTTAGGTGCTGTGTGAAAGTATTGTGTAGATGTGATTAAATTACATAATCAGTTAACTTTAAGTAAGAGAGATTATTTTAGATAATCTGAGTGATTCAATCAGACAAAAGGCTTCAAGCACAGAGCTGGGGTTGCCCAGAAAAAGAAATTCTGCCTGCAGACAGAAGCTTTAGCTTATGCCCAGGAGTTCCAGTCTGCTCTTGCTGACAGCCTGCCCTGTGGATTTCAGACTTGCCTAACCAGCCCCGCAGTCGCACAAGGTAATTCTTTGCATGAACTCTCTTAATATGTTTCCTGTCATTTGTATGTCTCTGAGTGATACAAACCCACTTTGAAAATACAGAAACTAATCTCCATTTTCCATAGAAGCCCGTTTTTCTTTCCTAAGATCCCTCAAAATCTTCTACCCTTTTGCACTATGTTCTTAAGGGTACTTCTACTTCCTTCCTGTTCCCAGGGGCTGTCTTGGATTTAATCTTTTTTTTTTTTTTTTTTTGTCTTTTCAGGGCCACACCCATGCATGTGGAAGTTCCTAGGCTAGGGAGCTGTAGCTGTCACCTACACCACAGTCACAGCAATGTGGGATCCGAGCTACATCTGGGATGTACACTGCCTCTCATGGCATTGCCAGATCCTTAACTCCTTAAGGCCCTGAGCAAAGCCAGGGATCGCACCTACATCCTCATGGATACTAGTTAGGTTCATTATCACTGAGCCATGACGGGAACTCTTGTCTTGGATTTAATCTTGATTATATAGAGGTAGAGTCAAAGAAAATTTCAGCACCACCAAACAGTTTGTTTGGATTGTATTTAGAATCTTTCCTATTATAATTTCCACTGGAATGTAAATTCCTCTGGGTCGGGGGAAGGATCGTAGTCTGCTCTGCTTATTGAGATATCTCTCGAGCCCAGAACTGTGCCTGATGTGTAGTATATGCTCAGCAAACATTTCTTGAATGAATGAATGATGTGTAAACTCCTTGAAGGGAGGAGAGGGTCTTCTTTTACATCCCCCATAAGAGCCTAACAGTGTAGGAGCATCACGTGTGCATGTGGTAAATTGCAAAAATGGCCACCAATCTTTCCCTTCACTATTTCTGCATATCTTAAAGCTAGGCTTGGCTGTGTGAATTGCTTTAGTCCATAGGACGTGAGCCCATGTGCTACAAGCAGAGACTCGAAAAGTGACTAGTTATTGGGGCTACACAGAGGAGGACCAAGGCATCCCATCTGACAGTCTGCAAACCACCAGAAATGTATGAAGCCATGCTAGATCATGCAATCACCCACCAAGCTACAATCTGAACAGAGACTCATGAGCCAGTCCAGATCAGGGGAGCTGCCCAACTAACTCATTGAAGCATGACCAAAATATTTGTGGTTTTAAGCTTCTAAGTTGAGGTCCTTTGTTGTACAGTAAGAGATCAATTGTGGTTTTTCTTTTTTAAAATGGTTTTTACTTTTTCCATTATCTTTATTTTATAGTGTTCTATCAATTTTCTACTGTACAGCAAGGTGTCCCAGTCATATATATATATATACATGTATATATATAATATATATATACACACACATATATATAATATATATACACATATATATAATATATATATATATGTGTATATATATATATATTCTTTTTCTCACATTATCCTCCATCATGTCCCATCACAACTAACTAGCTATAGTTCCCTGTGCTATACACCAGGATCTCATTGCTTATCCACTGAAAATGCATTAGTTTGCCTCTATTAACCCCAAGCTACCAGTCCATCCCACTCCCTCCTCCTCAGCAACCACAAGTCTGTTCTCCAAGTCCATGTGTTTCTTTTCTATGGAAAGGTTCATTTGTGCCGTATATTAGATTCCAGATATAAAAATGATATCATGTGGTATTTTTGTTTCTTTTCCTGACTTCACTTAGTATGAGAGTCTCTGGTTCTATCCATGTTGCTGCAAATGGCATTATTTTGTTCTTTTTTATGGCTAAGTAGCTTTCCATAGTGTATATATACCACATCTTCTTAATCCATTCATCTGTCAATGGACATTTAGGTTGTTTCCATGTCTTGGCTGTTGTGAATAGTGCTACAATGAACATGCAGGTGCATGTGTCTTTTTCAAGGAAAGTTTTGTCCGGATATATGCTCAAGAGTGGGATTGCTGGGTCATATGGTAGTTCTACATTTAGTTTTCTGAGGTACCTCCATGCTGTTTGCCATAGTGGTTGTACCAATTTACATTCCCACCAACAGTGGAGGAGGGTACCCTTTTCTCCATACCCTCTCCAGCATTTGTTATTTGTTGACTTGTTAATGATGGCCATAGGTGGTACCTCATGGTAGTTTTGATTTGCATTTCTCTAATAATTAGTGATGTTGAGCATTTTTTCATGGTGCCTGTTGGCCATCTGTATATCTTCTTTGGAAAAATGTCTATTCAGGTCTTTTGCCCATTTTTCAATTGGGGTGTTGGTTTTTTTGCTGTTGAGTTGTATACGTTGTTTGTATATTTTAGAGATTAAGCCCTTGTCATTTGCATCTTTTGAAACCATTTTCTCCTATTCCATAGGATGTCCTTTTTGTTTTCTTTTTGGTTTTCTCTGGTGTGCAAAAGCTTGTCAGTTTGACTAGGTCCCATAGGTTTATTTTTGCTTTACTTTCTGTTGCCTTGGGAGACTGACCTAAGAAAACATTTGTACAGTTGATGTCAGAATGTTTTGCCTATGTTCTCTTCTAGGGGTTTGATAGTGTCTGGTCTTATGTTTAAGTCTTTAAGCCATTTTGAGTTTATTTTTGTGCATGGTGTGAGGGTATGTTCCAGTTTCAATGATTTACATGTGGCTGTCCAGTTTTTCCAGTGTCACTTGCTGAAAAGACTGTCTTTTCCCCATTTTATATTCTTGCCTCCTTTGTCAAAGATTAATTGACCATAGGTGTCCGGGTTTATTTCTGAGTTCTCTATTCTCTTCCATTGGTCTGTCTGTCTGTTTTGGTACCAGTACCACACTGTCTTGATGACTGTGGTTTTGTAGTATTGCCTGAGGTCTGGGAGAGTTATGCCTCCTGCTTGTCTTTTGTTCCTCAGGATTGCTTTGGCAATTCTGGGTCTTTTGTGGTTCCATATAAATTTTTGGATTGTTTGTTCCAGCTCTGTGAAAAATGTCATGGGTAATTTGATAGGGATTGCATTGAATCTATAGGTGGCTTTGGGTATTAGGGCCATTTTTATGATATTAATTCTTCCAACCCAGGAGCATGGAATATCTTTCCATTTCTTTGCATCCTCTTTAATTTCCTTGATTAATGTTTTATAGTTCCCAGCATGTAAGTCTTTCATCTCCGTGGTCAGGTGTATTCCCAGGTATTTGATTTTTGGGGATGCAATTTTTAAAGATATTATATTTTTGCATTCCTTTTCTAATATTTCATTATTAGTATACAGAAATGCAACCGAATTTTGAATGTTAATCTTGTATCCTACTACTTTGCTGAATTCATTGATCAGTTTGAGTAGTTTTTGCGTGGAGTCCTTAGGGTTTTCTATATATAGTATCATGTCATCTGCATACAGTGACAATTTTACTCTTCTCTTCCAATTTGATATCTTTTATTTCTTTTGTTTGTCTGATTGCTGTGGCTAGGACTTCTAGTACTATGTTGAATAAAAGTGGACACAGTGGGTGTCTTTGTCTTGTTCCAGATATTAGGGGGAAGGCTTTCAGCTTTTCTCCATTGAGTATTATATTGGCTGTGGGTTTGTCATAAATGGCTTTTATTATGTTAAGGTATGATCCCTCTATACCCACTTTGGTAAGAGTTTTTATCATGAATGGATGTTAGACTTTGTCAAATACTTTTTCTGCATCTATTGGGTTGATCATATGGTTTTTGACTTTTCTTTTGCTAATGTGGTGTATGATGTGGATTGATTTGCATATGTCAAACCATCCTTCTGAACCTGGGATGAATCCCACTTGGTCGTGGTGTATGATCTTTTTTATATGTTGTTGGATTTGGTTGGCTAAAATTTTGTTGAAAATTTTTGCGTCCAAATTTAACAAAGATATTGGGCTATAATTTTCTTTTTTTTGGTAGTGTCTTTGTCTGGTTTTGGTATTAGGGTGATAGCAGCATCATAGAATGTCTTTGGGAGTGTTATTTCTTTTTTTAAAAATTATTTAATTGTACAGTGGCATTGTTTAATTATAATTATCATAAATTCTTTGATGGAGAGGAAATCAGAATCAGATGTAAGACTTCAGCATTCCAAGAATGATGTCAAATGACCCCCTTCATGGTGGATTATGCACTTATTTAATATGAGATATATTTCTTCTCCGGAGATTCCTTGTTTGTGTATCAATTGTAGATTTTTGGTTTGCAGTTATTCTGAAGTTTTGATATAAGAGTCTATATGTATACAAGATTGTTTTAAGTTGTTGTTCTCTTAATTGCAAGTTCATCTCCAGTGTCCTGCATTTGTACCCACCTCTTCTCATGACTTCTGATTTTGATGGTATAATTGTGCATGGATGATTTTGTATCTTTACTGTATATAAACCTTTACTGGTGAGCCTTGTCATTTGTGGTATTTTTGTTTCCTGTTGCTGTCTTTTCTTTCCTGCCTAGAGAAGTTCCTGTAGTATTTGTTGTAAGGCTGGTTTAGTGTTGCTGAATTCTCTTAGCCTTTGCTTATCTGAGAAGGTTTTGATTTCTCCTTCAAATCTGAATGAGAGCCTTGCTGGATAAAATAATCTTGGTTGGAGGTTTTTTCCTTTCATCATGTTAAGTATATCATGCCACTCCCTTCTGGCCTGCGGAGTTTCTGTTGAAAAATCTGCTGATAACCTTATTGGGGTTCCCTTGTATGTTACTTGTTTCTTTTCCCTAGCTGCTTTCAAGATTTTCTCTTTGTCTTTAATTTTGGTTAGTTTGATTAATATGTGTCTCGGTGTATTCCTCCTTGGGTTTATTTTATATGGGACTCGTGCTTCCTGGATTTGAGTTAGTGAATTCCTTTCCCATGTTAGGGAAATTTTCAGCTATTATCTCTTGGAATATTTTTTCTGTCCCCTTCTCTCTCTCTTCTCCTTCTGGCACCCCTATAATATGGATTTTGGTGCGTTTAACATTGTCCCAGAGTTCTCTGAGACTCTCTTCATTTGTTTTCAATCTTTTTTCTCTTTTCTGTTCTGCATCCGTAATTTCTTCTATCTGTCCTCTACCTCACTTATTCATTCTTCTGCCTCCTATATTCTGCTATTAGCTGCTTCTAGTGAATTTTTTGTTTCAGTTATTTTATTTTGCATCTCTTCTTGTTTCAGTTTTATATCTTGTATCTCTTTGCTCAGTGTTTCCTATAAGTTATCCATCTTTGCCTCCAGTTTATTCCCAATGTCTTGCATCATCTTCAGCATTGACAGTCTAAAGTCTTTTTCCTGAGGGCTGAGAATCTCCTCATTGCTTAGCTGACTTTCTGGGGTTTTTCCTTTCTCCCTCATCTGAGTTATAGTTCTCTGTCTTTTCATTTTTATAGGTTTTTGGTGTGGTGACCTTTTTATAGATACAGAGCTGTAGCCTCTCTTACTTCTGGTGTCTGCCCCCCTTGTGGCTGAAGTCAGTATGGGGGCTTGCTGTAGGCTACCTGATGGGAGGGGCTGATGCCTGCCCACTGGTAGGTGGAGGTGATTCTAATCCCTCTGGTGGGTGGGGCTTAGTCTCTGGATGGGATTAGGGGCAGCTGTGTGCCTGAGGCTCTTTAGGTAGCCTGTTTACTGAGGGGTGGGGCTGTGATGCCACCTGGATTGTTGTTTGCCCTTGGGCTTCTCAGTGCTGACTAATGGGTAGGGCCAGATTTTCCCAAAATGGCCACCTCCAGAGAAAGGCAACTGCTGAATAATCCCGAGAGCTTTGCCTTCAATGTCCTTCCCTCACAACAAGCCACATTCACCCCTGTTTTCCCAGGATGTCCTCCAAGAACTGCAGTCAAGTTTGACCTAGGTTCCTGTGGAGACCTCACTCTGTCCTGGGACCCAGTGCACGTGAAAGTCTGTGTGTGCCTTTTAAGAATGGGGTCTCCGTTTCCCCCAGTCCTGTGGAGCTCCTGCGCACAAGCCCTGCTGGCCTTCAATGCCAGATGCTCCAGGGCCTCTTTCTCCCAGTGCCACATCCCAGCATGTGAGGGTTTGATGTGGGACTCAGAACTCTCACTCCTGTAGGTGAGTCTCTGTGAGCCAGTTAGTTTCCAGTCTATGGAGCTTCCCACCCGGGAGATATGGGGTTGTTTATATCACAAAATCACCCCTCCTACCTCTTGATATGTCCTCCTCTTTTTCTTCTGGAGTAGGGTATGGGTTTCCGGTCCATTTGAGTGAAGATTGCTCAGTCTTTAGTTGTGAATTTTGTTGTTTTTAGGAGAGAAGTCGAGCTCCAGTCCTTCTATTCTGCCATCTTCTGGGAGTGTTATTTCTTCTTCAACCTTTTGGAAAAGTTTAAGAAGGATGGGTATAATTTCCTCTTTGTATGTTTGGTAGAATTTGCCCATGAAGTCATCTGGTCCTGGACTTTTGTTTGTAGGGAGTGTTCTTATGACATACTCAATTTCATTTCTAGTGATCAGTCTGTTCAGTTGATCTATTTCTTCTTGATTCAGTTTTGGCAGGCTGTAAGTCTCTAGAAAGTTGTCCATTTCTTCTAGGTTATCAAATTTGTTGGCATATAATTTTTCACCATATTCTCTCTCTCTCTTTTTTTTTTTTTTTGCTTTTTCTAGGGCCACTCCTGCAGCCCATGGCAGCTCCCAGGCTAGGGGTCTAATTGGAGCTGTAGCCACCGGCCTACACCTGAGCCACAGCAATGTGGGATCTGAGCCACATCTGCGACCTACACCACAGCTCACGGCAACACCGGGTCCTTAACACACTGAGCAAGGCCGTGGATCAAACCTGCAACCTCATGGTTCCAAGTTGGATTCGTTAACCACTGAGCCACGACAGGAACTCCTCCTATGTTTTTTTTTTGTTTTTTTGTTTTTGTATTTCTGCAGTATCCATTGAGACTTCTCCTTTTTCACTTCTTATTTTGTTCATTTCTTTTTTTGTCTTTGTGTCTTTTTAGGACTGCACCCATGGCATATGGAGGTTCCCAGACTAGGGATCTAATTGGAGCTATAGCCACTGGCTTAAGCCAGAGCCACAGCTACATGGGATCCGAGCCACGTCTGTGACCTACACCACAGCTCATGGCAATGCCAGATCCTTAACCCACTGAGTGAGGCCAGGGATCAAACCCGCAACCTCATGGTTCCTAGTTGGATTTGTTAACCACTGAGCCATGACGGGAACTCCAAGATTTTTCTTCTTTTTTGAGGAAGGCCTATATTGCTGCTTTCGCAGCATCCTGTAGATTTTGAGTGATAAATGATGGTTGTCAATAAATTTCCAAGTTCAGATAAAGAAAGAGGTGTCATCCCACTACAGGTGCCAGTTCCAAGTCCTGGGCCACCTGTTCTTCTGGCTATAAATTGCAGGTTCCCACAACCCTCTCTTCAAGTTCAGTGGTTTTCTAGAATGGCTCACAGACCTCAGAGAAATACTTCACTTACATTTATGGCTTTATTGTAAAGGATACAACTCAGGAATTGCCAGATGGAAGAAATGCACAGGGCAAGGTATGCAGAAGTGAGGGGCGTGGTGCTTCACTGCCTTCTCCAGGAGCACCACCTCCCAGCAAGTCCATGTGTTCACCAACCTGGAAACACTTTGAAATTTACTGTTCAAGAGTTTTTATAGAATTCCATCTCCAGCACCACCTCCCCTTTCCAGAGGTTGGTGGGTGGGGCTGAAAATTCTAACCCTCTGATCACTCATTCTTTTTGGTGATCAACCCCATTCTGCAGCTACCTAGGGGTCCCACCCTAAGTCACTTCATTAGCATAGACTCAGGTGTGATTGAAAGGGGCTGGTTGTGCCTAGCAAAAAAAAAAAAATTCCTATCACTTAGGAAATTCCTAGAGTTTTAGGAGCTCTGCCAGGAACTGTAGAAAAGACTAAATATATTTTTGTATTATATCATACCCAGAAATTCCACTCCTAGATATCTACTCAAGAGAAATGAAAGTATATATCCACACAAAAGCTTCTATGTGAATGTTTATAGCAGCATTATTCATAATAGCCAAAAGGTAGAAACAACCCAAATGTCTACCAGTTGATGACTGGATAAGCAAAATATGATCTATCCATACAATGGCATATTATTTGGCAATAAAAAGGAATGAACTTCTGGTAAATGCTATAATATGGATGACCCCTGAAAAAATTATGCTAATGGAAAGGAGCTGGACACACAAAAAATATATTGTATGATTCTGTTTATCTGAAATGTCCCACATAGGCAATGGTATAGAGATGGAAAGTAGATTACTGGTTGCCAAGAGCTGGGAAGGTTGGCAGGAATGGAGAGTGACTGCATATAGGTAAAGGGTGATAAAACAGTTCTAAAATTAGGTTGTGGTAATAGTTTCACAACTCTTTGAATATACTAAAAGACACTAACTTATACACTTTAAATGGATGAACTGTATGGTATGTGTATTATGTGTCAATAGAACTTTTCACAAAACTGAGCGAGTTGGCCAATTATTAGTAGATAAGCTGAGTTGACTGTATCTCAAATGTGCCTAACATATATCTTTATCTCAAAACCAACATGCACAGAAAAATGCATAATAACATGTAACACATAGATAATGTTTTGTAATTCTCCTTCTTTTTTTAACTTTCAAATAGACTTGAGCACTTTTCCATGTCATGACATAGTTTAGTCTTTTACGACATAAATTTTTAACAGATACAGAGTATCCTGTTGTATGGCTGAACCTTATTTTATCCAGCCAAGTTACTATGATTTGAATGGTTTCTAATATGGAGCTATTATCAAACTCAGTGCCATAAACAGGCTGGTGGGCTTTGTATTTTTGACAGCATCTATGACCTTTTTTCACTGATCACTGTAGGGTCTCTCTCTTTTAAAAACTTTTTACTAAAGTATGATGTACGTATATAAAAGTGCCTATATCATATGTGTGCAGGTGGATATATTTCACAAACAACACACTTGTGTAAGTAGGATCCACCTAAAGAAACAGAACATGACCGGCACTTCAGAAGCCCTCTCCTGCTCTCTGGGTCTTTTTTTTCTTTTTCAGTTGTATATCGGGTGTCAGTACATCAAATTGGCAAATCCAATAGCCCCCTTTGGAGCAGAGCCAGTAAAGCCTTCATGGATTACCACTTAACATGCACTCAGGTCTCTGTGTGTATTTGCGCCTTGGCTCTCCCGCTTTCAGTGCTGTGGTATCTAGTAACCATAATCCTCACCCAAGAGTCATTTGACTTGAATTTCCACCTTTTGGGTAGCTTCAGGAGCTGAGTGGGCAGCTGCCAAGTTGAGCTGGCATGGGCAAGTGGCATGACCAGGCAGGTGGCACCTTCTTCCCTGCCCCACACACCTGACAGTGCCTGTAAGGGGGAGCCTAAGAAGTGGTGAGCAAAGGCCAGATGTTCTCAATGAGTAGATTGCAAACTTGGGTGCATATCAGAATCCCTGGGGAGCTTTAAAATGTAATGATACCTGGGACCCATCCACAGAGATTCCGATTTAATTGGCCTCAGGTATGGCCTGGGCATGGAATTTTTTTTTTTTTTTTTTTAATACCCAAGTGATTCCCAGATGTAGCTGAGGCTGAGAACTTGTGCTCTAAACTCAGACTCTCTCTGGTGTCAGCATTAGCTGAGGATTAAGTGCCACATCTCACTGACTCTGTAATGGTTTTTTGTAATTCACACCAACTTTTTTTTAGCTTTCCTTTGTGCAACACAACTTTAACATCCTGCTGTCTCCATAGATTGAACTGGAATTCTCTCAGAAGGTTGTGGATATGCCAGGTCATTTAGCCTGAATGGGAATTAAGAGGTCTTAAAACAATAATGAGTTACAAAAGTCTCTCCTTAAGCATATTTATGTGCTTCCCTATCTTTCCTGCAGATGATGTGTCCTGATCGAATAGGGTGCTCACTGGGAGAAATGGTGGTTTCAGATGTGTAAATTACACAAGGGAGATTTGCAAAGCCATCATGTTGGATCCATCTGATTTGTTCCCTGTTTCCTGCAGAGGACACAAGACTTTAGAAGGGCACTCTGCAGGCAGGGAGAACTTTCCCAAACAGAGGCCCAGACAGCATACTTGAGAGGTGACTAAAGGTTTCTTTTGTAAGTTACCTTGAAGGGGGAAAAGGAAATCCTTGGTTTATAAGCCACAACCAATGGACTGAGCAAAAGTCAGATAAAAGGAAGAATAAGGAGTCTGAGCAAAGCAAGAAGGGAGATGAGTCTGGGGTAAGTGGGTGCTTCCAGGGTGTGAAAGACATGCAGCTGATCCCCAGTAGAGGAAATGACCAGCTAGCTTACCAGGTGGAGCTGTTGGCAAGTGCAAGCAGAGCTTCCCAGGTACTGAGGTACAGGAAACACAGGCAAGTGTCATCTGTTTTAGACAGAAAGGGTAATAAACAATGAAGGCAAGAACACAGATAGGGAAATGTCTCCTGATGCCCAGGGAAATGCCACGCTCTTCATAATTTCGCCCCCCTAAATGTTGGCCTGGGAGTGCTGATATGTGACCTGGAGTGCCTAGGAACTGCATCCTTTCCCAAAGAGTGCTCAGTGGACCCTGGCCAGGAGGTCATCTCCAACAGAGCTCAGAGCTGATGATACACTTTCCCACATGATTTTAAAGCAGTGGTGGGTTGTGTCTTGTATTTATACAACCAACAGAAGAATCTATTTTGGAGAAAACAGGCAAAGAAGGGAGCTGAGGGTAGTAATTTTGTAGCCTGCTCTGTAATTTAGTCTGGTATTCTCTGCTGAAGGAGAAAATAGTCCCTATGTTAACAGACAGTGGAGAATGAGAGAAGGAAAGATCAAGGAATCTGGATCCTGGTCCTGAAATTTTCAGTGTATTAGGAAGAGAGGAAAAACTTTTCTACTCCCCCCCCCCATTTTAACATCATAGAAAGACACACAGATGAAAATATAGATGGGTGGAGAGATAGATGAATATAGCAGGGTGGGCCGTGTAACAATAGATAGATGAGAGAAAGTGAGAGTATTGGCCAAGAGCATAGACACTGAAGACAGACTGCTGTCTGTTTCAGAGTCACAGCTGCCACCGACGAATAAGTGACCTTGGGCAGGTGATGCACCTTCTCTGTGCCCTAGTGTTTTTATCTGTAAAATGGGATGATAAGAGTACATACCTCACAGAGCCTGGCACAAAGTAAGCTAATATGAGTTCTCTTTAATTTTATTATTATCAGGATATTTTGAGAGAACAGATAAGAACTCTACCGCAGCCTGAGGAAGTCAGAGCGAATCATCTCCCAAATTGGGGATGGGGGTAGTAGCTTGGGCTGAGTCTCCAATGCTACCTAGGAATTGTCAAGCTAGGAGGGAGATGGTATTCCCATTCTAGATAGAGGAGTGGGGCCTGTGGTTGAGGAAGATGTTTGTAAGAAAGGTTTTTAAGTGATTTGTGTTTTTGTGTTTGTTTTGTTTTTGCTTTTTAGGGCCACACCTGCGGCATATGGAGGTTCCGAGGCTAGGGTCAAATCAGAGCTATTGTCTGCGACCTACACCACAGCTCACAGCAATGCTGGATCCTTAACTCACTGAGGGAGGCCAGGGGATGGAACCTGAAACCTCCTGGTTCCTAGTCAGTTTCCCCTGCGCCATGACGCAAACCCCAGTGATTTGTATTTTTTGAATCAGGTCCTTCCGTGTTTGAAAAATAGGTGAACACATATATGAAAGTCACAATGTTTTGTTGTGTTTTTTTCCTTCCAGTCCACAGGTGACTGGATCACAATATCTTGTGAAGCCTCCTAGTCTCCTCCCCAGGGTCTGTCGTCTCCAGTTTCAAAGTCATTACTGTGTCCTGGACTCAGGTCTTGCTTTCCTTTGACAGCGCTATCCACACGGAGAGCCAGCGAAGGTTTTCAAACGGAGGGACTGCGAGGGAAATGGTTACTCAGCATTTGTCTCACCCTCTTCTCAGGGCACTTTTATGTACGGCAGAGTCTACACACCTAAAACTACATTTCCCAGACTCCCTGGCAGCTGTTTAATTTCAGTCCTACCAATCAGAGGCGGTCAGCTGAGACAAATTCAGACCTCTTTTATTTTTTTAATTTATTTTTGTCTTTTTAGGCCACACCCATGGCATATAGTTCCAGGGCTAGGGGTCGAATCGGGAGCAGACCTCTTTTAAAGTGGGGGAAGAGGCATGGTGGGAAGCTTCTGTTTTTTTGGCTGCAGCTTACAGCAGGTCTGGTGTTCCTCCGAAGCCAGGGGTTCCAGCAGTGGCTTCCTGAATCCCTAGATCACAGCCCCTGGAGCCAGCGGCTGCGAGGGCAGCTTGACGGTTTGCTTACACAACCCCTTCCTGAGGGTGGTGTTTTGCTCTCAGGAGAACCGAGTTAACGTGCTTCTGGTGTCTGCTGTAACCGGGACCCAGACCTGCTATCTTTCCACCTTTGTCCAGTGCAAGGTCAACCCCACTCCCTCTGTCTCCTTTCCCCTGCCTGTGGCCCTTCCCTAGAGTCATCCGGTCTTTGGGAAGGGAATCTCAGCACAGGCTTCTTGGTTACTTTCCTCCCAGGAGACACCTGGGCTTCTTATGCAAATTTCTCTCCTCCCACTTAGGCAAATCTGCAGTTCCTCTGCCTTGAAGCTTTTTGTTTGTTTAACCTTAAAAAAAAAAAAAAAGAAATTAGCCTGCTTAAACACCTTGCCATAAAGTAATGCCACTTTGGGGTGGAAAGAGTGATATAGCCTTGGGGAGATGCTAGCAGAGCCAGCCAGAGGAATTAGGGAAATAAACTAACTGAAATGGAGAGGCAGGGCTTTCCAGATAATTTCTAAAGAAAGCACATTGTGGTGGGAGTAAGGATCTGTCCTCTGAGGTTGCAAGACTGATCTTTCAGGCTCTTAAACTTAAAGGAAAGTGAGATAGGGAGTTCCTGTTGTGGCTCAGCAGGTTACCAACCCCACTAGAATCCATGAGGATGCGGGTTTGATCCCTGGCCTTGATCATTGGGTTAAGGATCTGGTGTTGCTGTGAGCTGTGGTGTGGGCTGGCAGCTGCAGCTTCAATTCAACCCTAGCCTGGGAACTTCCATTTGCCAAGGGTACGGCCCTTAAAAAAGAAAGAAAGAAAGAAAAAGTGAGATCAAGAGTAAACTCTAGGAGTTCCTGTCGTGGCGCAGTGGTTAATGAATCCGACTAGGAACCATGAGGTTGCGGGTTCGGTCCCTGCCCTTGCTCAGTGGGTTAACGATCCGGCGTTGCCGTGAGCTGTGGTGTAGGTCGCAGACGCGGCTCGGATCCCGAGTTGCTGTGGCTCTGGCGTAGGCCGGTGGCTACAGCTCCGATTCAACCCCTAGCCTGGGAACCTCCATATGCCGCGGGAGCAGCCCAAGAAATAGCAACAATAACAACAACAACAACAACAACAAAAAAGACAAAAGACAAAAAAAAAAAAAAGAGTAAACTCTAGCTCTGACCTGGGGTGGGGTGCTCTCTGCCAGGCCTGGGAGAGTTTCCGCTCTGACAGGGGCCCCCAGTGCACTATGGGGGCCTTGCTCTATGCTCAGGCATCTGGCCCAGGGTGCCAAGTGGGAGCTGAAATCCAGCCCAAGCCCCACTTGCCAAACTGTGGGCCCCAGCACAGGGCTTTATGCTCCTAGAGGAAGGGATGGGTGCCTTTAAAAATCTGCATTAGTGTGTTATAGGGGCAGTCCTAGCTCCGGGTGGTGGGACAGAGGAGAGAGGCTGGAACGCCTCTATGTGAAGCCTTGTGACAACTCAGATGGAAGGGTGCTTCCTCCCCTACCCTCTAAGGCAGGAAGGAGCCCAGCCCTCTCCCAGGTCTGCCTGAGACAGCAGTTTGCCCTTTTATTACATAACCACATGGAAAGGGCAAGGTGGCATTGACTTTGTTACTGTTTCCTCTGCCAAGTCTTTTTATGTCCTAAAGTGCAGGTTAGGAACTCCAGGATCATTGCTGGGACTTTGAAAATTGCTTAGAAAGAGCCCTTCATGTCTAGAGAGGGTGCAGAGAGGGAGGGGAGAGGGGAAAAAAAGGAGACCCAGTTCTCTCCGACTGCAAACTGCCAGTTTCCTTTCTAGAGTGACTAACTCATTGGGTCTTTTGTTCCTTGCGTGGGGAGCATGTTCAACAAATAGAAAACCGGATGAGGTTGTTTGCAGAAATGCTTTGAAGGTGCCAGACCCTCTGCTGTAATAGCAGTGCAGGCCGTGTTTTCCACTGTCTGGAACCACATACACCAAAAACAGGCAGCAGGTCCGACCAGAAGGAGCTGCTTGGGCGCGGAGGCCCTCAGTCTGCTCTTCCCGGGGCACCTCCTCCACGACGGCGGCGGCGGCGAGTGGGCAGTGAAGGATGTGTCAGCAGCAGCATGGGTGGAGTCCCCATGCCCTCTGGGACAGGAAAAAAACGAAAGTGCATGCCAGAGAATGTGGAGTTTCAAGCCATAAAGGTGGTCACTAAAACCACTTTTTTAAAAGCACCAAAGAGAACAACAACAACAAAGAACCGTGTCATGGTGAGCTGATTTTCTCCCTCGGTGGCAGATGCTTTGCTTCTCCACTCCCAACTCTCTGCATTTTCATGCGCGGCGCCCGACCCCCCTCCCCTCCCCGCCCCCCCCCCCCCCCCCGCCCCCAACTTCAACAGTCGGCAAGGGCGGCTCAGCCCTGAGATGTAATCTGGATGCCATTGCAACTCCAAAGTGCCCTAGCTCCTCAGGCGTGGGGACTCCAGCGTAGGTGTTCCCTCTGGTCACCCGGTGTCCCCCAGCAGGATGATGTTCCAGCGGCCCGCAGTGGCAGCTTGCTTGATAACACCAAGTGGCTTCCTTCTCTCCCCTTCCTGTGCTAGCTTCCCCACTGCCCAACCCCCAAGTGTCCGGAACTCTCCCAAATCAACTTCTTACTCTGCAACCCATGTACCGAGGTCAGTGGCTGCTGCTGGGGGAGCCCCCACTAAGACATCCTCCTACCTGTACCTGTTCTATTGAAACTTGCTCTCTTCCCCTGTTTAACAGGTTTCGCTTCCCTCTAAACTGTTTATCCTCAAATTCAGCACCAAGTTGGAGCGGCTCCTCCATCCAATTGGTATGTTCAATACAGGCATATCCACATTTTAAAAAATCCTTCTGTGATTCTAAGGCACTTTCTTTGGTAGATGGGAATTTTCTATATTAGATATTTGTTCTGATATCTGAATCATAGACAGGCTTTCACTTGGCAAATGTCTTCTCTGATCGTTTACCAGGGGAGGGCCATGTTTTAAATATATTAGGGAAATTTAGAACTCAAATGAATTCTTTTGTGAGTCCTTTCATTTAAAAAGCCCATGTGGGAGTTCCCACTGTGGCTCAGTGGTCAACGAATCAACTAGGAACCATGAGGTTACGAACCCCACTAGAATCCATGAGGATGCGGGTTTGATCCCTGGCCTCGCTCAGTGGGTTAAGGATCCGGCGTTGCCGTGAGCTATGGTGTAGGTCACAGAGGTGACACAGATCCCGCATTGCTGTGGCTCTGGCATAGGCTGGTGGCTACAGCTCTGATTGGATCCCTTGCCTGGGAACCTCCACATGCCATGGGTGCGGCCCTAGAAAAGACAAAAAAATTAAACAATTAAAAAAAAAATAAAAAGCCCATGTTACTTGAACCCAGAAATTCAGTTTCTGGGCACTTACTGAAATAAACTCAATTAGGAAATCTAAAAAATAAAGCCCACATTTACCTTTATGAATTTTCACATATTGTGTTTCCTTAAAGTGAACTATACTCACTTTGCTTTAAACAGGATTTCACCTATAAGTCTCTCCCCTCTTTTTATGCTATTTATATGAGTGCTATTTAGGCCATTACCAAGCAACTAATACAGATCTATCTGAAATACAATATCGATGGTACAGAGCCTACAGGGAATTATTTGTGTTTCCCGGCATCGCTTTAGGATTACCGTAATATTTCTTTTTTTTGTCATGAGTTTATTGAGGAATGCTGGGTAAGTCTCTCTGACACTGCATTCTTCAGTTTTTAAAACTAATTAAATGTTAATTAATATTTGCAGTTATATGAACTAAAGAAAGAATGTGACTGTATCTCTCTTTTAGAAGCAAAATATTAGGGCTTATTTCCATGTAAAACAGTGTGTATATAGAGAAAATGAGAAGTCAAAGAAGTAGAAGAAAAAACATCTATATTTCTCATGCATGCAGGAAACTCAACATTACATTAGTGTATTTTCTTCCACTCTTTCTATGTATAATTTTTATGTTTTCATTATCTTCATAGCATAAGCACATTCTATGTTATTTTCTCTTGTTGGACATCAGATATCATCTTAATAGCAACATGAAATTCTAGTGGGTAGATAAGCCATAGTTTACTTATCTAGTTACCTATGTTCAGACACTTTTTGCCTATTTTTGCCATTATACATAATGGGCAGCAGGATTTGGTGTACATTGTAGTATGTTTTCTCAGTTTTTTTTCCTCCAGCATTTGTTAATCTTCATTCATGATGGGTAGCTCCCATGCTACATAGATAATGGGTTTCTATACCTTTCTTCCATACATATTGAGTTCCTGGTCTTTGCTGGGCATCTTTGGGGAACCAAAGATGAATAAGTCACAGCACTTATCTGCAAGGAGCTTGGCATGTGGAAGAGGAACACAGACAGAAATAACAGCAACCTAGGAAGAGTTCTACACAGGGTATGAGAGCTCTGCCCAAGGTATTGTGAAAGCCCAGAGGAGCAAGTCTAACTTGAGCCAGGAAAGGGTTTTAGACACATGAATAAGATCCCAACAGACAGCACAGATAAAGACAATAAATCAGGGTAATGTGATAGCAATGGGAGGAAGGCAACAATGGTAGATAGGGTGAATAGGGGAGGCCTCTCTGAAGAGGTAACATTTGAACTGAGACTTGAATAACAAGGGGTTTCCAGCCAGTCAAGGACCTGGTGGGAGAGTGCTTACGGCTAAGGAACAGCGAGCACTAAGGAGACTTCAGTTAACTTGGCTTATTCAAGGAAGAGCATGATGGGAATGCCATGAGTGAAAGGGAGCGTTGTTGACATCAGGCAATGGGAGAGGAAATGAAAATAGGTTAAAAAAGATTGTAGGGGAATTCCCATCGTGGCTCAGTGGTTAACGAATCCGACTAAGAACCATGAGGTTGCGGGTTCGGTCCCTGCCCTTGCTCAGTGGGTTAACGATCCGGCGTTGCCGTGAGCTGTGGTGTAGGCTGCAGACGCGGCTCGGATCCCGCGTTGCTGTGGTTGTGGCATAGACCGGCAGCTACAGCTCCGATTGGATCCCTAGCCTGGGAACCTCCATATGCCGCAGGAGTGGCCCTAGAAATAGCAAAAAGACCAAAAAGACCAAAAATAAAAAAAGATTGTAGGACTGATTTGAGAGCTCAGCTCATCTTGGAGAGCATAAATCAGTCGTGGTACTGATACATAAGGTTGCACGATTTTTTCGATGCTGCTGAGTAGCAGTGGAAGTAGAGAAGGTAGATGGTCGGATTGATATATGGTTGGAGATTTCAGAACAAGTGTAACAAAAAGATAGTGGGGCAGGAGTCCCCACTGTGGTGCAGTAGGTGAAGGATCTGGTGTTGTCTCTGCAGCGGCTTGGGTCACTGCGGAGGCACGGGTTTGACCCCTGGCCTGGTGCAGCGGGTTAGGGATCCAGCATTACCACAGCTGTAGTGTAGGTTGCAGCTGCAGCTTGGGTTTGGGTTCTGTCCCTAGCCTGGGAACTTCCATATGCCACAGGTGTGGCCAAAAAGAGAGTGGGATATACTGGGAATAGAGAGATTATAGTGTTGTGCTCTAAGAGCTAGGCTGGGTGAGTGGAAGATGAGAAGGTTGGGAAGAGGCAAGTGTGACACACAGGAAGAGAACAGAATGCTGGCAAATGGAGGTCTTAGAGGATTTACAGAACATATGTGATGGAAACAAGATAGGGTTTAATCCCGAGAGTAGAATACTGGAGTTTAAGAAAGCAGAGTTCAGACAGCTTTGGGTGCTACCAAAGTCCATTGCTGAGGTAAAATGGAGTTGATGGTTGAAGAAGTGATCAGAGAAGCGGGGTATAAGTTGGGTGTTGGGACTTCATCAAATTAAAAACTTTTGTGTTTAGAGTTCCTGCTGTGGCAAAATGGGTTAAGAATCCAACTGCAGCAGCTCCGGTTGCTGTGGAAGTGTGGGTTCAATCCCTGGCCCAGCATAGGTCGAAGCTGCAGCTCAGATTCAATCCTTGGCCTGGGAACTTCCATATGCCATGGGTGTGGCCATAAAAAGAATAAAAAATGTTGTGCTTCAAATGTCATCACTAAGAAAGTAAAAAGACTGGAGTTCCTGTTGTGGCTCAGAGGGTTAAGAACCTGACTAGCGTCGATGAAGATGTAGGTTTGATCCCTGGCCTTGCTCAGTGGGTTGAGGATCCAACATTGCTGCAGGCTGTGGCACAGGTCGTAGATGCGGCTTGGATCCTGCATTGCTGTGGCTGTGGAGTATGCCAGAGGCAGCAGCTCTGATTTGACCCCTAGGCTGGGAACTTCCATATGCCATAGATGTGACCCCAAAATGACAAAGAAAAAAAAGAGAAAGTAGAAGGACAACCTACACAATGGGAGAAAGTATTAAAACATAACTAACCCAGATAAAAAGGAATAGGCAAGGAATTTGAGTAGACATTTCTCCAAAGACAATATACAAATGGGCCATAAGCACATGAAAATATGTTCAACATCATTAGCCATAAAGGAAATGCAAACCAAAACCACAATGTGATATGACTTCACACCCACTAGGATGGTTATAATCAAGTAAGCAGATCATACGCAGGTGTTGGCAATATTGGAACCCACATTCATACACTGGTGATGGGAATGTAAAATTGTCTGGCTGCTTGAGAAAATACTTGGGCAGTTCCTAAAAATGTTAAAATTAGAGTTACCGTATGACCTCGCAATTTCACTCCTAGGTATATACCCAAAAGAAATGAAAGGATCGGTCCATAAGGAAACTTGTACACAGAAGTTCACAGCAGCATTATTCAATAGCCCAAAGTGGAAACCACCCAAACGTCCATTAACTGACAAATGGATACACATAATGTGGTGTACCCATACAGTACTGTGACACGGATGACCCTTGAAAGCGTCATGCTAAGTGATTGGAGACTGTTGCAAAAGACCACATAT
This sequence comes from Phacochoerus africanus, assembly GCF_016906955.1. Classification (NCBI taxonomy): domain Eukaryota; kingdom Metazoa; phylum Chordata; class Mammalia; order Artiodactyla; family Suidae; genus Phacochoerus; species Phacochoerus africanus. The sequence continues at coordinate 22,853,541 of NC_062560.1, forward strand.
TCTATGATATGTGATTCTATTTACATAAAATGTCTGGAATAGTAAGTCTGTAGAGACAGAGAGTAGATTCGTGGCTGCTGAAAGTAAATTAGGGATTGGGAATAATAGGGAGTGACCAGAATTTTCTTAATGAAATACAACAGACTAGATCTTTACATCTCAGCTCAGGTACTATTTCCTCAGAGTGTCTTCCTTTATTAGGTCAAATTCCCCTCTCTTGGAATCTGTCCTTTGTCGCACCAAGCACAGGTGACGGCTTGCATTTCTTGGCCTCATGATTGGATGAATATTGGGCCCAGGATGTGGATACAGATTCATTTCATCTCCTGTACCTAGCACAGTGTCTGACACAGAGCAGATTTGTAGATGCCTGCTGAAAGAAGGAAGAAAGGAAGTTGGTAGGTTGGGGGCCAAAGTTCTCGGTGAAAAGACCAGAGAAAACTAGAGAGAAAGGAATAAAATGGGGGATGTGGATGAGGTCTCTAAAGTAAAGGTCTCCAGGACAATGTTTTTCGAACTGGGGGTTACAACACATTAGTGAGTATGTGAAAACGACATAACTAAGTTGTGGTCTGCATTTTAAAACATGAAATAGAAAACATCAGAGTGTTTTTCACATACCAAGAGTAAAAATTTTTGGAGTTCCCGCTGTGGCACAGTGCGTTAAGAATCTGACTGCCGCAGCTTGGGTCACTGCGAAGGCATGAGTTCCATCCCTGGCTGGGGAACTTCCACATGCTCTGGGTGCAGCCATTTAAGAAAAAGTAAAAATTTTCATGAGACTTTTGTTTCAATTATATACATATATACATATGTATATTATGTCAAGGTTTCACTGCGAGTTTAAAATAAAAAATTTAAGAGACACTCCTGTACGGTACCCGTTAGTTCAAATATTTCTTTTTTCTTTTTCTTTTTGTCTTTTTAGCTATTTCTTGGGCCGCTCCCGTGGCATATGGAGGTTCCCAGGCTAGGGGTCCAATCGGAGCTGTAGCCACCGGCCTACGCCAGAGCCACAGCAACGCAGGATCCGAGCCGCGTCTGCAACCTACACCACAGCTCACGGCAACGCCGGATCGTTAACCCACTGAGCAAGGGCAGGGACCGAACCCGCGACCTCATGGTTCCTAGTCGGATTCGTTAACCACTGTGCCACGACGGGAACTCCCAGTTCAAATATTTCTAAGTGTAACTGTTTCTGAAGCATTGATCATTCTAGTGTGTTGAGAATCACAGAAGACCTTTGACTAGAAGACCTTTGATAGTTGGCACTAGTAATAGCATAACATTTTAAAAAATTCATTTAAGTATAAAACATTAATTTCTTAAGCATAATTTGAACAGTAATGGAATTTCTTAAGTACCAATAAACATTAATTTGGTTTCTTAAGGACAAATTAAACAATGGTTGCAATCTATATTAAAATGTTGTTCAGTCTCTAAAAGTGTATCAACAATTATGATTATTTCTGATCATTTATGATTAAGAAACACAGGAAGCCAGTGTTTAGTGAAGACACAACATGTCCTTTATTTAAATTTTTTACGGTGAGTTATTTCAAGACAGTTTAATTCTAAGATTTCTTTCAGTGTTTGCAACATATCAAAGAAGCTTAACAATTATTTGAAGTGTGTGTGGTGGACAACACAGGGGCTCTGGAGCCAGTCAGGTCTGCAAGGAATCTTGGCTTAGTCACTTAATAGCTGTTCGACATTTGACAAATTGGTATGTTGGGGTCTTGGCTTCCTTGTCTGTAAAACAGAGAAAGTAATATTAGCTGAAACTTCATGAAATTGCCACTTGTAAAGGTCAAAAATGGTCAACTAGCAGCAATTTCATACGCTTCCCCTAATGATTACCTTACATGGTAGTTGTGAGGATCAAATAAGATAATATTTGCTTGATAGCGGACACAATGCTTTGATAAAGGTGAAAAACATTAACATTGTTGTTTAATTACCTCTTTTAAATTGGCAGAATATGCTTTGGTCCATTGCACATCATATACTTAATTTGTACCTTGCTTTAGTTCAGGAACAATTTAAGGAGACTGTTTTGTACAGAGTTGGTATTAAACAAATATTCGGATGCTAGTGAATTAATGTTTCTGCTTCGTTTTGGTTCCTTTGTTATTTATGAGCCATCATTTTGTACCTTACTAGAATTGAATGAAACACTAGAGAGCCAAATTTGGACTAATCTTTTTGAAAAGAGTTTGTATCAAAGTCTCCTTGTGTGCTTCTGTGACAGGTTCTTCCCTGCAAGCCAGCCCCCTGTAGTGGTACCTGGTGGATGCTTCACAGTTGGTCCTCTGGGAGTGAGGATGTATGGGTGAGGGTGGACCCAGCTTGTAGCGTTTGCCAATTTCCATGGTGTGACTACTTCCATCACTGCTGACTTCAGGCTACCAGCATGACATCATCACCAAATGCAGAGTTGGGAAGAGCTGAGTGCAGTGAACCCTTCTGAGCTAGAACCAGTTGGCTCCATCGCGCCCCTGGCCCTAAGACACAGTAACAACCCCACCTATAGGGCAGTGCTCTATGCGCTGGAACTGATAGCGTTTGTAAAATACTTGGTTTTTTTGTTTTGTTTTGTTTTGTTTTGTCTTTTTAGGGCCATGCCCAGGGCATGTGGAAGTTTCCAGGCTAGGGGTCGAATTGGAGCTGTAGCTGCTGGCCTATGCCATAGCCACAGCCATGCCAGATCGGAGCTGCTTCTGTGACCTACGCCATAGCTCACGGCAATGCCGGATCCTTTAGCCCACTGAGTGATGCTAGGGGTCAAACCCGCATCCTCATGGACACTAGTTGGGTTTGTTAACTGCCGAGCCATGACAGGAACTGCAAGATATTTGATTTATATTATGTTGCTAGTAAAGAACATTCACAATTACCGAACATTTTGGAAAAACACAACTAAAAGCAAGACTGTAAAAATGGAACAAAATAATTACAATATTTATTGCTATCCTAGATCTGTGTGACACCTTCTCATTAAATTGTTTTTCTTGATGAGACAACCTGCAGGGTTTTGCCCTTCCTTTTTGACTTTGTCAACATATTATTTTAATGGGTAAAATACTAAGTAAGCATTCACTAGAAAAAAGTACTATGTAATTTTATTTATTGACTTTCTTGATGATCTTATTGACTCAGATGTTTGGAAACTCCTTTTTAAAATTTTTTTATTGAAATATAGTTGATTTACAATGTTGTGCCAAGTACAGCAACATGATACAATCATGTATATATATAAAATACACACACATTCTTTTGATTGTATTATCTTCCATCATGGTCTATCCCAAGAGATTGTGTATAGTTCCCTGTGCTATATAGTAGGAGCTCATTGCTTATCCATTCTAAAAGTAATAGTTTGCATCTACTAGCCCCAAACTCCCCATCCATCCCACTCACTCCCCCTTCCCCCTTGGCAACCACAAGTTTGTTCTCTGTGTCTCTTTCTGTTCTGTAGATAAGTTCATTCGTGCCATATTTTAAATTCCACATATAAGTGATATATCATATGATATTTGTCCTCTTTCTGGCTTATTTCACTTAGTATAATAATCTCTATATTTTATTTTTTTTGTTATTTATTTATTTATTTATTTTTGTCTTTTAGGGCCATACCTGCGGCATATGGAAGTTCCCAGTCTAAGGGTTGAATCAGAGCTACAGCTGCCAGCTTACACCACAGTCAGAGTAATGCAGGATCCAAGCTGCATCTGCGACCTTCACCACAGCTCACAGCAACGCCAGATCCTCAACTCACTGAGCAAGGCCAGAGATTGAACTCGCATCCTCATGGATGCTAGTCAGGTTCCTTACTGCTGAGCCACAACGTGAACTCCTGCACCGTATTTTAGATTCCACATATAGGTGATATCCTGTGGTATTTGTCTTTTTTTTCCTGACTTTCACTTAGTTTGAGAATCTCTAGTTGCATCCATGTTGCTGAAAGTGTCATTATTTCATTCTTTTTTATGGCTTAGTAGTGTTTCATTATATATATGTACTACATCCTCTGTAAAATTTTTATATTAATTTTTTTAAGTATAGTTGATTTACAATGTTGTGCCAATTTCTGAAGTCATACATATATATTTTTTTACTTATTATTTTCCATCATGGTCTATCCCAGGAGATTGGATATAGTTCCCTGTGCTATACATTAGGACCACATTGCCTATCCATTCAAAATGTAAAAGTTTCCATCTACTAACCCCAAACTACCAGTCCATACCACTCCCCACCCCCCTCCTCCTTGGCAACCACAAGTTTGTTCTCTATGTCTGTGAATCTGTTTGTTTTGCAGATAGGTTCATTTGTGCCATATTTTAGATTCCACATATGTGATATCATATGGTATTTGTCCTTCTCTTTCTGACTTACTTCACTTAGTAGGATAATATCTAGTTGCATCCACATTGCTATGAATGGCATTATTTTGTTCTTTTTTATGGCTGAGTAGTATTCCATTGTATATATATGTACCATATCTTCTTAATCCAGACATCTGTTGATGGGCATTTAGGTTGTTTACGTATCTTGGCTATTGTAAACAGTGCTGTTATGAACATAAGGGTGAATGTATCTTTTTGAATTATAGTTTTGTCTGGATATATATCCAGGAGTGGGATTGCTGGATCATATGGTAGTCCTATTCTTAGTTTTCTGAGGAACCTCCATACTGTTTTCCATAGCGGTTGTACCAGGGAAACTCCTTTTTGGTGGGATTGTAAAAGCAAAGATGAAATATTTTTTTAAATGTGAAGAAATGTGAGGGAGTTACTTTTGTGGCCCAGCAGGTTACCAACCTGACAAGTATCCATGAGAATGCAGGTTCAATCCCTGGCCTTGCTCAGGGGGTTAAGGATCCAGCGTTTCCATGAGCTGTGGTGTAGATCACAAATGTAATTCAGATCTGGTGTGGCTGTGGCTGTGGTGTAGGCCAGCAGCTGCAGCTCTGATTCCACCCCTAGCTTGGGAACTTCCATGTGCCACAGGTGCAGCCCTGAAAAGCAAAAATAAATAGATGATAGATAGATAAAGAAAGGGTGGAGCCCAGTGTTGCTAGACTTGGAAATTGTTCCATGTTCCAAATGAACTTCACATGTCCTGCTGAACCTTAACGTAGGTGAAAATAAGCATCTGATTTTCCAAGAATGCAAGCACAATATAAATTGAAGGATGCTTGCATTTAGTTTTGCTTAGACTTTTCCAAGAGTTGTTCACCATGTTGGGAAGTCATAGCAACATAGGCAGTACTGCTTTTGTAATTTGAATGACCACTAACATACACCCGTATTGGTCTGTGTCTTGAGCTGTCACTCACAGTGATATTATGATTAGTATAAGCATCTGGCAATTTTATTTTGTCTTCTAGTGTGGCCATGCCTGAGGGTTTACATTGTGAGGTGCATGCTACTTCAGTATAAATTATTTTCCTTTTATTTCTCCTTTCTCCTAGGTCATGATGTTGATTTTTTTACAATGATGGTAGGGCTTTGTGGTACCACCTATGCATGTCATTTCAAACCAATACAAGAGGACTACTAAATATATGTTATAAAAGGGATCCATACATCTGAGACTACAGATCTAGATAACTAATCCTTAACGTAATAGGATAATAGCCACTTGTTTCCCAGGCTCCCAGCATATCTGTCTACCATCTGACACCAGAGTGTTATATCATATTCCCTTAGCTTCAAGACGGTAAGAGATTGTTCATCTCTGCCTCAGTCACTACCATTGGTGGTCTAAAATAGCAATTTTTTCCATTTTCTTGATCAATGCTGACAGTTTGGTCATTTGTTCCTTGGAACATTTGGTACCTTCTTGGAAAAAGACGTAATCAAACAGCCCACTGGATCAAACCTTAAGGCAGTTATAAAATGAAGTGAACCTAAATCTCCTTGGGTTTCGAATTTTCCTTTGAGGAATTTGGAGGCAAGCATTAACAAGCACATCTATTTCGTCTCATGCCATACACACTGGCAATAAACACCCTGGTAAGAAAATAAGCAGTTAGAGCTATACCCACAGTCACAAAAAATAACTATATACTTTGGGCTGGATTCAAATATGAACCTACAGATCATGTTGTCAACACAGTGAAAGAGGGGAAAAAAATGCATCATCAGTGAATAAACGTGTAATGAATATGCAGGGCTAACCTTTGGCAAGATTGCAAAGTGGCTGGCATTTGTTTCCAGCGCTTTCATCTCCTTTCCTCGGTGCCCTTTTCTTCCCTCAGCTCCTCCCACAACCACAGGCCTAAGGCTCTCAATCAGCATAGAATTAGCTAGTTTCTTGGAGTATGCCAAGCACCTTGCGGTAGCCATGAGCACATCTTCTTGGGATTCGACAGAGTCCCCCTGACAGAAGGAAAGGGGCCGAATGAACTTTATTTTTCTTACTGGGTCTAGAATCTCTTTAAAGCAGATGGGCTCCTTTTAGAGATCAGGACAGCTGTTATCTTAGACAAGAAGTGACTGGGAAGGGCCATGAAGTCTTCTAGGGAACTGGTAATATTGTACTTCTTTTTTTTTTATTGTGGCAAAAAAAATACATATCATAATACTTACTACCTTAACTGCTTCTAAGTGTACTGTTCAATACCGCTAAATATAGTCACGTTGTTGTGAGTCAGGTCTCTAGAACTTTTTTATCTTAAAAAACTGAAACCTGTACCCATTAAAAAACAACCCTTGGAGTTCCCATCATGGCTCAGTGGTTAACAAATCTGACTAGTATCCATGGGGACGTGGGTTCACTCCCTGGCCTCCCTCAGTGGGTTAAGGATCCAGCATTGCCATGAGCTGTGGAGTAGGTTCCAGACACGGCTCAGATCTGGTGTTGCTGTGGCTGTGGTGTAGGGCAGCAGCTATAGCTCTGATTAGACCCCTGGCCTGGGAACTTCCATATACCTCAGGTGTGGCCCTAAAAAAAAAAAAAAAAAAAAAAAAACCCCACACAACTCTCCCTTTGTCCTCCCCTCCAGCCTCTGGTAACCACCATTCTAGTTTCTGCTCTGTGAATTTCACTTCTCTAGGTACTGCATGTAAGTGGAATCATACGTCTTTTTGTGACTGGCTTATTTCACTTAGCATAATGACCTCAAGGTTCATCCATGTTGTAACAGGTGGCAGGATTTCCTTCCCAATATTATGCTTCTTTTTCTCCCCCCATTTTTTTTTCTACTGCACCTGTGGCGTGTGGAAGTTCCCAGGCCTGGCATCAAACCTGAGCCACAGCAATGACCCAAACCACTGCAGTGACAATACTGAATCCTTAATCCATTGCACCTCAAGGGAACTCCCCAATGTTATGTTTTTTGGTCTGAGTGCTGATTACCTGAGTATGTTCATTTGGGGAAAATTCATCTAGCTGTGCACTTATTGACACTTTTTTTTTTTTGTCTTTTTAGGACTGTACCTGAGGAATATGGAGGTTCCCAGGCTAAGGGTTGAATCAGAGCTACAGCTGCTGGCCTACACCACAGCCACAGACACTCCAGATCTGAGCCGTATTTGCAACCTACACCACAGCTTATGGCAACACCAGATCTTTAACCTGAGCGAGGCCAGTGATTGAACCTGCATCCTCATGGATGCTCGTCAGATTCGTTTCTGCTGAGCCACAAGGGGAACTCAGACACACTTCTGTTATACTTCCAAAGAAAGAATTTGTTTTTAAAAGGTACATGGAGATAAAATTTTAAAATCATTACTGTCATTTCTCCTTAGGTATTAGTAACTAGCATTACTATTTCCTAGAGATGTTTTAGAAGTACCGCTTAGAGAAGGCTGTGCTTAATTCAAAGGAGTATTTGCTGAGGATAGAATATCAGGAGAAATGTCTTCAGATAAGCCCTCTTCAAATCTTACCTGATGTGTAGCTCTGAGGCCGTTTATGCAGAAGCCTGGTGCTGCCCATCACAATCCAAAATCACTAAAAATTAATACCCCCTAAATTAGAGCAGAAGATGAAGAAATAACAGTTCTAAAGAAGAGAGGGAAATTGGAAAGAAAGCCTATTAAAATAAAATTTGGGGAGAAAGAACAAAAAAGTTGAAGAGAATTATGCAGGGTTGCTAGATTTAGCAAAAAACAAAACAAAAACAAAATAATCAACACAGGACATCCAGTGAGATTTGAATTTCAGATAATGAACAAGTAAGTTTTTAAAGTATAAGTATGTTTCAGATAGTACATGAAAAATACCTGTACTAAAAATATGTTTCTTATTTATCTAAACTTCAGATTTCCCTGAGTGTCTTGTACTTCGCAACCCTAGATGCAAGGGAAGTAAGAGGGAGATACAATCATAGGAAACATGAAATGAATCTTTTCAACACAGGGAACCACCCCCAAACCAGACTGTCTGACAGGTACATAATATTAGTTAACAGTCCTTGCCCTCCAGGAGGGAGAGAACTTTCCACTGGGAATAGGGTGGTGTTGTTGTTGTTGTTTTCCTTTTTTTTGCCACCCCATGGCATATGGACTTCCCAGGCCAGGGTTCAGATCTGAGCTGCAGTTGTGACCCCTGCTGCAGCTGTGGCTCTGCCGGATCCTTTAACCTACTGTACCGGGCTGGGGATCCAACCTGTGTCTTAAAGCTGCAGAAACGCCACCCATCCCGTTGCACCACAGTGGGAACTCCACTGTGAATAAGTTTGATTTTGCAATTAATAAAAAATTAGGGGCTGTTTCTTGCATGTCTTGATAGGCGTCCAGAGTTTAAATCAAATCCTGTTACATTCACTGTTTCCCACAAAGCTGGGTGACAGAAACAGCCTAGGATAGCAGCATGTGGGCTGCAGGCAGGAAGGGCAAAGGACTTCCGAAAGGCCTCGTGCATGGCAGTGACTTATAGTCAGTTTTCATCTGAAGAAATCCTTGATGTGTATAAATGAGTTACCATTAAAAGTACTATATTCGTCCTCATGGGGAAAACCAAACTCAACAGTCCACCCTCCCGTATTCATCAAAGCAAAAGCGTCCCAGATTCACTCAAGGTGCATGAAGGCAGTGGTTCTGAAAGGGTCGGCCTTGCCACACAGTTTCTGATTCCCTTTGAAGCCCTGAAGTTTAAACTCTTCTAATTCTGAGTCAATAGAAGGGATAATCAGGCTGGATCAATGAAAGCTGAGACTCATTGTTTAAAAGAACTAATTTTTTTTTTGTCTTTTTGTTGTTGTTGTTGTTGTTGTGGTTGCTATTTCTTGGGCTGCTCCCGCGGCATATGGAGGTTCCCAGGCTAGGGGTTGAATGGAGCTGTAGCTACCGGCCTACACCAGAGCCACAGCAATGCAGGATCCGAGCCGCGTCTGCAACCTACACCACAGCTCACGGCAACGCCGGATCGTTAACCCACTGAGCAAGGCCAGGGACCGAACCCGCAACCTCATGGTTCCTAGTCGGATTCGTTAACCACTGCGCCACGACGGGAACTCCTAAAAGAACTAATTTTTTAAAAATTGCAAGTCTATAATGAGGATTAAATAATTAACAAAATGACTCTAAACAGGTTTTGCAGAGCCTATTTTAATGATTTATTTTTAAATCAAAAATGCAGTTGCATACAGTTAAAGGCAAATGTCCTTTAAACAGTTTGCCCCTAGGAACCAGTAAACAACATGCTCTGTGATCTTTTTTACACCATTAACTGCTTAGTAAGCTCTTCTTTCATAGAACATTTGAAGTAAACTTTGGCCTAGCTCAGGTCGAATTATCACAACACCTTAAAACAATGAAGACTGAATTTATTATATGGAAACTATATCTATGAATGTTATCAACTGGATATGTAGAATCTTGGTCGATACGTTTTTATGGCCTTATGAAACTGTCAACAGCCCTAACCTGTATGCCCTTGGACAATTTCCTTAGGTGGCTACCCCTCAGCTTCCTCATCTGCAAAATAAGGGGGTGGACCAGCCTATCTCCACTCTCCAAGCTCTAAAACTTCATGACTAGATTGCACTAAAGGTGTGTCCCTGTTAGGAATAGACGACTTAGAACAACTTACCTAGAGCTATTCTTTTTTTTTTTTTTTGTCTTTTTGCCTTTTCTAGGGCCGCTCCCACAGCATATGGAGGTTCCCAGGCTAGGGATCAAATTGGAGCTATAGCTGCCGGCCTACGCCAAAGCCACAGCAACTTGGGATCCGAGCTCATACCACAGCTCACTGCAAGGCTGGATCCTTAACCCACTGAGCAAGGCTAGGGATTGAGCCTCCAACCTCATGGTTGCTGGTCGGATTCGTTAACCACTGAGCCACAACAGGAACTCCCCTAGAACTATTCTTGATAGTGATGTTTTTATTTTAATAAAGGTAAGAAGAGTGTAGAAAAGGTGTTTTCACTGCCATCTCATCCCTTTGGAAATCTTTCACGGGTAAAATAATCAAGACTTGGAAAAACTCCAGAATATCCATAAAGCAATAATTCTAGATGGGACCCAGGATTAAAGAACTGAGAGTTGGTTACTCCAAGGGGACTAGGTAATGTGAGAAAAAAGCATGCCTGTCTTTGCTTCCACAAAAATCCAGATCATGCCTATTAGGAACCAGAGATTCACTCCCAGGAAGTACATGCAGTGCTGCCAGAAGTCTTCTGTTCATTTCCATAACTGTCAAAAAAAAAAAAAAAAAAGCGGTGGTGGGGCGTGTAATGGCAGCTGTAACGCAAGAGGAGACCATGCCTGGGGCTGAGGTAAACAGTCCAGAGGTAGTACTTTGAAGATCAGGCTTTCTTGGTCTTAAGAATATTCATACCAACTAAGTGTTGAAGATATAAATTATTTGTATCATGAAACCTTTTTTTGCTTCCACGCTTATTGCCAAATATTTGTGCATCATCTGAGCTTTGTTTTACAAATTAAAAGTGTGTCTAAAAATGTTCTACCACAGCTTCTTACTAAGATTCTTCCACCTGAGACAACTGTGACCACCCATTCCCTCAGCCAGTTTCCCCAGCAAGCAACAGCTTGGACAGGAGACTTGGGGTTGGAAGGGTAGCCTGTGACATCAAACAAGGTGAGGTCACTTCAGCCACTCAGCCTCATTCCCATTCTGCTTCATGGCCCTGCCTTCTTTACCAAGGGGACAGGAATCAGAAGGGACTGCTAAGCACATCCGAGGACCATGTGTATGTGGACACTATGCCGTATATGCTCACACTTGAGGACGGACTAATCCAAACTAACTGATAAAAGGACGTAGGAGAAAGTTATAACGTGGGCAGAATCACGATGTGTATGGAGTGTGTGTGGTGTGTGATGTTTTATAGCACGGTTAAGAATCTGTTCTAGAAAACTTTGCCAAAGTTTTACCCTCTGGGCCTGGGAGTTATGGTGGGCTGAATAAAGCCCCTCTCCAAAGATGTCTAGCTCCTTCTCCCCAGAACCTGTGAATATATCGCCTCACATGGCAAAAGAGACTTTGCAGATACAATTAAGGTAGGGATCTGCAGATGTTGCGGTGCTCCTTGGTTACCTAGATGGGCTCAATGTAATTGCAAAGGTTCTTATAGGAGGGAAGCAGGACAGTGGAGAAGGGGGCATGATGATGGCAATAGAGGTTGGAGTGATGTGAGACCACAAGCCGAGGAATTCAGGCACCCTCTAGAAGCTAGGCAATGGATTTTTCTCTAGAGCTTACAGGAGGAATGCAACCCTGCTGACTCCTTGATTTTAGGGTTTTTTTTTCCCCCTTTTTAAAAATTAAATTTTATTGGCATGTAGTTGACTTACGATGTTGTGTTAGCTTCAGGTGTACAGCAAGGTCAGTCAGTTATACGCATACGTATATCCATTCCTTTTCAGAGTCTTTTCCCATATAGGTCACTACAGAACATTGAGTAGAGTTCCCTGTGCTGTTCAGTAGGTCCTAATCACTCATCCATTCCATATATAGTAGTGTGTATATGCCAGTCCTAACCTCCCATTTTATCCCTTCCCCCAACATTTTCTCTTCTGTAACCATAAGTTTTGTTTCAAAATCTTTGAGTCTATTTTGTCAACAAGCTCCCTTGTATAATTCTTGATTAGATTCCACATGTGAGTGATCTCCATTCCTGCTCCAACCACATTGTTGCAAACGGCATTATTTCATTCTTTTTATGCCTGAGTAATATTCCACTGTATATATGTACCACACCTTCTTAATCCATTCATCTTTTGATGGTTGCTTCCATGTCTTGGCTATTGTAAATAGTGCTACAATGAACACGGGTGCATGTATCTTTTCAAATTACGGTTTTTCTCCAGATATATACCCAGGAGTGGGATTGCTGGATCATAAGATTTTTTATATTTAGTTTTTTAAGGAACCTCCATACTGTTCTCCATAGTGGTTTTACCTGTTTACATTCCCACCAACAGTGTAGGGGGTTTCCCTTCTCTTTACACCCTCTCCAGCATTTATTGTTTGTAGACCTTTTTTTTTTCTTTCTTTCTTTTTTGGCTGCATCCATGGCATGTGGAAGTTCCTGGATCAGGAATCGAACTCACACCAAAGCAGTGACCTGAGCCACTGAAGTGACAAAATCAGATCCTTAAGCCACTGAGCCACAAGGGAATTCCTTTGTAGACTTTTTGATGATGGCCTTTCTGGCTGGTATGAGGTGATACTTCATTGTAGTTTTGATTTTCATTTCCCTAATAATTAGTGATGTTGAGCATTTTTTCATGTGCTTTTTGGTCATCAGTCTTCTTTGGAGAAATGTCTATTTGGATCTTCTGCCCATTTTTTTGGTTGGGTTGGTGTTTGTTTTTGATATAAAGATGTATGAGATATTTACATATTTCATTTTAGGACTTATGTTGTTCTGAGTTGCCAAGTTTGCAGCAATTTGTAACAGCGGCAATGGGGAACTAAGATAGGACTCAGCAGGGTGTTTTCAATTCAACAAGCTTGGTTTGAGAAAACGTTGGAGTAAGAACTGGTAGGAATGTTCAGAGAGTTAGTTCCTAAACAGATTTTGTTGTTGTTGTTGTTGTTGTTGTTATTGTTGTTGTCGTTGCTATTTCTTGGGCCGCTCCCGCGGCATATGGAGGTTCCCAGGCTAGGGGTCGAATCGGAGCTGTAGCCACCGGCCTACACCAGAGCCACAGCAACGCGGGATCCGAGCCGCGTCTGCAACCTACACCACAGCTCACGGCAACGCCGGATCCCTAACCCACTGAGCAAGGCCAGGGACCGAACCCGCAACCTCATGGTTCCTAGTCGGATTCGTTAACCACTGCGCCACGACAGGAAATCCCCTAAACAGATTTTTTTCAAGGGCCTGCACTTAGCTAGGAGCAGGGACCTCATGGGTGGACAAACAGACATCGGCTCTGTCAATATGGAACTTATTCCTCTTCCACAAGAGGAAGATTGGCATTAAGCCCCAAAATTGTAATTAATTAACCTCAAGTGTGCAGTGTGCTATGAAGGAGCACTGCATGGTGTTATGAAAGTGATTAATAGGAGACTCAGTCCATCTGGATGGTGGGGGAAGGATTTCCTGAGGATGTGATATTGAAAGCTGATTCTAGGGATGAGCAGGAGTTAGCTGTCTCAGGTCATCAGGGGTGGAAAGAGCCTTTCAGACAGAAGGAAGAGCATATTCAAGAACTGCAGGCAGGCAAAACATAGCATTTTAAGGCATTCGTATAAATCCAGTATTGCTGGAGTAGACAGAGCAAGAGCTAGAACTGTACAAGAGGAGATGGAGGGCTGAGTGGGGGCTAGACCATATTTACACTTTTAAAGATCACTTAGGCTGCCGTGGATAAAAGAGTGGAGTGAGGAATGAGAGGAGATGCCAGGATTCCAGTTTGTAAGGACAGCGCAGTAGCACAGGTGAGAACTATTGGTGTCCATAGTCAAGATGGTGGTAGTGAGATGGAGAGATGCAGAAGGAAGGATTCAAGAGATATGTATGTAGGACAGAGAATCAAAAGGTGACAATTGATGGAGTGGGAGAGAGGACAGAGAGGGAGGTGTCAAGGATGGTGTCTAAGGTTCTTAGTTTAAGCAGCCCAGTCAGCAAAACTAAGGAAGTTTTCTAAGGAACTGAATAATGCTGAAAGAGAAGAATTTTGGTGGGGAAATCATGAATATAATTTTGGACATGTATAACTTGAGGAGGGGGGGGTCACTGAGACAGTCAAATGGAAATGGCAAGTAGGCATTTGCATATACAGAGGCAGGAGGTTGTTGGGAAACCACATTTTAATAGTAAATGAAGCCATGGGGATAGTGGAGATTGCCTGGGAAGAGAGAAGCAAGTAAGATGAGGGCTTAGGAAAGAGCTCTAAGGAACCCTAAGATGAGGTAGAGGAGCCCATGTCAGAAAAAGCGACCTGGAAGGCAGGGAGAAAAACAGTGAGCCTTGGAAGCCAATGAATTCAAACAGGGTTTTTCAGCAAAAAGGGAGTGACCATGAGGTCTAGAAAAACAGAACTATTAAGTGTCCCTTGGACATGAAGATCATTGGTGGCCTTAGCATGAATTTGGTATGGTGGGGTGAGGGGGACAGAATCTAGGAATTGTCTTTTCCTCTGAGTATTTCTGGCAGATATTAGTGAGAACAGAGCCTTCAGGAAAAGCAATGTGGGGGCGAGGAGTCTGACGGGAAACTGTGGTTGGGGAAGGGCTGAAAGACTAGCACCATTGCCCCACCAGAGCTCATGCCCACTCGTACTTTGCCCTCCCAGTAAGACAAACAGAGGTGATGGACAGGTCTGCAGGCTCCCCGGGCCTTAACCACATAATCTCGGTTCACTTGCAATCTTTGGCCAGAATCACTCCATCACTTGATCTTCCTCTAGGCTGCCAAATTCTTGATGGCTGCCTTCCCTGTCTGGAGCCTTGGTTATTCTGAGACCTAAACCATGAACTCACCCTCTCCTTCTCTTTCTTCCTTTCATCCTCTGGATTGTGTTGGAGAGATTTTGTGTCTCTAGGGAGTCTGAGTAAATTAACATTTCATCACAACTGCTTCTCATCCAGTAGGTATGCAGCCCTATGACAAAGGACAATAGGACATTTGTGAGGTAGGTGAGTCCCCAGAGTAGGATAAAGGGAGGATACAGGTGAGTCTCCTACTTTGTGAGAAGCCAAGAAGCTTATCGGAAAAGCCAAAAGAGTTGCTTGAGGTTAAAGTTTTAAATAATGGAAAGAGAAAATGTTCCTCTATTTCTTTTAATTGTCTACTGAAATCCAGCTTACATCTAATTCAAATGGAACTCTTTGGCCATGGCCCTGGGAGAACATAGCTTAAGAATGAGAGCAGGTGTTCCTTGGGTTACGCTGCCAAGTAAAACTTACTTAAGGCAAGTGACTTTCTCACTGAAACCAAAACAACAACAGGACTGTAGAAAAGAAAAAATAATGCAGGCAAAGAATGAAGCCATTTTGAGGGAAAGGAATAAAAGAAGAAAGGGGTTGTACAAGGAGAAACAGAATACAGTGCTGACTCATGCAATAACCTTGAGTGGTGAAAAAATAATTGGAGTAACTGGAGAATGTCAGAGTTACGAACCCAGTTTTGAACACAAACCTAAGTTTTGTGTGTAAATTTTAGGGTACTGGTCCTCCCTTTCGCTCTTTCCTTAGCCCTTCAGATTTGGAAATTATTCCCTCAAGTAAAACAAAATTCTTTTCTCTCATTTCCTGGGAAAGCTCTTGTCCAAACTCTTAGGATCTACTGAATAAGTTAGTACCTGAGGAATAACCGCTGTGAGTGACTACATTGGCACTGATAAATAATTGAGTACTGTAGTCAGAGTTCTTCTCATAGACTCCTGATCGTCTTTTTAGAGGTCAGCTGAAGTCCAACCCTCTCACTTTACATTTGAGGAACTGAGCAGGGAAAGCTGAAGCAGTTTTCCTCAGACCCAGAGAGCTAGTTCATAGCAGATCTAGGCCCGGAACTTGGAGGTCAGGTATCTGGTAGGCTTTGCTGTCATGCTCAAATGCGTAGAAACTGTAGCAGCCCCCCCATAACTGACAGCTGCCTGAGGCCAGGAAGGTACTCTCTCCAGTTCTCACAACAAACCTTTAAAGGAGCCTTTGTCACTCCCATTTCCCAGGCGAGAAAACCAAAGCTCAGAGAGGTTAAATCACTTGCCTAAAACCACATCGTCAGTGAATAGCAATACTGCCTCATCTTGCGGGACGGCCAAGTAGGGATTACCCGTGTCTAGGGGTGATCCTACCCCTACACCTCAGTGGGGACAGATAACGGCCTGCCTGGTGCCACGAGGAATGCTCTAAAGCCCACTCAACCACAATGATCAACCCAACTCTTTGGCTCTGGTGCCTGAAATTTCCATTTGGAATCATTGGTAGGAAAGGGCAGGGTCTTAAGGAAACGTGACACTGATGAGTTATTGTTTTGTTGGGAAGGGAAACTCCGGGAAGCAAGGAGAACTTTTTGGACCCAGGAGAATGATGCTGGTCAGGTGGAGGCAGCTGGAAGGGAAATGATCTTTGGAGAAAGAGCAGACACTGCCCAGCTCAGAACAGTAGCTAGACTGAATCTTTGCATCCCATCCTGGGCTGAGGAGTTTATGGAAGCCGGTGGCGCGCATTTATAAAATTTGATAGATATGCTGAGACTCTACTATTTTCTGTAATTGCATAGAAATGAGTTAATAGGAATGATCCTGGGCTCACGCTATACAGGTCCATGTGTGCTTCTCTTTTTCAATAAATACATAAATAAATATGAACACCCATGAACCTAATACCCAAGCCCAAAACTAGAGTATTTGATGAAGCTATATGACAATACTGAGTTCTGAAGAAGAGGCTATGGATTAACAGCAATCTCTTATTCATCCATAGGAGTATAAATTGGTTTAATCAATTTGCATTATCTTCTAGTATTAAACATTCTCATGCTAGCTATATACCAGTCCAAAAATGACAGTCACAGCACTACTGTTTACTATTTGTAGCAAGTAAATAAATACTTTCAAATAAAGAAAGAAGCAGAGTTTCTGTTGTGACTCACCAGTAAGGAACCCGACTGGTATCCCTGAGGATACGGGTTCAATCCCTGGCCTAGCTCAGCAGGTCGAGGATCCACTTCGGTGTAGGTCGCAGTCGAGGCTCGGATCCCACATTGCAGCTACAGCTCCCATTCAACCCCTAGCCTGGAAACTTCCATATGCTGCAGTGCAACCCTAAAAAGAAAGAGACAGACAGACTAGGAACAGCCTAAATGCCCCTTTGGCAACACACATAACATAAAATGAATCTTCCTAATATGATACTGAGTGCAAAAATTAGTTCTAGAAGTTTTCTTACAACATAGGACTCTTTTTATGAAGCTTCGAACAATTGAAATGAGATAATGTAAGCATATGTTGAAGTGTGATAAAATGATTTGAGGAAGAGCTGGAGAGTAATGAAATTCTGGGCAGTACACAGAGGAGGCCTAAAGTCCTAGGGAAAGCCTTGCTCGCCGCAGGAGCAATGCTCAGCCACCGACCCCTGGCCTCTGGCTGGGAGAACTCAGATGCATGTTGGCCCCTCCAAAGAGTTCCTTCTCAGGATGGAACTGCAGTTACCTGCCATAACTTGGCAGTTACAAGCCCAGTATCGGTGGGTTTCCCTACTCCTGGGGTGGTGTTTTCTGTCATTCTCTCTCAAATTTGCAACCTGCACACGGTCTGCTCTGGGGAATGAAACCAAAACTCGTCTCATATTTAAGGCCATAATGATGGAGTTCCTATCATGGCTCAGTCGAAATGAATCTGACTAGCCTCTGTGAGGACACAGGTTCGATCCCTGACCTCGCTCAGTGGGTTAAGGATCCCAAGTTGCTGTGGCTGTTGTGTGGGCCAGTGGCTACAGCTGCAATTTGCCCCCTAGCTTGGGAACCTCCATATGCTATGGGTGCAGCCCTAAAAAAGACCAAAAAAAAAAAAAGCACTGTAATTATGACATTTTGAGCTTGAATATGAAACTCTGGAATGTTCATGAAGAGCTAGTTTTATGCCATGCTTTCACCAACAATCTAGTATTTTGTGTCACCCAGATGTGAGCTGGGGGCCTCATGCCCAGGGGACTGAGGTGAAGGTGTTGGCCCTTCTGTCTTTGCTCCTTTGTGCTTTCCCATCCTACCCTCAGATCCCACAGCCTATCACTGGCCTCAGCCCTCCTGGACTTCTGTTCATACTGTGCTTTAGCCACCTCACTACTTGGCTTTTTCCTGGATTGCTGCTACTGAACCACACACCTCCTTCACCAGACTCTGCCAGGAAAACAGGCATTTGTAAGAAAGTACCTGTTATGAAATTGCTGGGGAGAGGGGGAGTTGTGGGCCATACAACTTCAGCCCTTCTTAAAGCCCCGATTTTTCCTCCAGTCTACTTCACTCTCTTCCTTCCCGGATCACCTTGGGTGGGAGTGGGGTGGGGCAGGTACTTCTCTCCACAGCTGCAATCCCAACCTTGTATATCCAAACCCATTAAGATGCTCTATAGGGGAGTTCCCGTCGTGGCGCAGTGGTTAACGAATCCGACTAGGAACCATGAGGTTGCGGGTTCGGTCCCTGCCCTTGCTCAGTGGGTTAACGGTCCGGCGTTGCCGTGAACTGTGGTGTAGGTTGCAGACGCGGCTCGGATCCCTCGTTGCTGTGGCTCTGGCGTAGGCTGGCGGCTACAGCTCCGATTCGACCCCTAGCCTGGGAACCTCCATATGCCGTGGGAGCGGCCCAAGAAATAGCAAAAAGACAAAAAAAAAAAAAGATGCTCTATAGGAAAATGGAAATTATAGGGCTAAGTAGTAATGTTTTCTTCCTGCTACATCTAAAATGGAGGCAGAAACTTACAGGAGTCTTTTCTTTCCCAAATGGGGCAGGTCTAGCTCTTCAACAGCACCCACTCCAAACCTCTTTCCGAGTTAGGGGTAGAGGAAAAGAAAAGCAGTGCTACCTCACTTGTCACCAGTCATGTGTTTGGCAACTTGGCATCATGGACTGGGAAGGTGTAGTTTTATTTTTTAATGAGGCTTGCCCATGCTTAGCAATTTCAATTTTAGAGAACACGTCTCCTCCCATTTTCTTGGCATCACTTCCTCTCCTTGTAGAGATTGTCCAGTCATGGCAGAGAGAAAAGCCTTAGCAATAGGATAACGCCCTGAACAATTATCGGTGTTGAATTTACCAGCTCTACTGTATTTCATTGGATGGCCTTGGGCAAGTTAACTTCTTTGAGCCTCAGTTTTTTTCATCTGTAAATAGGTATAGTCATGAGTGCCTTGCAGAATTGATATGAGGGTTGAAAGACCTAACCGCACCTAATATAGTTCTGACATGATGAAGCCCAGCAGCAAATGTTA
This sequence comes from Phacochoerus africanus, assembly GCF_016906955.1. Classification (NCBI taxonomy): domain Eukaryota; kingdom Metazoa; phylum Chordata; class Mammalia; order Artiodactyla; family Suidae; genus Phacochoerus; species Phacochoerus africanus. The sequence continues at coordinate 22,872,897 of NC_062560.1, forward strand.
GTTACCTTGTCTATATTCACAGGAGTGTAAGAGACACCCTGCAAGTAACCAAACATAGCCCTGTCCAATAGAAATCGAACATGAGCCCCAAATGCATGCCACAGGTGTAATTTTAGGTTTTTTGGAAGCCACACTTTAACAAAGATAAACAGGTGAAGGTAATTGTAAAAATATATATGAGGCAACTGATCTGAAACATCATTTCAACATGTAATCAGTATCAAATTATTGAGATGTTTTTAGTCTTTTTGCTTTTTTTTTTTTTTTTGGTCTTTTTGCCATTTCTTGGGCCGCTCCCACGGCATATGGAGGTTCCCAGGCTAGGGCTCGAATCGGAGCTGTAGCCGCCAGCCTACGCCAGAGCCACAGCAACGAGGGATCCGAGCCGCGTCTGCGACCTACACCACAGCTCACGCCAACGCCGGATCCTTAACCCACTGAGCAAGGCCATGGATCGAACCCGCAACCTCATGGTTCCTAGTCGGATTCGTTAACCACTGCGCCACGACGGGAACTCCATTTTTGCTTTTTCTTTCACTTATTTACCTATTTGTTTTTGCCTCCTAAGTCTTTGAAATCTGGTGTGAATTTTACAGTTATTACATGTCTCAATTTGGACCAGCACACTTCAAGTGCTCGATAGCCCCCCCATGGGCTTTAGTTCTTATAACGAGACCGAATCCCTTTAGATTTTGAAATCTGACCTTTTTGATTCTATCCTATGGCACATTTCAAATTGTGGGAGGTGACTGGCCCCAGTCCTGTGCCTTTAACATCACTATTTATAGTTGTCTCAGGTGTCAGATAGTACACGGTACAGCTTATCCTAGAGCAGGAATCTCCGTGGGAGGAATGGCTGTCGTTCTTTTCCTCAGAGCCTCAAACCTCCAGAGCATTGGGCTAAGTGGAGGGAGGCGGGAGGTGAAAAGGATTAGGGCTGACAATAAGGCTCTAGAGGCTGGGGAAGAGGCCTTCCTGGTAGGTATACAGCTCTCTCTGACGAAAATCTTAGCAACTTGAAAACTGACTCAGGGTCATTGTCAAGTTGGCTGTGGGTGGTGTTGATGGTCAGCGGTGGGGTTGGGGGTGGGAACTGCTCCTTGGCCAACAGCTTGGATGGGTGAAGGCTGTACTAGATTTGCTGATGTAACAAACACTAAGTTTTCCAGATAAGAGGTAGCACTTTAGATGTCAGAGTCCACTGCCTGTAATATTCTTGCTCAGTTAATTATGGACCCTAAGTAAACATTAATAGGAACTGGTAAGATCATGTTTGGATGAAAATAAAAGAGTGGATTCTGACAAGTCTCTGTATAATTAACCTTCATCTTTTGGGGTGAAAGAGAACTGAATAAGGCCATTCATGTTACCTATCCTTGGTTCGTGGTTTTTTTTTTTTTAATTTTTTTTTTGTCTTTTGGTGGTTGTTGTTGCTATTGCTTGGGCCGCTCCCGCGGCATATGGAGGTTCCCAGGCTAGGGGTTGAATCGGAGCTGTAGCCGCCGGCCTACGCCAGAGCCACAGCAACTCGGGATCCGAGCCGTGTCTGCGACCTACACCACAGCTCACAGCAACACCGGATCCTTAACCCACTGAGCAAGGACAGGGACTGAACCCGCAACCTCATGGTTCCTAGTCGGATTCGTTAACCACTGCGCCACGACGGGAACTCCGGATCGTGTTTTTAGATCACTTCACACCCAGGGACTTCAAGAATTTCCTAAATGGTATCTCTCAAAACACTCTTTAATGTTCTTATGTTGTTGGCATTTTGCTGTTTCCTTCCCGACTGTTTTTCTATGTGATCTTTTACATAGCTGAGCTCAAATTTAATACATAGTTTTATATCTTGCTTTCACCCACTTATAATGTTTGTATTTGCCATGTTCTCATATAGACTTCATACAGTGAATTTTTAATGACTGTATAATGGTCTCTTGAGTTGCATGTGCCATGTTTTACTTAACCATTCTCCTTTAATGTTTTTTTTTTCTGGATATTATGACATGATTTTGTTTCATAACAGTTGAGCACATGAAACATTACCTTTCTTTATTGTTTTAAAATCAAATTAAATCTGGGTTTGAATTCCTACGTTGAGAGCTAGCAAGATGCCCACCAGCAACCATCACGGTGGGACTTTTTCCTGAGTGTGTATGCAGGGTATCTGGAAAATGCTTCGTGTGAAAGTTACGATATTTTTTACTCTAAGCAACACAAATCTACCCAGGCTGGCCTGAACTATAAAGGAGATGTACTAGCCTGTGAAACTGAGAGTTCACAGGAAACCTCAGGAATGGTGATTTAATTGCCTGATGATATGGAGGACCCAGGCTCTTGCCACTTCTGCTCTGCTTTCTCCACAGTCAGCTTTACAAAATGGCTATCAATTGATGCTTCCGTGTGTGTGTGTGTGTCTGTGTGTGTGTATCTGTGTGTGTGTGCATGAGTGTGCTTAGAAAGAGTGAAAGAGGGAGAGATTCTTCCAGAAGCTTCCTCTGAATAGCAAGCAAGTTTCTTTTACAGAAGCCCCTGGAAAATGTCTCCCCCTTTCTTAGTGGCCTCAACTGGGTCACGTGCCAATACCACGAGCCATGGCCAGTGGTCAGAATTAAGCTTGTTAGTTTTTTGGTTGAGCCACATTATGTCATTACTACAACTAAAGTGGGTTATTCCCCACCCAACCCCCAACCTCGGCCAAAGCACAGTTGCACTTCATGGTGAACTAAACAAAATGGAAGGGGTAGTTACCAAGAGGAGAGGGAATGAATTTACAGAGGCTACCAAAATGTCTCCTATAGCTTCCAACTTCTGTTTTCAGCCCTAGAAGCCAAAGCACCCTGCTGTACAGAACAGCTAATGCATTTCCCAAGGCACAGCAGCCCAAAGCCCAGACCCCAAGTCTCTGTCATCTTTAGGGTTAGCTACCCCCTCCTTTTGTCCCTTCAAGAGCACCAAAAACAAAATCCAGTTTTAATTTCTCAGTAAGTTATCCTGTCCCCCCATCCCTGTACTTAAAAATCTTTTCTGACCTCTTTTAGGGGAAGAGAGAGATTATTAAGACTGAAAACCCTCCATATCTAGAAATTAGAAAGGACCAGGATAAGTGGGTTTCAAGAGGATTGGTCCCATCTAAAACAGTGTGTCAAGAAAATCAAGAATCCAGGCACTTTAAAGAATAGAGCTAATGCCTCAAATAACACACATATTTGATTAAAGGTATGAATTTAGTAAAATTTCCTGCTCCTCTAATTCACTCATCTTCACACTCTTACTTTCCACTTTTAAAATTAGAGGATTTTTAGGACCGTGCTTTTTCCAAACCCATAGAATGTACAATACCAGGAGTGAACAGTCATGTAAACTGTGGACTTTGGTTGATAATGATGTGTCACTGTAGGTTCACTGATTTTGGCAAAGTTTTCACTCTGGTGGAGGGTGTTGATGGGGGGGAGAGGTGGTGTGTGGGAGGAGGGTGGGGGGATGTGGGAACTCAGTTTCCACTCAATTTTGCTCAACTTAAAAATTTTTTTAAAAATGTATATTAAAAACAATTCAGGCTGGTATTATGAAAGGACATAGAGAGTCAGGAGATGCAGATTCGAATCTGGACCATCATGTACAGGCCATGCAATCTTAAATTATTTTAGGCTTTCTGTGTCTTAGTTCGCTCACCTGTAAAATGTGGATAACATTCATCCATTAGATTTGCTGTGAAGGGACAACATAGGTACTTTCACAGAGCACACAGTAGGTGCTCCAAAAATGTTAGCTGAGAGTGAAGAAGCTAAGAGGAGGAAAAGACAGGGAGACCAGGATTTCATAAAGCCAAGTGATGGGTGGGGGCGTATTATAACAAGATCCACCGACCGGTGGTTGATGATGAGATAATCAGGGAGTATTTATTTCCTCATCTGTTCCAGTCCACTTTGGCTTTGGGCTTTATCAAATTATTATAATAATTGAGAGCTTATGGGAAGGAATGCGATTTGGGGTGGGTATTGTTATTGTTGCTGGTTTTCATTTATGTAATAAATATTTATTGTGGCATAAGTAGTGACTGGCACTTATGCTGGGCACTAAGGATGAAGCAGTGAATAAGCCAGACTTGGTCATAGGGCTGATGTCTAGTGCTGAAGACTCTAACAAAGTGTTTTGAGTGTTACAGTGGGAGGCACAGAGAATCAGGAAACCATACAGCAAGGGGAATGAATCGCCTTTGTGATCAGGGAAGGCCTCACTTATGTCTAAGTGAGGACCATGCTACGGTCTGAGGCATTAACAAGAAGGACTAGGGTGCTTCTTTAGAGTACATGGCACAGGGCATGGGTTTTCACACTTGAGCATGTGTCAGGATCACCTGGAGGGCTTGTAGACTAGTTAACCATTACTGCATAACCAATTAACCAAATGTTAGCAGCTGGAAACAACAGGCATTTATTATAACAAACTGCGAGCACATCTATGGGTCAGGGGTCCAGGAGTTGCTAAGCTGAGTGGTTGTGGCTCAGGGTCTCTCACGAGGTTATAGTCAAGGTGCAGGGCAGGAAAACGATCTGCTTCCAAGATCACTCTTGTGGGTGTCTCCACAGGGCTGCCTCACAGCAAGGCAGATGGCTTCTAAGAGAGAGCAAGAGCGAGCTACGGAGAGAGACGGAGACAGAGGGAGCGAGAGAGAGAAAATGCTAAGATGGAAGCCACAGTTTTTTTAAAATGTTGACATTATTATTAGTAGTAGTAGTAATAGTAGTAATTCATGTCCTTTAAATGTTCAGTAGTTATTCCATGGTTATAAAATGTCTTCATTGCTATCTTTTTAAAAATTATAGTTGATTTACAATGTTGTGTCAATTTTACTGTTCAGCAAAGTGACTCCATCATACATACATATATACCTTCCTTTTCTTATATTATCTTCCATCGTGGGCTACCTTACGAGATTGGATATAGTCCCCTGTGCTAAACAGCAGGACCTCATTGCTTATCCATTCTAAATAGTTCTTATCTACTAACCCCAATCTCCCAGTTCATCCCACTCCCTCCCCTCTCCCCCTTGGCAACCACAAGTCTGTTCTCTGTGAGTTTCATTGCTATCTTAAATATGTTCTTTATGGTACTTGAATATTTTGATTTTACATTTTGTAAAAGCAGTACCAGGAGGTATTGCTTTTTCCAGTTTTATTGAGATATAATTGACATAACATTGTATAAATTTAAGGTGTACAATATAAGGATTGATAGAGGTATATATTGCAAAATGATTACCACAATAAATTTAGTTCACCTCTGTAAACTCACATAGTTACAACAAATTTTTCCCTTGTGATGAAAACTTTTAAGATCTGCTCTCTTGGAGACTTTCAAAACTCCCAGTTATAAGATAAATAAGTTCTGGGGGTGTAACATATAATGTGATGACTACAGTCGTTAATACTATATCGTATGATTGACATTTTTAGAACAATTTCAGATTTATGCAAAATTGAGAGGACAGTACACAAAGTTCCCATGTGTCCTATACCCAGTTTCCCCTATTACTAACGTCTTGCATTGGTATGGTACATTTATTACAATTCATAAACATATGTGGTTTTTTGTTTTTTGTTTTTGTTTGTTTTTTGTCTTTTTAGGGCCACACCCATGGCATATGGAGGTTCCCAGGCCAGGGGTCTATTTGGAGCTGTTGCTGCTGGCCTATGTGACAGCCACAGCAACGCTGGATCCTTAACCCACTGAGCGAGGCCAGAGATCGAACCTGCAACCTCATGGTTCCTCGTCGGATTCGTTTCCTCTGAGCCACGACGGGAACTCCACAATTCATAAACATATGTTGATACATTATTATTAAACACATCTGGTCCAAAATCCATCCTTTATGCAGAATTCCTTACTTTTTATCTAATATCCTTTTATCTGTTCCAGAATCCCATCCAGGAGAGCACATTATATTTGGTTGGCACGTCTACTTAGCTTTCTCTTGGTTGTCACAGGTCTTCAGATTTTCCCCGTTTTTAATGACCTTGATAGTTTTGAGGAATATTGGTTAGGTATTTTACAGGACAGAAGTTGTATTATAACCTAATCTTTGAAGTCAGATCGCATCACTTTTGGCCATCTTCTATTGGCTAGAAGTACTACACCTAGCCCCTACTGAAGGGGAGAAGAATTAAGCTCCATCTCTTGAGGGGAGGAATATTAAAAAAAATTGTGGGAGTTTCCGTCGTGGCTCAGTGGTTAACGAATCCAACTAGGAACCATGAGGTTGAGAGTTTGATCCCTGGCCTTGCTCAGTGGGTTGAGAATCCGACGTTGCCGTGAGCTGTGGTATAGGTTGCAGACTTGGCTTGGATCCTGCGTTGCTGTGGCTGTGGTGTAGGCCGGTGGCTACAGCTCTGATTAGACCCCTAGCCTGGGAACCTCCATATGCCACAGGAGGGGCCCTAGAAAAGGCAAAAAGACAAAAAAAAAATGTGGCCGTATCTTTAAAACTCCCATAGCTTATTAAAACTCCCATTGCCAGGTCCTATCCCCAGAATTTCTGATTCAGTAGGTCTGGGGTGGGTTCCAAGACTTTGCATTTCTAACCAGTTCCAAGGTGACACTCCTGCTGCTGGTCAAGGGATCTCACTTTGAGAGGCACTGGGGGCAGGGCCTGGGCAAGACCTTGATATGTAAAAATAATTGGGAAAAGCTCATCAAGATCTATTTATTTCTCTCAAGATCCTTCTTTTATAACTGTAAACAGCACTGAAATCAACCCACTGGTATAGCTTCTGGATTTTGCAAGGTGACATGAAAGTATTAGCTACACACACACAGAGTGGATAAAGGGGGTACAGTAATACCATGTATTTATATTAAACTCGATTTGTTTCATTGGCTTTGTCACAAATACCAGGGAGAGAAATCAGGTATCCCCATAAGACGTAAGAAGTAACTGGGGGACTTCCCGTCGTGGCGCAGTGGTTGACAAATCCGACTAGGAACTGTGAGGTTACAGGTTCGGTCCCTGGCATTGTTCAGTGGCTTAAGGACCCAGCATTGCCATGAGCTGTGGTGTAGGTCGCAGATGCGGCTCAGATCCCGCGTTGCTGTGGCTCTGGTGTAGGCTGGTGGCTACAGCTCCGATTCAACCCCTAGCCTGGGAACCTCCATATGCCACGGAAGCAGCTGTAGAAAAGACAAAAAAAAAAAAAAGTAACTGGGACACAGAAAGGCAAAGTGACTTATCTAAGGTCTCACAGCTAGTTAATGATAGAACCAAGCTTCAAACTGAGTTACTTCAGCCCTGGGCCAGCACAGTTTCTATTTTCCCAGGCTCTTTCATGTTGTCCCCAGCTTCTAAGACTTTGCCACCTTTTGGAGAAACATTAATAAAACTAGGCACATGGCAATTCAATAAATCAGCAGAATACATAAAGTAGCATTTTGTTCAATAAAAAAGGAAGGAGTGAAACAAGTCTTTCCAAGCTCAGAAAGATGAGTAGCGATTTGTGGCTTAGGCTGGGAAAAACTCCCTCTCCGTGGGTATTCAGCTTCTTCCTGCTCATTGACTCCCACACCTGCCACCAAGTACACTCTGCCTCCAGGTAGCACCTGGGAAAGTGCTACCACAGGCCAGAAGTCTTTTTGTTTGCTCATGTACACCAACAGGATTGCTTAGCTCTGCTGACAAAGCTTCTGGCTAAAGAGATTGTTAGTATGTCTTTTCGGCTTTTGTTCATACCACCACCAAGATGACCAAGATGTACGTGAAAATCTAGAAGTGAGGGATATCACCACTGGATATCTTTGAGGATATGTACTACTTTTCTCCTGAAGTTCAGAGTAAAGATGCAGGTATTAAGCAAAGAATTGGGTGTATAAAAACCCAACAAAGGTGCAAAAGCTAAATAGCTGCACACCAATAATCTTAGTGAGAAAGCCAGTCCAATCAGACCAAAGGAGTGGTTTCCAGCTACATTTTTTAACCTTTTCTTAGAGAACATTCTACCTTTCATTTAGTGGATGTTTATACATTGCCAAAAATAAAGCAAGTTTTGGTGGAAATGGTTAAAGCAAGGTGTACTTTATACCTTCACATTAGGGAATAATGATTTCATATATTGAACCCTGAGTTCAAGTTCACTCTTACACCAAGAATACCTAATATTGCGTAACTGTAAGACATAGTGTAAGCACTGACTCCTGTCCAGAAGTAGTGGTGCTGGTACTGGTGAGGCACGAACGAGTCAGGGGGCTTTCCTGCGGTGGTGATGGAGGTGAGGGGGTATGAAAGATAGGGCCAAAGACCTTAAATTTGATCCTTTCCAATGGTAGTGGTGGTGGCGACATGAAACAGAGAGACAATGACCTTACAATTAACCCTGCCCAGCGGTCTTAGGGGGAGAGCACAGGGGGTGAGGGAGGTACTAAGTGAAGTGTCAGCGACCTTATAATTGATCCTGTTCCATGGTGATGGTGTTGATGACATCAGTGACTTAATTCTTGCCCAAAGTTGTTGGCCCAGGCGGGGGGAGGGTAGGATGAGACGATTGGTGGGAACCAGGGACGGGGAGCCACGAAACAGAGTCAGTGCCCTAACAATCCTGGGCAAAGTGTTCCAAAGAGTGGAAGCGAGGGGAGGTGGGGCGGCATGGGTAGAAGCACGAAACACGACGTTACAATGAATCCCATTCAATGGTGAGGAGCGGACAGGAATCCGAGTCAGTTAGTTTATTTCTGCCCAACGATGGTGGTAGTGGCAGAGGGCATGAAACAGCCACTATAGCTAAGTGGCAAACAGAAGATGAAAATCAAAGTGTCAAGATGCAAAGAATACCCTGAAGTGCAAGTCAGCCCACCCAAGGAAGGCCTCCCGGAAGAGGTGCCTTCGGTATAGAGGGCCTTGAGTGGTGCATCGTATCGGATTCTGAGCGAAGACTCTGGGCCTCCTCCCAGTCCCCTAGCGCCTCCGCCACCTTTCGGCCGCGCAGGACCCAGCAGGGTATACAGCCCAGGGTAGCACTTGCCAGGTTGGTCTGGGTCCCAGAAGTCAAGGAGGGAGGCGCCTACACCCAACTGCACTCCGGCGAAAGAAAGCGAGTGAGGCAGCGGCCAATCAGCAGCCAGCGCGTGCGGCCACGCGCCCCTTGCGCCCCCCGCGTCCCTCGCGCGCCGCGTACGTGCTTCGGCCCCGCTCCGCCCCCGTGGGCGGAGCCTGCGGAAGCCGCGGGCGGCCGGCTACGGCCCGGGAACTGCTGCTGCTCTGCTGCTGCTCTGCTGCTGCTCCTGCTGCTCCTGCTGCTGCTTCTGCTGCGGCGGCTGCCCCCGCGGCGCTGAGGCCGAGACTGAGGCCGGGGCGCGCGTTTGGCTAACGTGCCCAACCCTCGCGGCTTGGCTGCACCGGTCCTTGCGGCCGCCTGGGTGTCTCGGCTGGTCTCTGCGTTGCGCCGGTGAGGATGCGGCTGTTCCGGTGGCTGCTGAAGCAGCCGGTGCCCAAGCAGATCGAGCGCTACTCGCGCTTCTCGCCGTCACCGCTGTCCATCAAGCAGTTCCTGGACTTCGGTAAGTGCGGGCCCGCGGGCCCCCACGGCCGCCACGGTTCCCTTGGCCCGGGAGCACGGGGCCGCTGCCTTCCGGGCCCGCCACCGCGGGTTTCTGGAGCCTCCGGGCAAAGTCCGTGGGAACCGCGGGCGGAGCTCCGGGATGCCCGGGGGCTCTCCCGGGGGCTCGGATTTCGGGGCGCGGAGGGGCAGGGCCTGGCACCCGCACACCCGCTGGGGGTTCACCAGGAAACACAGAAACCGCGTTCAAGGAGCCTGATCCGGGGCGGCACTCCACAAACCTGCCATCATTAGTTTCAAATCTACTTGACACAGACCTCACCGCCCTTAAAACTTCGGAGCGGAATGTGGGTAGCTTTTAAACGGTTTTTAATTTTAGATTTTTTTAATTGGCTAACAGCTGTGTAGAAACACCTCGAGGTCGAATAAATTATGCAATGGTATTTTGTTCTTTTTCTGCCCTAAGGTGCTTCTGTGGGGCTGGAGCGACAGGACTCGAACTGCTGTCCTGTTGGTGTTACGGCAGTTAGAGGCCTGGGCTGCAAACCCCTTAAATGCTGGGGAAGAGCGGACATGTGGGCGCCTAGCGTCAGATCAGGGTCTGATACAACCCGGGCCTCGGTGCCGGCACCTTTCGTCGCTCCTCTCCTTTTGTGTCCCACCCACCTTCTCCCCTGTCGGGTGGGCTGGTGGGCAGCTTCCACGCATTGAGGTGGGAGCGCAGAAGACCCGGCCTCCCACCTGCCTGAGGCCTAGCTGAGATGAGAATAGATTCCAGGACCTTCTGTTAACTGGATCGTGTTTCTCCAGAGTGGTGCCGTTTCAACCGAGGAGGGAACACTCGCAGTTGCTGAATGCGAGGGAGCTGGTTGAGAAACACCCGAAAGTAAAACAAAAGTGCGCACCCAGGTATCAGTACGGAACGCGGCCTCCTGGAAGGAAAAGAAAATGGAACAGCAGCAGAGGTGTTCTCAGCTCTCAAGGGAAAATAATGGGGCGGCTGTTCATTTAATGAATTTTTCGTAAATGTCAAGGGATGGTGTCATGTGGGCCTAAAACATCTCAGTGCAGAATAGGTGGCATGTTCCTTCGTTAGGGGAAGAGCCAGTATGCCCACTGTGATGTTGTCCATACCTAAGGTGGGATAGGAGGAGAGGAGTAAAAGTTGAGACCAAATTAAATTTTCAGAAACCAATTTGCCAGCGAAGGATGAGGAAAGTCAGATTTCAGTGAGATGTTGATCTTTGCATCTTAAGCTTCACTCCCAAAAGCTTTTCAGTAGTTTTGTTCTACCCTCTCTGGTCGCTGGTGAAAATTTTAGAGGTTTGAGGCAGCTCCCGACTTCAGAGTTTAGGAAGAGAATGTCGCTGTTGCTATAAATAGCATGTCTTCCATCCCTCATTTATGGTTTAGAGAGTTTCTGAAGGTACATAAGCTTTTCACTGGGGTGAACTGAGACAGGTTAGTTCACAATAAAAGGAACAAAAGGAATCCAGAGACTCCCAGTTGCTTCCCTCCACCCTCAGAGTTGAAGCCATAGTTCTCGTACATAGCTTGATGAAATTTGGTTGATTTATTTCTATTGCAGCTAGTATCTGCCCATGTTAATAGGTGTCTTGGCAGAGATGTTATTTGAGGAGGGAAACCACAGTGGGAGATAGTGTTATCATGGAAAACCCATGGGACCATTATCTGGAAACAAATGTTCCGATTCTTGCTATGCCACTGACTCAAGAGCTTGGCCTTGGCGATGGGACTGAACCTCCCTGGGGTTGTTTTTCCTTGGCAATAAAATGCATGGATTGTATAAGGTCATCTCTAGAGCACAGCTCCCAAATGGTGTGATCCTAATTTCAAAGGAGAAGGGATGAGCTTTTTAAGCAGAAAATGACCAGATCTTTGAATAGGTATTTCCCATAAAAGGCTTCTGACCTATTTTGGGAGCAGTGGAGGGGCTACTCTAATCTAGGATAATGGAAGAAGCCTAATAATTGAAGTCTCTTCCTTATAAGGAAGCTCCCAGAAGCACTATATATAATTGTAGTGGAATTTGCTAGAAACTCAAGCCTTGTCTGTAATGCCCAGAGCTGAATCAGGTGGCAGGCAACCTATCTTTAATGGCAACAGCTAGCAAACAGTTGTCACACAACGGCCATTTCAACTTCTGCCTGTCTCCTGGCTCTTCCAGATCTTGATAGAAGTCCGATTTTGGCAAATGATGTGGGAGTTTGAGAATTTCAGATGGGTGTGGGATATTTTTAAGGTGAGAAGGAAGAAGAGGAAAGAGGCTGTGTGCCCCTGAATGATTGGAGAACACTGCAGGGGAGGGCCACCTCAAATGCTTACAGGCCCCAGGTGGGGAGCAGCAAATGCCTTCATGAAGTTGGCTTTGGAAGGGGGTCGGGGAGAAGACCGCCGACTTCTGGGTATATGCTGGCTCCGGGGGGAAGCTGATTGGCATCATTTCAGTGTATTTCAAAAGACCCGGGGCTCAAACAGAACAGATGCATGGACTGTGTTGACCCACAGACTACCGCTTTGTGACTTTCTCCCTGGCTACTTTACAAAGGGGAGGAGACATGAAAAAGGATATAATTTCATGCTTACAGTATTTGTTACAACCACACCAACAAATTGTGGTTTCTATGGCCACTGAAATGGCTTTACTAGGCTAAGGTATCCATACTGATAAATGAGATGATCTTTCTTAAGAGGGAAGGTTCTTAGTAACTGCTTGTTACTTCAGAAGCAGTGATTTTATTTGAAGGTAGCACTCCCAACATTTTGGGACAGGCCATTGTTGCGGGGGTGGGGTGGGGGGGGTGTCCTATGCATTGTGGGAGGTTTACTAAAGCACCATCCCCCGCCTCTACCCACTAGGAGCAACCCCCCCATCCATCCACCCAGGAGTTTCCACAACAAACACAGACAGTGCCATTTCCCTGGGGGCGGGGGCGGGGGTTGTGCAAAATAAATCACTGTCTATTGAGGACCTCTGCTGTAAAGCATTTAGAGGAATGGTTTTCCTGCCTGGACCCCATCCCCCAAACTTTACTATAAATGTTCTGATCGCAGGGTACAGGGCATAGGTGTTTTGGGTTGCTCTTAAGCATAACCAGGGTTGAGAACCACTAATTAGATGATCTTCTGGATCTGAGCTTCTGTCCCCCTTTCATCTGTGGGCCATATTTCTCCATGCCTTTTAAGAGAAGAGTTTCTTGAGCTCAGTCTTCACTTGAAAAGTGGCCTTCCACGCAGTAAGCAGGTGCCATGAGAATAGCAAGCATTCTAATGAATTATGAGTTTATAATGGCAGTAATGTGTTCTAAAGGGTGGGATTTTTAAAAATATTCTTTTCGTTCTGAGATTATAGTTACGGCGTTCCAGATTCAGAAGATGCAAAAGGACATAGAGCAGTTAGCTTCCTACTTCTGTCCAGTAGCCTCCCAGTTTTTAAGTAATGACATCTTGTAATACTTCTGTCTGTACCATGCTTTTAAAACTTAATTCCTTGGACAGCTTTCTCTGTTGGTATCTTCAGAACTTCCTTTTTCTTTTTTATGGCTTCTGAGAATTTGTTTTTATGGATGTTCTGTATTCATTAGCTAACGCCCTGTTGATGGCTAGTAAGTTGTTTCCGCTCTTTGCTGTGACAGCCAGTGCTACGGGGAATTATTGCATTCTTCATTTCATGCCTGTGCGAGTGTATGTGGAGGACAAATTCCTAAACGTGGTCTTTCTACACGAAAGGCTATATGCATTTGAAATTTTAATCCTTTCATGAAATTGCTTTACATCGAGGTTATCTGTTTATCCTCTCACTAGAAATTTCTGAGAGTGCTTATTTTGCTAGACTTTCACATTGTTGTCCAACTTTTGATAAGTAAAAAAATGCATCTAGATAGAATCTTTGTCTCCTTGAGCAAAGAAATATTTTTAATTGAAGCGTAGTTGGTTTTATGATATTACAGTAGTTTCAGATGTACAAATTTAGTGATTCATTATTTTATAGAGTAAAAAATTTTTAATTTTAGCTTTTTATTATGGACAGTTTTAAGCATGTACAGAACTAGAATGAGTAGTATGCAGCATGCCTGGGTTCATTCTGTTGATACTCACGTGCTATTTATGGATGTTGTGTGTCTGCAGTATAGTAGATTTTCTTAGCGGTGTCGTACTTGTTTCAGAAGCAGTACTTTTTTTCGTTTTCTTTTTTTTATTACTCAAATGAATTTATCACATCTGTAGTTGTATAATGATCATAACAATCCAATTTCACAGGATTTCCAGAAGCAATACTTTTTTTCTGCACTAAGACCAGTTTATCTTTTTTTTTTTTTTTTTTTCCCCCAGCTACACCCATGGCACATGGAAGTTCCCTGGCCAGAGGTCAAATCCAAGCTGTAGCTGCAACCTTTGCTGGATCCTTAAGCCACTGAGGATCCTTAAGCCACTAAGCCACAGCAGGGACTCCTAGGACCAATTTATCTTTTGAACTATCTGTTCTTTAAAGATTTGGTAGAATCCACCCGTGAAACCTTTTAAACCTAGCATATCTTGGTGACTATTACTCTTTGACAGGTTTCTCTGTTCTGTGGTATTGATCTGTATAGATTTTCTGTCTCTTGTAGAGTCCATTTTGATATATTTCTCTAGAAAATTATTGTAGTCATCAAGGTTTTTAAGTCAGTTTGCATAGCGGAGATAGTAGTCTCTTAGTCCTGATTTTCTCTGTGGCTGTTCCCTGCTTTATTCCTTCTAAGGTTTTTTTTCCCCACCCCCTCTTTCTTGATTAGATTAGATTAGGGGCTGGTTTACAGGATTGGATTCACTTACTTGTTTTACGACTTTAGTTTTCTGGTTAATTAATGCTTACTTTGACTTTACTAACTCCCCCTGATCTCCTAGGTGTCGTTATTTATTTTTTTTTTTCTTTTTGAGTGGGAAGATTCTTGTTTGTCGTTTACTTGAGTATTTAAGGCTACAGTCATTCCTCCAAGCACTGGGTTAGCAGCTGATGTGTACAGTATTTCATCCTTTTTCCCTCCCAGCTCTTCTGTGAACTGAGTTGAGTTTTCACATCTCCAACATAGGCGCACCCTGTGTTTTAACTTTGTCGATGGCTAGTTTTGTTGCATTGTGATCAGAGAATGTGAGCTGAATGATTATGTGTTTAATTTATTGATATTTGCTTTGTAGTCCAATCCGTGCCCATTTCCTGTCACTGTTCTTTGGGCAGCAAAAAGAAGGTTATGTTCTCTGCTCAGGTTATGAAGCCTGATATATCAAATCTACCATATTAATTTTTTTTTTTGGAGTTTTCTATGTCTTTACTTTTATTAAGCTACTGGGTGTCATGGACCGAGAGATGTTGAGTCTCCTAATAATATGATTCTCTTTCTCCAGCTGTCACTTGTGGTTTTTCCTTTATGCCTGTTAATGTTACGTTTGCTGCCCAGATGTCCTTAGCTGTCATGTTCTCATTGCGAGGTGCACCCTTTAGGATACAGAGCACTGCCCTTTTACTAGTTCAGTGCTTTTTGGCCTGGATTCAACCTCATTCAGATCAGGATCCCTATTTCCTCAGCATTCCCGTCCTTTTATTTTCAGTCTTTCTGAATTACTTTGTTTTAGATATTGTCTAATAGCACGAAGTTGGATTTCACTTTGTGAGTCAAACTTTTTCTTTTGTGCGGTTAAGGTTGAAGCAGTTTGTATTTGATAAAACAGATCTGTCATCTGTAATGAAACACATCTATGATTTTCGTTTGCTTTCTGTTTCTTTCATTTTTCTGCCATTTTACATAGCTTGCTTTGTTTTGTTATATTTCTTTTAATAATTAGGTTTGAATTTTTGGTAGGGATTACCTTCATATTTATTTATTTAGATCTTCTTTGTTTAGTATGGTCACCACCAGCTACTTGAACCTGTTGAGCACTTGAAATGTGGCTAATATGACTGAGAAACTGAACTGATTTGATTTAAACTTAAAACTGATACTTGGTTCAGTTAATTGGAAAACTTTTAAGTATGTTTAACACAATTTCGATATGTGACTCTGCCTTAACTGCAAATTTGACGAAATCTAATTATAGGCCAATTATTTCTAATAGAAATTTACCTTTGAATTGAGATATATATAAGAAACACACTGAATTTCAAAGACTTAATATAAAAATAGTAAAACATCTCAATATATTTTTGTATTGATTTTATGTTGAAATGGTAATTTTGGGGGGGGTATGTTGGATTAAATAAAACATGAAAAATTCCACCTCTTTCTTTTGATGGTCATATGGCTGCAAGGAAATTTGAAGTTACATGTGTGATTCACATATTTCTATTGGAGGCTTCAGACAGTATATATTCCTTGTTAGGAGTAATGGACATATCCCATTTTGGTGCTCAGGATAAGTTTATGGATTTTATTTCTCAATATAACTTTTTGTTTGTTTGTTTCCTAAACCTGTTACTCTCAGGAATTTTGGATCAATTTATTGTCTTTGGCCATTACTGTTACGGTGGTTCTTTGTGATATTTGCCAAGCTTGAGGTCTTTTATTAAGTAGCTGTGATGAATTCAAAGTTCTCTTAGTGATGTAAGAAAAGGAGAACTCGGACTGTATGGCATAATTAGAGGCTGACCCTTCTGAATCTTGAGGGAATTCATAGGTCGTGATTCACACTTGCATCTGGCTGTGCTTGTCATCTTTCAGCTTCACCCTGGCACCCTGTCCTCCTGGCTCCTTCATTAATCACTCTGATCCCCTCCCTGCAGACTGACTTCCTACCTGTTTTATTTCCCAGTTCCTTTGTATTTGTCTTTTGCACGGCTGCACTTGTATTAAAGGTATTTTGCTCCTGGCTCTGTTATTATTATTATTATTTTTTTTTTCTAAACTCTGTCTTTGCAGAGGGTGGACACTTGGCTGTCCTTCATAACCTCTGACAGCTTCCTCAGCTGTTGGCTTTCTGCACAGAGTAGGCGCTCCATAAGTGGTGATTATTGACTCCATAAAAAGGTTATTAAACATTATGTCGCTTTAGTTGTTACCTAAGTTTAAACTTCTATAATGTCCTCACATTTAAATATAGCGTCGCTGAAATCAAACCACCAGAGGACAGGTTGTCTGACAACCCTGGCTTCTTTTCACAGGAATGGTTTCTACCATAATTACACTTGTTCTGTAAACCTTGGAGCCTTTCGCTATTGGAAGGCAACAGCCAGTTTCCCTGTTTTTACTCTTCGTGAGGTTTGAAGGCCCAGCTGCCGTCTGTTTTCCTTTAGAAAGTATTTTAAGATTCCAGTACCCACTGAGAAGTTGACGTGGGTTCCAAATGACTGCTCTTTGAAAAGTCCTGGATTTTTAAGTCATGCTCCTTGAGGCCTGATTACTGCTGGAGAGAAGGGTGGTTTTGTTTCTGGAGAAGATGAAGAGGTTTTTCTGCTTTTTTTTTTTTTTTGTTTCTTTTAAATTGTGTTAGGAAAAGGGGAAAACGATCACCTTCTCTTTCTGAGTGTTCATTTCGTGCCTTTACATATGTGTACACGACACACCTTTTCTGCGAGCAGTAAGGTTTTTCTCCTGTGAAGAGTTGCCAAGAATTAGAGTAACCTGTTTAGAGATAGAAGCCAACAATGCTGAGTTAAAGGGGAAGAGAACAATTTCATTTAGGGTAAAGATAGCTAACGTGGCTTGATGCACCTCGATCAATATTTAAATTTAAAGAAAAAATTGGCCTTTTGGGCCCTAACGGTCTGATCTGGTTGGACTTCATCATAATCTGGCTTATCAGTCTCTGCGCATTTATAGTTTGGCTTTGTTCATTGTCTTGGTAGCTTTGTGTGCCTCTGAAGGGAGGCATGGCCACGCTAACGGACCTATTGCTAACTGAATGGTTTCCTCCCATTGAGTTTGGGGAAGTTGATGAGACTGTTGGCAAGATTTGGGAAACCTTGGCTTTATTACTGGATGGAGTCAGAAAATATCACCACTTTTCCTTTTCCTTGATATTATATGTGCTTTCATTTATTTTACTTCTGTGATGATTTGATTTTGGAGTTGGCCAAATCTTTGTGTTTTAGGACTACCTCGTCTAAGATCGATTGTTCAGCTATAGCCTGAGGGCCAGCCGTCTGTTTTGTCTTATAATTAATAGGCTTTATTTTTAAGGTTTTATTTTAGCTTTAGGCTCTCAGCAAAATGGGGCAGAAAGTACGGGAGTTCTGTATACCCATCCCCGATACAGCCTTCCTCACCGTCAACATCCTGCATCAGTGGGGGACATTTGTTACAACTGATGAACCAATGCTGATCCATCATTATCACCCAAAGTCCATAGTTTACAGTAGGGTTCACTCTTTGTGTTGTACCCTCAGTGGGTTTTGGCAACACCTGTCTTTATAAGTAAAGTTTTATGGGAACACAGCCATGCCCATTCTTTACATTTTGCCTGTGGCTTCTGTCCCTCAACAACAGCAGGGTGGATTAGTTGCCACAGAGACTCTTTGGCCCCCAAAGTCAAAATGTTTACCATCTGGCCCTTTACAAAACGTCTGTGACCTCTCTCATCTACGATAATTCTGCACCCTGTTAGAGAAGTGCACAGTGTTTTTGCTCTTAATTTGCACTTAAATAATAAAGCTCTATTTGTCCCACGTGCTTTTAACAGTAAAACTTGACTGTCTGGAGGGTGAATTGTAGGGTAGCTATGACTTTTCTAGGTGATTGGTGACTTACCTATAGGGCGTGTGCCCTTGCATGGAATTGCCACGTGAGAGCCTTGCAGGGATTTCATAGCTTTAATCTACAGAGCTGTTACCAAAGTTTAAGTGTACCAGTTTCTCCACAGCCCTGCCAAAATGATGTTTTATGATTTTAATTGTGTAATAGGTAATATAGAAGCGAAACGTTTTATTTTTTTCCCCTTGTGGGTTTATTTTGTGCATTTTGTTGTATGTGGCGTGCCCTTGACCATTTAGTAACTGGAGTCTGGAGTTGTAATCATTTGCATGAATTCTCTGTGCCTCCTTGGCACGGCAAGCTATGTAAGCTTTGTAAGTATTGCTTCCTCTTGTGCTCCCTTCTTTGGTGAAGTAATTATCAAAGTATACAATTAAAGCCATTTGGAAAGAGTAATTCTTCCATCCATTTTTTGGTGATAGCCTTACAGTTTTTGCCCATGTATTTACGTATGTTGACACTGCATGTTAGTTTCCTTTTTATTTGGTGCATAGTCTGAGTTTTAATGTACTCAGTTACACTGCTTTTCTCACTGTCAGCTTTATCACCTAGAGCAGTATGTGAATTGTTACTAAATCCTTCTGGAATTTACTGCCATGTCTGATGGGACACTTGTAGTCAACTCACTTTTGTTGTTCTGCTGTCCAGTTGCACAAGCAGCAATTATTAAGACCTCAAATCTTTTTCTTTTCTTTCTTTTTTTTTTGGTCTTTTGTCTTTTGTCTTTTTAGGGCACACCCATGGCATATGGAGGTTCCCAGGCTAGAGGTCGAATTGGAGCTACAGCTGCCGGCCTGTGCCAGAGCCAGAGCAACGCCAGATCTGAGCCGCACCTGCAACCTACACCACAGCTCTTGGCAACGCCGGATCCTTAACCCACTGAGCAGCGAGGTCAGGGATCGAACCCACAACCTCATGGTTCCTGGTCGGATTCGTTTCCACTGTGCCATGATGGGAACTCCTCAAATCTTTTTCTGTTGTTGCTATTTTATCACAAAGCAGTTTATATTTGTGGATTCTCTTCAAAAGGCCAACTCTTCCGATGTTAGCTTAACAGTATATGCTAATGCTTAGCTTCTAATTTGTCTTAAAATATGATGAGAGCAGCTCCTTATTTATTGCCTTAGATTTTTGGAAACTCTCGCTGTTCTTGCCTCTTGTTCTTTATTCTTAGTCTTGATAAATTAGAGAGAATATGCCAAGGGGAGTGTGGATGGGGTGCCTGGTGTTCACTGAAACTAGCCTGGAAACGTCTTGAGTTGGCCCGTTTTTGGTGTCTTGTGTTTAACCTTGTGGCAGAGCTGGCTTTGATTGTGACCCATAGTGGTATCCTTCTTAACCCTTGAAAACTCCTTCCCAGTCAGTGTCTCATCTTGCTTAAGATTATTCTTTCTGCTATAATGGATGGTACACACATTACAGGAAACTATTATATTTATATGCATTGATACTTTGATTACCTCTGATTGACTCTTTGGGGTTCTACCTTGGTAGGTTATGTCCCTAAGCATCACCCAGGCAGTCATGATTTTATTCTCACTCTTAGCCTTGACCCCTGATTGCACTCAGCCATTTGAGTTGTATCAGTGTTAGTTTCTTTCTTACTAGGGCATGAAGGTCAGTATGTAATAGTTTTACCGTTAGCAATAAATTTCTGCGTGTCTTTCTCACATTTTCCCAAAGCTTGAAGTTAAGGATTCAGCATATGTTGCTGGCCAGAAGACAGTTGGGCCCTTTCAAATGTGTACCATACCTATCTTTTCCCTACGAATTATTACATTTTCATGAACCAGAGCATGCTCAGCGTTTACCCGACCCTTCCCTTGAGTCTATTCTAGGAAGAGTCGTGTTTCCTTAAGCTTGGTAGCAGATATTCTTTTATATAAATTTGGTTAATTTATCCTCCTGCTTCTGAGATTAAATAGTGAAATTCCCTTTTTCTAGAAACTACCCTTTTGTTTTGTTTTGGTTTTTGGTTTTCAGGGCCGCACGCGTGGCATATGGAGACTCCAAGGTTAGGAGTCGAATCGGAGCTATGGCTGCCGGCCTACACCACAGGCCAGGGATGGAACCCTCGTCCTCATGGATCCTCGTCGGGTTCCTTAACCGCTGAGCCATGAAAGGAACTCCTGAAACTACCCTTTGTATACAGGGGGGGACCTCTTCTTTACTTAGCACTCTTTGCACATCCTCCACCATGTCATCTCTGGCCTAACTACTCATGTTCCTGCTTCTTTAACCCGAGCTTGGCTTCAGTAAAGCCGTTCGAGAAGAAAATTAAAACGGACTTTATGGAAACTGAAAAAGGTTCAAGAGATTCAGCCAGCACCTGCGGCGTACTGAGCAACACTCGCTCTCCAAGATGCTGTCGTGAGATTCTCACAACAATCGTGTCTGTTTTGCAAAATGGGAAACTGAGGTTCAGGGCAGGTAAGAAAATTATCCACACAAACGGTAGGGGGTTGAGCCGCGGACCCCACCACCTGCTCATCTGACCGTCCCTCTGGAGCTGAGAAGGTCGCTGAGGACTGGGTGTAGCGTGGGAACAAAACCCCCTGCAGGAAAGGGTCCGCACATGTACCATCGCTGCTCGTCACAAGTCACCACATCTGAAGTACAGCTATTTCCTTCATGGGTGTGCTCAGCAGTTTTTATTTTCCCCGTTTGGGATCATCTGCAAGAGAAGGAGAGGAAAAAAAAAAAAAAAAAGAGTTGATAATGCTGAAAAGTCGCTTAAGACTATGAAGACATTTGTGGTCCCTTTCCTAGGAGGTGGAAACCGAATGCCAACATGAAAATAGAGGCTAAAGATAGATGGGTAAATTGAAAAGTTTGAGATGCTAAATAGCCATGTTCTGAGCCTGAGGAGCTCGTTGAATTTCCTGTGATCAGATGGATCTCAGCCCTGGGTGCTTGTGAGACTCATCTGGGGACCTCGGCAAACTAGTGCCACCTGCTGCTCGTGGAAGCCAGTGAAATCAATCTCTGAAGGTAGGGTCTAAGGGCTGCTATTTGTGACTTATCCAGGGGAATATAATGCGCGTCCAGAGTGAAGAACTGTGTTCCATCTGGTCAAAATTTTGCCCAAGAGCTCTCAACCGCTTTAGGGCGTAAAGTCTGTGAGATGCTGAAGGTTGACAGTTAAGGAGTCCGTCAGCGTTCGTTGAACTTTCTGGATTCGGAATGAAGCGGGCAACTGAGAAGCGTTGAGGAATTGTCAGGGCATAGTTGCTGCTTTTGAGGAGCCTACGGATAAATGAGAAGCCAGGACACGCACATAAATATGTATAGGCTAGCCAGAATGTGTGAGTTCTGTGAGTTTGTGGCATGCTTCTTCTACCTTTCCCTTGGAGGTTTGTGGAATCCAGGTGTTTCTGGCTAAGCGTGACGTGTTAACCCACTTATCTTTATCCAAAGCACCCCTGGAGGCTTTCTGGTTGAGAACTAACATGGCAGAACCAATGTAAAAGTGTCCTCTTTTTCTTGATTTCTAGCTCCTTTCCTTGGCCTCCCACTCCTGGCAGTTTTCCCTCCAGAGATGTGGCAAGACGTAAGATAAGCAGAGTTGGTGTCGGATAAATAACTGTAAAAGTGTAGAGATAGAAACGAAAATCTTAGCCTCTTAGATTGATTCAGTGGGCACTTGAGCTTCGCGATCATCTGTCCAACCTCCCCAGTTTTACCCACGAGGAAGTTGAAGCCCGGAGTGAAGAAACTGCCCAAACTCTCAGCTACTTGTCGACATAACATCTTGGCTGCTTCTTCCAAAGTGAGCCAGAAATTATTCTTTCGAGGAGGCAAATAGAACTTACCTTCGTGTACCATTCTCTTCCAGACACAGAAGTGGGCAAATGTAGCTGTAATTCTTACAGCACCCAGGTTGAAATAATTTCTTGGTTGAAGACGCTGAAGCTGAGATGATTTAGGTATTTTGGCTAAGCAAAGTTAGGAGCAAAACCACAGTTCACATTCAGGTAGATTGGGGAGTTCCCTGGTGGCTCAGTGGGTTAAGGACCTGGAATCTCCATTGCTGTGGTGTGGGTTCCATCCCTGGTCTAGTAACTTCCAAATGCCATGGGTGTGGCCAAAAAGACCCCCCCCCCACGCCTTTAAAAAAATTCAGGTAGACTGAGCTTTTAAATGTATGCTTTTTTCTTTCAACATAATATACCATTTCTTTCCACCTAACATACCATTTCCCCAATGCAATTCTTTCTAGCAAACAGAGTCTCTATTAGTAATGCTGGGATTTTTGTCTAAATTTTATCAGACAGGAAATTCCATAATTAATGTTTGTCTAGCCTTCTCATTAAGAACTCTGCTACCTCCTTCATTTACTTACACTGAATCAATTCTTATCCTGAAGGCCCATCCTTGTGAGTCTGCCCATTGTCTCTCTCTGGGAATATGATAAGCAGTCGGTGTGGACTTGTACTCAAGGCTTGATTTCTGGTGCCTTCCACCAGTGCAAGCCTGGACAAATCACTTAATCCCACTGCACTTCAGCGTCCTCGCCTACAAAACCAACGATAGCATCGAATCACAGGCCTCTTGCACTCATGTCAGATCGTGCAGCACAGTGCAAGGCACATGGGAGGTGCTCAGAAGACGTTGGGTGTGCTTGTATTAGGGGAAGTTAGTGACACAGCATTTCCTGGATGATATCAGCTTCCTGCTAAGAATAAAAACTGCATAGGGAGCGCTTAACCTTGAATGTTAATTATTTTCAAGTTTGTTGGCTGGAGGTCCCAGCTATATAAACTGATCATTTTCCAAGAAACATAGCACTTTCAGCTCATTTGTGCTTTGAGCGTGACTGGCTTTGGATCTTCTTTATTCACCGTAACGGTTAACTTAACTTTTTGCCTCAATTAACTTCAACGATGAGCGCAGCGTGACCGTTACTGAGCTGTTCCTGCTTCCATGACAACAAGACATTCTGTAACTCACCAGTGCACCATTAGGACTTGATCCTCAACCCCCTCCTGGAATTAGGTTGATGCGGATCCGTGTGGTGGCTCAGGCTAGGATTCTTACGGGCTGTAGCCGATCAGAGCTCTGTTGTGATAGCAGATCTGAACCCACCCGTGCCTTTTGTCTCCACACTCTAGCCCGACACACCTGCCTTTCTAGCTTTTGGCTCCTCCTCCCCTAACTATAAGGCTGGGAATACCCCTAACCAAATATGTAGGATGAAGTGATCTGTCTTTAAGCAGAATTTACCATTACCGGCAAAGGTTACCTTGAACCCCTGAGTTTTATTTGCTGTTGTAAGTTTCTGCTGAAACTTAGTAGGTATTTTAATTTTCCGTTCTAATCAGGAAATATTAGACACCTCCAGTGTTCCAGGTATTGTGCTAACGGGCCCTTAAGTGGCTGAGGGTGATGGCAGAGGGGTTGCCCAAGCCAAGGACACAAATTGTGGGCCCGTGTTGAAATCCACTTACAACTTCGTTTGGCCTTACCTGGAGTACAGAGGGGCAGGTGTCTCACTGATCCCTTTTGGACACCTATACTCAAAAGGGTAGACAGAATCTCTCATTAGAGAGAGGATCCAAATGCTAGTGGACGTCACTCAATTTCTCTCCGCACAAACACGGATCTCCTTCAGGGGAAGCTCTAGTAACCCTCATCTACCTTAAGAACCCCGTGTCATGACCATCCTATACCTTCTTTTTTACAAAAGCCTCAAAGACCATTACATGAAGGTAGCATAGGCTTTAACCCCATTAGGAAGAGCTACGTGTAGTAGCACAATCTGTATAAGATTTTTTAATTTTTTTTTTAGAATAGAATGGCTCTAGTAGGTTTTTTTTTTTCTTATAGAATGGTTCTAGTTATAGAAAGACCTTTTTCAGAAGACTGCTTTTTTTTCTTTCAAAACTCTTTTTAATGACTATGTATCTCCCCATGTAAATATGTAGTATTGTAGTTTATTTCACCATTCCCTTATCATGGGATATTTAGGTTTTTTACAGTGTCTCTCCCAAACTTTTTATTTGGAAAAATTTCAAACCTTAGGAAAAAACGAGAGAACAGTACAGTCAACACCCATGTCTAGCACCTAGATTCACCAGTTACGTTGCTGTATTTGCTTTTTCTCTCTTCCTCTTCCATTTGTCTGTATCCCTGACTTTCCCTCTCTATACACACCTTTTTGAATGAACCATTTGAGGGTAACTTGAAGATGCAATGACTACCTGTATATATAGATAGATAGATAGATAGATAGAGAGAATATATATATATATATATATATATATATATATATATAGTCTAAGCATAATAATATTTTCCTAGTAACCATAACTATCACACCTGTAGAATTTATCATTGATATTATACTGTAATTGAATATTCAGCTTTCCCCTACATGGCTCATGGTTCCTGTATTGGATAGCTGAGGTCTGGACCATACTCAGGAGGCAGTGGGGTCCTAGGAGCAGTAATGCAGCATCAGGGATGGTGGGTGGGTGTGACAGGTAGGCCTGACTAGGTGAAAACTGGAGAATGAACCAGAGGTCTGCAAACAGAAGGGTTACCCTCCATCCAGTACCATCAGTAGGCAGGCAGTTACCTCTAGCAAAGGAAAGGGCAAGAAGAGGGTTCTTCTCTAAAGACACCACATGAAACTGTTTAAGGAGAATAAGGGAAGAGGGTGTGGTGTTGGGACCCTACAAAAAATACCTGTGTAATCAGGCATTTTGGGTGCTCACTTAGTCCTTAGGCTGCCTCACTGAACAGGCAGGGGTCGCCTGCCATCTGAGATAAGCTCACAGTGAGAGAGGAAAAAAAAACAAAAACTAGGATAAATAAATGGTCCTGAAATGACTTCAAAGGAAACAAATTCAGGTAGTAGAAGAGTGCCTTAAAGTATAATTTGAGAAATAAATCATCTTCTACACCTCCTTATGAACGTCATAGGCCAGATGGCGTTTTCCAAAGACGGACATGACAGTACTTTTCCACCATGTGCTCTCGCCAGCCCTCCATCAAGGTGGGGGCGTCTGATCCCCACCCTCCAGTCTGGGCGGGCCATGGCTGCTTAGACCAATTGTGTATGGCAGGACGGGGCTAGCTGTGTAACTTTGGCGGCTGTGTCATGATAGGCCATGCAGCCTCCGCCTTGTTTACTGAAGCCATAACAGGAATCCAGGTAGGCCGAGGCAGCCAAGCTGTGAGGAAGCCCACTGAGAGGCCGCCTGTCGATGCACCAGTAGTAGGCAGTCTCAGTTGGCAAGTCATTGACCCAAGGGTCAGACTTGTGAGTGGGAAGCCTTCAGAATCTCCAGCCCGCCGTGGTCCAGTCACTGCTCAATGTTTACATTTTCCCAGGTGAGCTCCCAGATGAGCCTTCCCACCTGTGTCCTGTGAGAATTCCTGACCCACAGCATCTGTGAGCATAATAAATAGACAGTGGGCCGAAAGAAGTAGTGTAACAGCTGGATATTGTTGGGGTGTTGCGTTTGATGGGGAATGAGGTAAGTGTGAAATACCTAATCTTTGGCTCCTTGGCTCTGAAGTTTTTAGCTCGTTGTTAGTGATAATAACCCAAACATAGGCTAGCCTAGAGTGGACACAGCCCCACGTTGGGTAGACCAAACCCACTACTTATTTTGATCTCTTTAAATTCAGGAATAAGGTTTTCCCAAACAAAGGAAAATCATTAAACTTCCCAGGCGATGAAATAGTATTTTTTGGACATGGAGTAAGGCAAATATTTAAAAAGTATAAATGAAGCTACCCCCCCCCCAAAAAAAAGGTGGAGGGGATTGTTTTGTGAATTGTGATGGCATGATTGTGAACAGCACAATTACACAATCACTTGGTAGCTCTCCATTGACACTTATGGTTGTTTCTTTTGAAGGACTATTCAAGTAGTCTTTACTTATAGCCCTGGTAAGTTCAAGAATAAGTTATTTATCCTAAAATTGAGTGTTTTCAAAAGATTGAAATCTTATAAATACAACTGAAGGAAAAATCAAAGAGCTGCTCCTGAAATATTATTTCCTCAGTTAGAGTTCACCCATTTTTACATGGTTAATGGTAAAAACACATAGTAAGTTCAGACATTTAATAGACATATTTAGAAAAAGCAGCATTATCAGAAGGAGCTGAACATCCTCTTGGGTTTTGGTGCTTTGCTAGTAATTTTTCCATTTATTCCCCTCCTTTTCCACTCTCTGATTCCCTTCCTACCACGCCCAAACCATCCCTCACCAGGTATAAAAGCTGACAGATGGGGCCAAAGATAGCCTTCAAGTAAATCCAAACAGGAGACTACATTTTGGGGAGGCGTGTGCTGGGCTCTCTGCTTTAATTATAAGATATATTATCAGGTTACTTCATTAATGGAAGAAATAATAATCTTTTTCTGCTTCCTATAAATTCGTTGAAAAGAGGGCTAGAGATTCACCAGAAATATAGGCCACTATGGAAACTAGATACAAAGAAGAAAAAGTCAGAGCACTTGCTCTCAGAAAGCTAGTCACATGCTCCTTTCTTACTGGTGACCATCAGTGGGAGGGTGCCCCACATTACATCAAGTCATTTATTGGAGAAAAAAAAAAAAGTCGTTCGTGTTTGTGTGTCTGTCATCCTATGTCTTGATGAATTAGCTATTTGGAACCTTTCTAGACAAAGCCAGTCATACTCTTGTGCAAATGTAGTAATTGTCTCCAACTTCTCAGTGAAAAGGCAAAGTATGAAAAACAAACAGAAGCGAATTAAAAAGTCATTGAAAGAGGAAGAAAAACCGAAGACGTACGTAAGTGTATTTAAGCCAATGACTTATTTGCGTTCCCAGTGAAACATTTTCCTTGCCCCTCACCCACTGCTTCTTCACCATCTTCTGAACTGCTACTAGGGAAACATTTAATTGGCGAATTTGACTAAGATGAAGTATATGGAAATGCAGAACAAAAATAGAAAATCTAAATTAAGGAATGTGGAGAAGCCAAGTAAGTGAGGGAAAAGTGAAGTCAAATAACTGGGAAGAATAACTGGAAAATATTTAATGTGCCAGAAGCCTTGGAAAAACAGAATCCTTTTGAGAGGACATTCTGTTAAAATCAAAAGTTTCTTTTTGTTAAGTTAACCAAAAAAAAAAAAAAAGATAGTTGGAACTCTGATTTAAACTGAATATTTAACATTAATACATAGGATGAAATACTTTTAACTTATAGGAGGAAAACCACAGAAAGGTTAAAAAAATCTGGCATTTCATATTTATTTTTAGGTTCACTAATTAACTAACTAAAAAAGACTTATCCCCCTGTTTAAGCTGATGTATAATTAAGGTATCCAAGTACAAAGAATGCGTCTCTAAAGCTAAATTAGAATGTAGGAGGCAAAAGCTGAGATTTTGCAGGTACTCTTTTTTTTTTTTTTTTAAATACAAACCTCTGAAAGTATTATCTATTATTCCAGTAAATCACTGAGAAGCTACCATAGGTGAGGCACTCTAATCAGTGCCACAGGGAATACACAGACAAATCAAGTTTCTTTCAACACTAGTTTATAAAAGGCTAATAATCCAAGAAAGCCTGGACTAAATGCATCCTGAAATTTGCTTATTTCAGGCCAGGCCTAGTAGTTAGTTAAGGGTTCGAGTTAGTGCAGAGCTGACCACCCTAAATATCGAGGCCTTTTATTTTAAAATAAATAAAAGTGAATGATAGGGACACAGGACATCCTTTAAGCCTTTTTAATCCTTTTTTAATTATGTAGAATCATCAAATGAGCACAGGCGACTGCGCTGAACTGGAATGCAGTCACGCTCTCAGGGCTTAGCGAGTATCAGACTGTTTGATCTGGCACCCCACTGCCTCAGGCTGTTCTGCTTTATCACCAGCCGGCATCGTTAGTGATTGCGATTTAATGAGCCCCCTTTCCCAGTTTGAAGAACCTGTTCATGTTAAATGTTAAGCGCTTTTTAAACCCACACCAGTGCAACCTCTGCAAAACAGGTCCTTTTCTTGTTTCGTAGATGGCTACACCGAGGCTTACGCTTGTAATGACGCTTGCCCACGTTCGCACAGCTTGTGGGTACTCGGGGACAGGGGTCACACCCAACTCTAACCCTGGCATCTGATCTTGGCATTGCTGTTCTGCAGGACTGCAGCCTTTCATCTGAATTGTGAGACCCAAAGAGCTCAAACAATTGAGGTTCTTTTTCCGTACCTTTGTTGCCCAAACTCGGTCCGTGGTAAAACCTGGCCTGCACTGACCTGGGGCTATGGTCTTGACCCTGGGCAGTGTCCATGTGCAGGGAAATGGGCTGCAACTATACTGCATCTCCAGAGCAGACTGTTACATGGTAGATGTGCATCCTCTTCTTGACCTTCCTCACATATGAAAAACCTTTCCATTCCGAAGCCATCTAGCATGTTTCCAGAGCAGACGTGAACCTGACCGCTCCCTCACCTGGCGCCTGCCAGCCCGATGTCACCTCTCCCGGCCTTCCCTCTTCATTCTGTCCCCCCTCCCTCCACCTCCCCCCCCCACCACCACTGTCCGGGCTGCTTCTTTGCTACTGCTCATGTGCTGTGAACGTGGAATTTTAAGCATGTCTACTTTCCATACCCCAAAAGCTTGAATAAATTTTTCAAAATCCCAGGTTCATACTGATACTTCCGGTTCTGATTCAACTCCACGGGGTTCCTGCTGCTTCCCCATCCCCCAGGTTCCTTCTCCTCCATGGAGAACTTCATTTCTTTGGTACTTTTTAAAAAATGTGCTTTCTATTTCACCAAGATACAAAGTATTTCTCCTGGTATGTGCAAATGCAGATGTACATTTCAACATAGCTAATAGGGCCTTTGTTTTATAATGAGGTTCACTACCAGTTGTTTTTAAATATCAGCATTTTTAGTGCACTTAAAATGATTCATCCATTGGAGTTCCCATTGTGGCTCAGTGGGTTAAAGGCCGGTGTTACCAGAAGCTGTGGTGAAGGTCACAGGTGTGGCCTGGATCCCCCGTTGCTGTGACTGTGGCACAGGCTGGCAGCTGCATCTCTGATTTGACCCCTAGCCTGGAAACTTCCATATGCTGCAGATGTGGCCGTGAAAAGGAAAAAAGTACTTAAAATTATTCATCCATAAAAATTATATTTTTACTGAACATTTTAGGAGTGTGCGTGCGTGTGTGTGTGTGTGTGTGTGTGTGTGTGTATCTGAAGCAAAACAGCCAGAATCAGTTTAAATGCTAAAGCATCTATGGCCAAATGAATGTGTATGGAGTAACTGTTGGAAGGTCATTGCTCAGCTTATTTATACTCCTCTTCCTTTTGGGGAGTATTTCCCTTAGGAGAAAAGGGAAAGGCAGACTTATTGATTTGTTAAAGATTTACTGGAGGCCTTTGATATACTGCTCATTCAGAGTGAGGGCAGTGAGAGATGGGTTAAGACCTGACTCTTTTATCCTAGCTTTTTGGGCAATTGAGCAGGGCACAGGGGTCAGTGGAGGGGAGAGCTTCTGCACGTGACTCTCAAAAGTGGGTCCTTTTATGTCCAGTCTTATCCAGTGGGGATAGGGAAGGAATCAACCAGGATTTGGCAGGAAGTGTTAGAATGGATTTACTTGTCCTCATCACATTTGGCAGAAAGAGAAGAGTTTGAAGGAGAAAATCATTTGACGAGCTCTGCCTCCCTTTCTCTAGGCCTGGCCTCAAGGTTGCCCTTTCCCAACCAGCCTTCGGGGCTTATGGGGAGTCCGGAAGGCCTACCCAAGTGTGAGAGAGCTGGGACAGACCTGTCTAATGTGCACTGAACCCTTGCTCTGTGTCAGGCTCCATGCAAGTTGTCACATGCAGTCTTTACAGAAACTGACGTTTCATCCCCATTTTACAGATTAAGACAGCCGAGACTCAGAAGAGGCTTACCAAGGCTGCCCCACTCCCCAAACGGAGGACTTGAAGCCGAAGCATATTTCTGTCCCCAAAGCTCCTGTCTTTTCTATCCCATCCTCCATCCCCCCAGCCTGTTGGGTTTACAGCAGGGTCAGGGCTTGGGCGCAGGTCCAGTCATGGACCTGCTCTGGTCACATGGCAGCCGGGGAAGGGCTCGGGTTTCCTCTTTCAGGTGTCCTGGTACCTTGTGTCTCACTGTGCCCTAGTTAGATAATTTGTATGCATAGCCAGCTCAGGGCATTCAACAGAAGACTCCCCGAGCTCTGTCTTTGTAGTCAGCACTGCGTCTCTGTCCTCTTGGGGGCGCTGAAGCACAGCCCTCCACTTAGGAGGGCACCTGTGAGCTGGTTTCTTTGGCACCTCCCTGGTCCTGTGTCTCGGTCAGAGCTGGGGTCTGTGGTTGCTTCCTAGAGTGGTAGGGCTCTGGTCCCTGAGGAAACACATTTGAAGAAAAGCTTAGGAAGCAGTCGGCCCGCAGGAGGTGACAATGTGTGGAATGAATGGATCTCTTGCCTTCTGGAAACCCCCATGAACAGGAGGGGATTTACACACGTTCTCCTACTTTTGTACTTGGCAGTTTTCCCACAGTGTTGATTTGAAAACAAATTCAGATTATATCCCAGGTCACTTGTATACTGCCGCTGGTAATGCTGGGGATGTATTTGTGCTCAGGGGAAAAAAGCCTGCTTTCAAGGTTGCCTCTTGGAAAAAATGTTCTTTTTCTAGTCTAATTAAATTGTTTTCTTGAACTTGATATTTCAGAGGATAAAGATTTAACTGGAAGCTGCAGGATTACTTCGTGTTCTCTTCCCGACCAGTTACTGGGCTACCAGAAGAGCGCTTTATTGTTTGGTCTGTCAGATTATAAAATCATGATACATTTTCATGTCTTAATAGGGAGAGATAATGCGTGTGAGAAAACTTCATATATGTTCCTGCGAAAGGAGCTTCCTGTGCGACTGGCTAACACAATGAGAGAAGTTAATCTTCTGCCAGATAATTTGCTTAACCGCCCTTCGGTGGGATTGGTTCAGAGTTGGTGAGTAAATAATATGGCCTCAGGGGGTCTACCCATAATGCTCTGCACATTTGGCATTGGGACCATTCCCCCTAAAAGTACACACACTGCTTGTGTGGGAATGAGTCCATATAGCTGCGTTTCCCAGGCAATTAGAAGTTTATTTTTTTAAACTGATAATATACAATTGTCCAAAAGAGAATACTTCTCAAGTGCACTAGACACTTTCTTGACTTTTCACATTTGTTTGTGATTATAAATGTGATTTTTTTTATTGAAAAAAATTAGAAAGTACAGAAAAATAATAAAGGAATAGCAATGCAGTGGCCCATATGAACAGATCTGCAACCCTTTTGGATAGGGGCACGTTGCTGCTTTGATCCAGTCTCTGCCATGCTATTTCTTTTTTTTGGGGGGGGGGGATTATAGGATTTAAAAAAATTTTTTTATTGTTATTTCCCCAATACAATTTTTTTCTACTGTACAGCATGGTGACCTAGTAACACATACATGTATACATTCTTTTTTCTCCCGTTATCATGCTCCACCATAAGTGACTAGACATAGTTCTCAGTGCTACACATTGGATTAGGAAGATGTGGTATATATACCCAATGGAATACTACTCAGCCATAAAAAAGAACAAAATAATGCCATTTGCAGCAACATGGGTGGAACTAGAGACTCTCATACTGAGTGAAGTAAGTCAGAAAGGGAAAGACAAATATCATAGGATATCACATATCTGGAATCTAATATATGGCACAAATGAACCTATTTCTTTCTTTCTTTTTTTTTGTTTTTTTTAGGCCCTCACCTGTGGCGTATGGAAGTTCCCAGGCTCGGGGTGGAATCAGAGCAGTAGCTGCAGGCCTACATCACAGCCAGAGCAACTTGGGATCCGAGCTGCATCTGCCACCTATACCACAGCTCACAGCAACACTGGATCCTTAACCCATTGAGCGAGGCCAGGGATCAAACCCGTGTCCTTGTGAATGCTAGTTGGGTTCGTTAACTGCTGAGCCACAACGGGAACTCCATGCCATGCTATTTCTGTTTTCCTTTTATGGAAGTTTCCTGAAGACAGTACTTATTTTAGGACAAATTAAGTCATTTAAAGGGAACCTCTGGTATGAAAAACATCAGCTACCTACTGTGCTTCTTCTGCCCCGTGAAAAATCTGAAAAAATCCCAACAGTGTATAACTTAAAGATCAGTCAGGTGTAGCTCTGATGCTTCAAGCACGTGCTGTCTACTTGAGGATGTTAAATTTGTGCCCGAACTTCCCACGAGGTAGGCAGAATGTGATGGGTGAGTGGTGGGAGGGAAGAGCAGGTGGTATATTTTTAGAAAGGGATTTGCACGGATTCAAGAAACACTTGCATGTCTCCTCTGTATTCTACAAGCAGAGAAGACATCCCCGTGGAGGGAGCTGGAGGAGTTTGGGAGGCCAGAAGCCAAAAGCGCTCTGAAGCCAGCAGGGAGGGAGTGCTGTGGGAACTCAGGGGAGGGGGTACCAGCTGTGGCTTGCGCTGCCCCCTGGTGGGCAGTGGCACTGAGAGGAACACAGAGAGCACTTCGGGGGATGGGACTGATGGGGGACCATTCATTAGTTTGTGTTTAGAGGGTTCATGGAGGCCGGGCTCCTGAAAGAGGATGGACATTCATCAGTCATTCCTCAGTAGTATTAATTATAATAAATTCTTAGAGTTGAGAATGAATCATCTGAGGAACACTCCACTGGGTGGTCTTAGAGGCGCCACGTCCAGTCCCTTTCTGCGACAAGCCGCAGCCCTTCACCGTGGCAGGCACCAGGGCTCTAGCACCTAGGGAAGCTCAGGAATGGGGCAACTATGGCTTCCATCTCCTAGTCAGTTGGATTCTACCCTGAACTTACACTGGTTTCATAAGCAGTGGGTATGTGTTTGCATAAGACTTCTTTATTGCTCTAAGACCGTGATTAGAGATTGTCCAGCAGAAAGTCTGTGAGCATTCTTGGGGGCTAGTTCCTATGCTGAGGATTCTGGATAGGCTAGATGATTTTCAGGTCCCCATCCTGGTGGCAGCAACAGCCAGATACATACTATCACCTACGTAAAAGTCACTTCAGGGACTTCAAACTGAATTGCTGGCAAAATAGAAACTCTGATTACTGAGCCAGCTCTTTTTTTTTTTGTCTCCCTACCTTTGCTCTTCCATAACCATTCCAAATGCATGCATGCTACTTCTTCCTTTTCTTTTTCTTTCTTTCTTTCTTTCTTTTTTTTTTTTGTCTTTTCTAGGGCCACTCCTGTGGCATATGGAGATTCCCAGGCTAGGGGCCTAATCGGAGCCGTAGCCACCGGCCTATGCCAGAGCCACAGCAACGCGGGATCCGAGCCTCATCTGCAACCTACACCACAGCTCACGGCAACGCCGGATCGTTAACCCACTGAGCAAGGGCAGGGATCAAACCCTCAACCTCATAGTTCCTAGTCGGATTCGTTAATCACTGCCCCACCACAGGAGCTCCTTCCTTTTCTTTTTTAAACATTCAATTTTGGAGTTCCCATCGTGGCTCAGTGGTTAATGAATCTGACTAGCCACCATGAGGTTGCAGGTTCAATCCCTGGCCTTGCTCAGTAGGTTAAGGATCTAGTGTTGCCGTGAGCAGTGGTGTAGGTCGCAGACACGGCTCGGATCCTGCGTTGCTGTGGCTGTGGTGTAGGCTGGCAGCTATAGTTCCAATTCAACCCCTAGCCTGGGAACCTCCCCATATGCCGTGGGTGTGGCCCTAAAAAGGACAAAAGACAAATAAAATAAAATAAACATTCAATTTTGAAATAACTGCCTATTTCGCAGAAGGGTTTGCCAGACTAGTAGCAAGAATTCCCGTGTCCTTTCTCCCAGATTCACTAATTGTCAACATTTGGCAACATTTGTTCTAGCATTGTCCTTCGTATCCTCTCTCTTTCCCTCTTAATGTATACATATGGTATACACACACATATGTCACATACATTTTTTTCCTGAACCATTGAGGTTAATGGTAGGCCTGATGCCCCTTTACCCCTAAATACTTTGGTATGTATTTCCTTAGAACAGCTCTTAGAAAACTACAGTATGATTATCAAATTTGGGAAATTTAACATTGATAGAGTAATATCATCTAATACGTAGAAGTTGCTCTCATTTCATTAATTGTCTTAATGGTGTTTTTCTTTTTAACCAGTCCCCACTCCCACCCCTCATTTAGGAATTGGGTTCAGGATCATGCCTCGTGTTTACTTGTCAGTTCCTTTTCCTCCCGAAAGTGAATCTTAGGTGTAACAGGCTGCGGAGCCCACCTCGGTCAGAGTGTGTTCTCCTTGCTCTCTTGACTTTCAAGCTAGGAAGCTCAGCATAGTCTTTGACTCCTCTCCATTAATGACTTTGCTCTTTAAACACACTGTCTCTTTCTGGAAGGATGGGCTGCCCGCCTCAAATTCTGCTGACATGTGGCAGGGTAGAGGGCATCATTGCGGATGGCCAACTGTGGCCTCTCAAGGTGGTTTGACCTGACAGTTTTAATAATGTCTAATCCACATCCTTATATGCCCAGAAACTTAAAACTGTACTGAGAAATGAGCATACTTTAGTATCAGGCATTGTCATAAAGTTCAAGTGAGGCTGATTAATGAAAGGTCACTCCTGTTTATGCAGTTATAAGCTTCGCAGTCATTTTTAGTTCCTGGAGTGCCCTCATCCTCTATCCAAAGCAGGATAGTAGGATTAGTAGTAATTAATTATTAGAAATAATTGGAATAAGGGATAGTTCTTTTAGGACATGTTAAGAGCCAAAGCAGCACTCATATGCCTCTAAGTAATTGGAATCTCAGAATCCCCACCAGATCCAGCAGGTCCTGTCTGGTAAAGGACCTGACCGTAAGGTCCTCTCTGAGTCCCATCTCAGTCCCATCTTCCCTCTTTTCTCCAGATCTTTATGTTGGACCCATTATTTCTTATCGTGGCCCTGATTGAGATATGGGCCATGATAAAAATAATGTGCCGTGGAGTTCCCGGTGTGGCTCAGCAGAAACAAATCTGACTAGTATCCATGAGGATGCGGGTTCAGTCCCTGGCCTCGCTCAGTGGGTTAAGGATCTGGCATTGGCCTGAGCTGTGGTGTAGGTCACAGACATGGCTTGGATCTGGCATTGCTGTGGCTGTGGCGTAGGCCAGCAGTTGTAGCTCTGATTTGACCCCTAGCCTGGGAACTTCCATATGCCGTGGGTGCGGCCCTAAAAAGCAAGTAATAATAATGTGTCCAGAAGCCGAGGGCCCAAGAGGCATTTTTCTCCTCTGTTATGTGTTGAGGAAGTTAGTTTAACTCTGATAAGGAATTTTCTTTAGTTCTAAGTTCTTAGCATGCATGTCAGGGTCACACACATGCTTCTTAAATTTCAAATGCACTTTTTTAGGTAATCGAATTACAGACTTGGTGTATCAGTTAGGATATGTGTGTTAGTAAATAGCAGAAAACCCATCTGAACCTGACTTAAGCAATAAATTGAAACTATAAGATCTAGTCAGAGGATGAGCTTTTGGTGGTGGTTTGATTCAGAGATTCACGAGATTATGAAGGTCTTGCTTTCCATGGGGTCGGCTTCATTTTCTGGCTGGATTTTCTCCTGGTGACAGAATAGTTGCAGCAGTTCCAAGCTTTACGTCCACACACCACACCGTCCCAAAGCAGAGTGAGTTGCTTTCTCTCCCAGAGACCACCAGTGAGTCTGCTCCCTTATTTTTCTGGCCTGAACTGGGGCCATAGTGTCCATTCAGGTGAATGTGAAGCTGTGACAGGCTTAGACCAGGACTATCGGACTAATTAGGAATTAGTGACAAGAGAAATAGAATTACCCAGAGAAAACCTGGGCTACTCAGGAGCTTTGCGTGGTATCAGCTTCCCCTGAAACACTTGGGCTACATGAGGGTGGAGGGGATTGGATGGCTATCTGGGCAGAAATTTAAAGTACTCTTACTCTTAGGAAGAGGGAAAGGAGGATGGGTGGTAGGTAGACAACTAACACAGTTTCTCTTTTTTTCAGGTATATGCAGAGTTTTCTTGAACTTCTAGAATATGAAAACAAGAGCCCTGAAGATCCACAGGTCTTAGATAAGTAAGTATGGTCCCCAACTTAACTCAAGGTCAAAATACCTAGGTAAAAAACGTTTTGGTAAATGGAACTCATGTCTTTAAGAACCAAGAAGTATAATTTGGATGAAAGTGTTAGGCTTCTTAATAGCTAACAATACTGCAGTTTTTAAAAATTCAAATTAAGAATTTAACATAATACCAGGAGAATTAATAACACTTCAAATTACTTCATGATCTAATTCTTTTTTTTGTGTGTGTTTTGTCCTTTTTTTTTAAGGGCCACACCCTTGGCATATGGAGGTTCCCAAGCTAGGGGTTCAGTCAGAGCTGTAGCCGCCGGCCTACACCACAGCCATAGCAATGTGGCATCTGAGCTGCGTCTGCGATCTACACCACAGCTCAAGGCAACGCCAGATCCTTAACCCACTGAGCGAGGCCAGGGATCGAACCCGCAACCTCATGATTCCTAGTCGGATTCGTTTCTGCTGCGCCACAACGGGAACTCCATGATCTAATTCTTAATACTTCTGCTCCTGGTGAACTGGTGCTGGGCACTCGCTATAAATATTGCAGTAAATGTTCCACCTAGTGGTCGTTTTAAGAATGCACTGGCTTCTGTGTATACATGAGTGTATCTATTTAGTCCTTTACAATTTATTTTTAGATTTTTTTTTTCTTCTTTGACTGCCCTGAAGCCTGTAGAATTCCTAGACCAAGGATCAGATCCAAGCCACAGTTGGGATCTATGGCGCAGCTGTGGCAGTGCCAGATCCTTTAACCCTCTGTGCTGGGCCTGGGATCGAACCTGTGTCCTGGTACTGCAGAGACACTGCCAATCCTGTTGCACCACAGCAGGAACTCCTGTTTCTAAGTTTTCAATGCAATATTACATTGGAGCTCAGAGAAACGATGCTTTTATTTTGGAGCAGCATAAAAGAGTGTGCTATTAATATGATGACCATTCTGAATTCTCTTGCTGCCATTATGCACAGAGACTGCTAAATTTTCATGCTGATGGAAAATATTTCTGGTGTTTCTTTTTCATTTAACCTAGCTCTTTCATTTAACAGAGCTGACCCTAGCTTTGAGTGGGGTCCGTCCCCCCCGCCAAGAGAAATTGAGTATCCCCTTCATCTTACTTCCTCTTCTTTCAAGTACCCATCAGTGAGTGCATATGGCAGGCCTGTTGTGCTGAGGAATTTTTTTCGAAGTAGAAACTTGGCCTACATAATTGTGACACCAGGTGCCTTACATGTAGGTGTTCCATAAAAAGAACGAAGAAACACCATGTTATATAAGTGACCTTAGCTCGGAGCATTTAACCCAGCTCTCTCAATTCACAGATAAGGAAACCGAGGTCCAGGATGTGATTTTCCCAAGATTGTAACTTGAGTTAGGCGCAGGGCTGGATCTGTAAATCATGTTTCCTCTTCTTTGGTACATGGCTTTTTACAGTGTGTCATACAGCCAGGACTCCTGGACTAAGTCACCAGTAGCTAGCTCAAGTTGAGTTGTAAATGGAGATGCAAAGGGGGAAGAAAAGTCCTGGCCTGTTTTATACTCTGCTCGGTATTTGGTTGATGGGTTTATGAAATGTGGATTAGAGACCCAGCCGTGGTGTTTTCCTTGTTATAAGCCCTCGTTGTCATTTCAGTGACCACAGTTAAATGAATCAAATCCAAAAGCTTTGTTTTTTCCACAGTCATTAGCTAGTGACAGTTTGGCCAATATCCTCCAAACTAGGGCTGACCCTTCTAGCTTCAAATTTTCGGATATGGATTTTTGGCAGTCTGCAATATTAAATTTCTGCTCTTGTGTTTCCCGGAGTCCTGTTTCAGTTTCTGGAACAGGTTATCAGTCAGATGCAATTTATGGATGTGAGCCTGCTTTGGAAACTGCCAAGTGCTGGATCCAGTGTGTGCAAGATCCTAATGCTAATGGCTCTCGCTCAGTGAGTTTCGGGAACCTACCCAGGTTCATGAATCTAGTTAGGGGACGTGGGATTTCATGGGGAAGAAAGGACTGGGGAGTTCTCACGGTAGCCAGCCGCCTTTTCTGTTCAGTGAGATGTTATATAGGAGGCAAGCACAAGGAAGTCATTTAAAAAGAAAAGCAGCTTTGGTGGCGGATGTTTATCGTAATGATAAAGGTTAAAGGGCCCCAGAAGACTGGGGAAGTTTTCTGAGAATTGAATCCCTGAGGCAAGTCTCCTCCCTTCAGATAAGTGGAGGCCCTTTTCTGCTGTAATGAACGTTCTACCTTAGAGATACTTAACTTACAAATAGGTTGGAAAGAACATTATGTAAAAGACAAATGGTCCATTAGAAAATTTCTTGTGAATAATTATGACCTTCTGGAGTTCCCACTGTGGTTCAGCAGGTTAAGAACCCGACTAGTATCCATGAGGATGCAGGTTCCATCCCTGGCCCTGCTCAGGGGGTTAAGGATCTGGTGTTGCTGTGAGCTGTGATGTAGGTTGCAGATGCAGCTCCAATTTGACCCCTAGTCTGGAAACTTCCATAGGCCGCAGGTGCGGTCCTAAAAAGAAAAAAAAAATAATGATGACCTTCTAATATCTGAGTTGATTTATTCATCTTTGCTGTCTTTGTATACATGTGTTTGTTCCAGAAATATTTCGTTGAGAAAATAAGACTTCATGTAAGTATAAAAAGAAAGTCACTCCAAATTACCATTACAAGGGGACAACCACTGTGAACGTTTCCCTCCCATCCATCCTTTTAATTAGGCATATATATTTCTATGTATAGAATTTATTTTTTACAAAAATAACAGTGTCAGCATTATAACTCTGCAGCGGCATTATTAGTGGTTTCATAATGGTCCATCCGAAGATGTCGTGTGATTTGACCTCCCGTTATTGGGTTTTAGAATAGTTTGCAGTTTTCTTGCTACTACAGGCAGTGTTCTGAATAGCACCTCTAAAATACAGCTTTTGGCCTTGTTCCGTTATTCGCCTAAAATCAGTTCCTTGGCAGTGAAGTGACTTGCTTTGGGCTTTTGATACATGCTGCTGAATTGCCCCTACCAATGCCTCTGTTATGCTCCTACACTCTACCTCACACTGGTTGTGCTTTGCCAGTCTGATTAGTGGAGGGTAGTGTTGCATTGCTTTAATTCGCTTTTCTTTTATTGTTTTGAAGGTGAAGTTATTGGTGTTGGCGTTTCCTCTAGAAAATTTTCCATTGATACCAAGCCCCTTGCCTAGTTTTCTGTTGGAGTGGTCATCTTTTCCTTTGCTAAGGATAGTAACTTTTGCGAATATATTTTTACCTGTCTTCACTTTGTTTTTTGACTTTATAGTGTGTGTCCCATAAAATTGCTGTAGTCCTCCATGGTCCTATCACTTGTTTCTTCATGGGTTCTGCCCTTGTTTGTTTGTTTTTTTTTTTTTTTTGTCTTTTTAGGGCTGCAACCACGGCATGTGGAGGTTCCCAGGTTAGGGGTCCAATAGGAGCTGTGGCTGCCAGTCTGTGCCACAGCCACAGCAACATAGGATCCTTAACCCACTGAGTGAGGCCAGGGATCAAACCTGTGTCCTCATGGATACTAGCTGGGTTCGTTAACTGCTGAGCCATGACAGGAACTCCTGCCCTTGGTATTAAACGTAGAACAGCCTTCCTTACTCCAAGGTTATATACTTATACACCTGGTTTTCTTTTTTCTTTTCTACGAGTTCACCCTTTTATATTTTAATCTTTTAAACCACTTTGGGGCTTGAGGCTTACTATTAGAGGGTGACTTAAATTCCTAGCCAGCTGTCCCAACTAATTTTTCCCACTGACTTACATCGTCACTTTATCAATATGCTAAATTTTTACACATGTACATACTCATTCACCCTTGGGCCTGGTTCCAAGCTTTTTATTTGGTTCCATTGACTTGTCTTTCTGTTCTTAGTTACCATTCTCAATGTATTTTTACCTCTGTACCTTGACAGGAATATACCAGAATACTTGCATAAGTTTGTCTTAATCACCCATGTTCTATATACATTTCATCACGGTATTTTACTGCTGCAAAATTTTACTCTCAAAAAGTTTGACGTTATTAATTTATTCATGGAAGCTGTTGCCCTGAGACTCCATAATAAATCCTTGGACATTTTTGGGATTGTCTTCATGTTATCAGAAGAAATATTAATATGTTCTGCAGTTATGTATTCAGCACACATTTATAGAACCTGTACTATATGTAACCACTTATCCATAAAGCTAGTGGGTTCCTAAAAAGGTATTTGAACATTTTTTTCTTCTCCAAAACCTTCTACTTTTTGTATCTCTGAAGGAAGAGCTTCTGTAGAAAGTCTCAAGCAAAAGCTTGGGTAATACTTTAGTTTCTTGGGAGAACTTCCTTATAGCCTATAATGACAGTGCTGTTTCTCTAAAAATACCAGCAGGTAAATAGTCCCAAAACAGAGCTGAGAAGTTTTATGCATCAGCAAGTGAGATAGAAAGACTGACCATCTTTTTGGTTTCCTTCCCACACAGCTTCCTACAAGTTCTGATTAAAGTCAGAAATAGACACAATGACGTGGTTCCTACAATGGCACAAGGAGTGATCGAATACAAGGAGAAGTTTGGGTTTGATCCATTCATTAGCAGTAACATCCAGTATTTTCTGGATCGGTTTTATACCAACCGCATCTCTTTCCGCATGCTTATTAACCAGCACAGTAAGTTGGGTTTTCTTGGTCCACTTTCGAAAAAATAGCCAGAGTGATTTCTCCAAAATGTTCTCCATTTGCTTCACTTGTAATGGACTGATCTGCGTTTTTGTCTGCAGGAATTTCATTTCCAGTTGAGTTTTTCCTGAGTGCTATCTATTAAAAAGTTCATCATTAGAATGCTTTGTTAAAAGAACTTGAGAGGCGTTTGTGGATGCTCGTAATGAGAGCCAGGACTTAAGCCTCTACATACATTCCTGGTGTGGGCGAGGGACCGGCTTTAACGGCATGCCAGTGTTTTATCTCTGAATACTTGTTGTGTCTCTCAGAGCCTGTTCTAGACTTTATCCAGGATGGCTCATATTTTCCTTTTTGATTTTAAAAACATTGATACTAAGAATATTGAATTGACATGTTACCAGTATGAGCAATCAGTCTTGTATTTCACAGTGATCACTGAAATTAGATTAAGCCGGATTGTCAAACCCTAATCTTATATTGAGAGTTTTAGTCCACTCTCTAGGCTGATAAGCAGGTAAGAAAGAAACAACTAAAATTCTCTCTACACATATTTTAAACTCGGAGTTCTCATTGTGGGTCAGCAGTAAGGAACCTGACTAGTATCCATGAGGACATGGGTTCGATCCCTGGCCTCGCTCAGTGGGTTAAGGAGCCAGCATTGCCATGAGCTGCAGTGTAGGTTGCGGACACTGTGCGAATCCCACGTTGCTGTGGCTGTGGTGTAGGCCAACAGCGGCAGCTCCAATTCAATCCCTAGCCTGGGAACCTCCATATGCCATAGGTACAGCCCTAAAAGGCAAACAAAAGAAAACAAAACAAAAAACCCCCAAACTTTTAAACTCATTTTCAGCATCTCTTTAATTTCAGAATTCTCATGAAAAAGCACTAGGTGTCTAGAGTCTATTTCATCCTCTTTGCTGAGTAAGAAAGTGGAGAGAGCATCTTTATTTTACTAATTTGGTTTATTTGAATGAACAAATGTTATGCAGCTGTTAAATGTGTATTTGTTCTAAATGTGTGTTTTTTAAAAATATCAGTGTATGGCAATTTATAGTAAATTTATAGGAAAAAGAGCCCCAATACTATTTAACTAAACTCGGATAACTCTGCTTTCTTTCTGACCTAAATATGTGTCTCCATACACATGTACATGTTTTTAGATCATTGATTAAGCTTGTACATCTATTGTTTTTCTTCCACTTAGTTGGCACTTATGATTGGCCTAATGCCCATATTTGTCGTTTTTTGTAATTAAACTCTCCCCTGTTTTATTTCAGCATTCTACTTTTGTAGAGTCCAAGTTATTCCCAATTTTTGTTTGATTTAAAAATAGGTACATACAGACATTTGAATTCAGGTTACTTTTTTCTCTGGGGCTCCTTTTGGCGTTTTTTTCAAGAGTGAAATTTTGTAAACCTCGTGTATTATGAAAATAGTTGAGCACGCTTTTAAAAACACTTGCACAAATACTGTTCGTGTGTAGCACAGCGAAAACTATTCTTCACGATGGGGGCAGTTGAAGGGAAGACCCTTCATAAGGGTGTGGAGTGCATTTTCTCAGTATGTAGTGAATGTTGGAATGAAGGTCTAGAGTACTGCTGAGAAGGTGGGTAAACTTGGCTAAGGATGAAAGGAAGTGTTTTTTTCATCCAGGCCACATTGGGTTGGGCGGGAGAGCAGGTCGGATACCTGGCCCATCCTGTTGCTTTAGGACTGGCTTACCTGCACCTGGCAGGTCTCACGCCTGTCTTTCCTACCTCATTGTCTCAAAGTTGATCACCCACCAGTTGAGTGGATGCCATTGTTTTAGGTCACTGTGGCTGCTAAGATGGTTTTCACAAATAAGAGAACT
This sequence comes from Phacochoerus africanus, assembly GCF_016906955.1. Taxonomy (NCBI): domain Eukaryota; kingdom Metazoa; phylum Chordata; class Mammalia; order Artiodactyla; family Suidae; genus Phacochoerus; species Phacochoerus africanus. The sequence goes on from NC_062560.1 coordinate 22,915,788, forward strand.
GAACTTACAAGCCCCATGTTTCTCTGCTCGACCAGTCTAAGCCTCTTTTGTTTTTAATCCTCTCTCTTTTCTCTTGTATTTAGCACTTCTCTTTGGCGGTGACACCAATCCTGCGCATCCTAAACACATAGGAAGTATTGATCCCACCTGCAACGTGGCCGATGTCGTGAAAGGTAAGGAGGCCAATGACAGTTGTAGTTGTAGTTCTAACAGGATGTGGTGTCACTGAGGCTGGGCTATAGGATTATGTCACTGAACTGTTTGCTGGTACATCTGCACATTCTGGGCCCAAGACACTTGATCCCAACATGACCTGTTCTTTCTCAGCGGTTCAGGAAAAGATACATAATTAGTAATGGTCAGAATGGGAGTTTCTACTTCATTGACTGGGGTTTTACTTGTGGTTCTATCTGAACAGTAAATATCAGTTGTCTTAAGTAAGACTCTAAGTTTTGATTGCTAGCCGTGTCTGAAAATTTCAGAGGATGCAAACCCTCATTAAAAAATTCATCTGGTAGAGATTTGATCCCCATACTGGCACAGTAGGTTAAAGGATCCGGTGTTGCGGCAGCTGCACTATAGGTCACAACTGTGGCTCTGATCTGATCCCTGGCCTGGGAATTCGGGCAGGTCAAAATAAAAATTAATTAAAAAAAATTCATCTGGGAGTTCCCGCTGTGGTGCATCGGGATCAATGGTGTCTCTGCAGCACAGGGACGCAGTCCCTTCCAGCACAGTGGGTTGAGGATCTGGTGTTGCCACAGCTGCAGTGTAGGTTGCAGCTGTGGCTCAGATCTGATCCCTGACCCGGAAACTCGAAATGCCCTGGGGCGGCCAAAAAAGAGAAAAAAAAAATTCATCCGAATTCACGTGTTTGTAAACTGTGTTCGTCTTTCTGACATGCACCCCAGGTTTTAGAATCTGTGTGGCACGTGGACTTCTTGGGGTCCCTGGACACTGTTGTGGTAGCCTCAGAGTAGAACAGAGCCCTGGAGCCATACATCCCGGGCACTTGGATTTGACCAGCAGCTTCCTTGTTTTTTCTTTGTGAGATAAATGCTAGCTCCAGAAAGCCTTTCTGGTTTTAAGTGATCCACCAGGCTTCAGGACCTTTCTTCGGTATTATGGTTACTCCCTGCAGCCTCAGCTCCCCAAACTGTCCCCTTTCCTGGATTCCCTCTCCTGCCGTGGTCCTCCTCCCTTCTCAGACACACACACCTTACCAGTTTTCAGGAGCACAGCTCTCCCCCCATCTTTTTTGCAATCTCTGTTGCTCTTACTTTTTCTGGATGGGTGAGTGGGAGGCAGAAGAGGACCTCATCTCCTTGACAAAGCTCACAAGCCTGCCTCAAGCAGAGTGACCTTTTCCGTTGGCGCTTAGAAGGCCAAGGGAGGTGTGCAGTGTGTGCAGCCTCCCCCAGCTGGGGGACAGACCAGATCTTCAGCTGTGAAAGCTAAGGAAAACCTGTGCTGTGTGCTTACCCTGGGCCTCCCTCTCCCCGCCCCCTAGTGGCCATAGCTCAGCCTGGGATGGTCAGGCCGCCCTGACCTCTGTTTAGTTAGAAGACCTTTACTCAGGTTATTTCAGTTTTTAAGTGGATGGGCTCAGCCTCAGCTCCTTGGGAATCCTGCAGGTTTCTCTGTCACAAGATAACCCTGTAGTGGATTGTGACCTCCGCGGGCCCCTAGCAGGAAAGGGAAGCAGGATCGATTTTATCCCAGCTTGTGTGTTCATTTGGCCCCAGCCCAGTGGGTTTTATGATTCAGAACACCTGGTTCAGATACTTGACTGCTCTTAGAAAAAAAGGCACAAATTCATAAAGCGAAAGTGTATTGTAATATGTTGTATGTGTGCCTTTCCTCTTGAACTGCAAACAGCTTGAAGTCGGAGTTTGTGACTTGCAGAAAACAGTATATGCCTGTGTAGATGCTCAGCAGGTATTCCTTGGGTTGACAAGTGTTCAGCCTTTTGATCACTTACTTTTAAAAAAACAGCTTTATTCATATGCAGTTGACATACCATACAATTCATCCATTTAAAGTGAAGTTCCCTGATAGCGCAAGGGATTAAGGATGTGGCGTTGTCGCTGCTGTGGTGTGGGCTCAGTCCCTGGCCTGGGAATTTCCACGTGCCGCGGGCATGGCCCCAAAAAATAAATAAAAAATAAAAATAAAGTATACAAAGTGGTTTCTAGTATATTCACAGAGTTTTGCAACCATCACCATAATCCAATTTTAGAACATTTCATCACCCCAAGAAGTCTCACCATGAGTCAGTACAAGTCGGTAAGTAACAGGGAGTCCTGGGCAGTTGATAGCACCTCGAAGGGCACAGGGATGCAGCAGTGCTAGAGTGAGTCGGGAGAAGTGACTGGACACTTACGATGAGCAGAATCCGTATTCCCAGCCCTCACTGTCTAGAAGGCTCTTTGTGGCTCATTCCGTCCTGCCTGGTCTTGGCATTATTTGTCCTTCTGTAGGTCTCTCTGACAGGGTGTAAATTCCTAAAGGGCTGGAATTCCTCTCATCCCTGCTTGCATCGCATCTCTCAGGGACAGAGGTTTCTTACCAAACACCAGCTGAAGATGTTGTGCAAAACACTTGGCTCCGTATTTGAAAGGGGGAAGCTCAAGTGTGTGCCTCCAGCCTACCTCAGAGCCTCCTGCGTTCTTTGTCCTTTTTATTTTATTTTTTTATTATAATTGATTTACAATGTTCCATCAGTTTCTACTGTAGAGCCAAGTGACCCAGTTATACATATATACATTCTTTTTCTCATATTATCTTCCCTCGTGTTCCATCGCAAGTGATTGGATAGAGTTCCCCGTGCTATACAGCAGGACCTTCCTTTGTCCTTTTTAGTCTTGGGCTTGATCCTGGGCTAGACAACACCCCCACCCCCGCCCCGCTCACTCACAGCTTTATCTTCACTCTTCCTCCCGCCCTTTTTGACTTTATACCTGGTGAGCTCGCTGTAACTGGGCGCAAAGTTGACTCGGTCCTCTCATGCAATCATTCCTGCCGTTTGTCTGCCCTCCCCCTGCCACATGCCTCTGCCACTCGGAATGTCACTCCCCCAGCACACACAAACAGCACACACACTCCTACCCCCGACTCATGGGGCGAGGAGGAAGGGCTGCCTGGCTCCCGCTCCCCGCTGCTTCTCTCAAACCTTGCTTTTCATTTCTCAACAGCCGCTTCCCTTAAGGAAAGCAGCAGTGAAGGGTGGTTTCAGATTTTGAAAGTGTGTGAGCATGAAAAACAACTTCCACACCATCAACTGCTCAGCCACCTCATTCCTTTCAAAAATCATAAATCATAGCCACAGCCCACTCAGTACGCTTGGCTTGTACATACTTTCTAGAATGCCCTTGTGCTTCTTCCACTTGGTAGAAGACACTGCTTACTCAGTGTCTCTTGTTCTCAAACTGTTGGTGTAAGTCATCCCACATGTGTGTGTATAAATATACATACTGTTTATGTGTTATGTAAACTGAAGAAATACGAGTACAAAAAGATTTATTTCCATAAAAATCAGGTTGGGTGCTTTGGAAAGACCTGATAAAAAAAGAGTTTCTTAAAAATGTGATGAGATGGCTGTCGACAGGGTAACTATTAGATTGCAGGGCAGCCCTGAGTAAAAATCTCAGAAGGAATCTGCACTCAGATTGCTTGACAAGTATCTTTAAGTTTATTACACTTTGCAGGGAGTTCCCGTCGTGGCGCAGTGGTTAACGAATCTGACTAGGAACCATGAGGTTGCAGGTTCGATCCCTGGCCTTGTTCAGTGGGTTAAGGACCCAGCGTTGCTGTGAGCTGTGGTGTAGGTCGCAGATGCGGCTCGGATCCCGCGTTGCTGTGGCTCTGGTGTAGGCTGGCAGCTACCGCTCCGATTAGACCCCTAGCCTGGGAACCCCCATATGCTGCGGGAAGCGGCCCAAGAAATGGCAAAAAAAGACAAAAAAAAATTACACTTTGGAGAAATAGGAATTGGAATTCATAGATGTGTATGTTATTATTTATTGAAGAATATGACCTGGAACCCCAAGACAATCCATATTCCAGGGAGAGACTCTGGTCTTATATGAAAAGATTGGTAGAGGAATAAATTGCGTATTCAAATGTGTATTTTAAGTTCATGTTTACAATTGGGGTCATATTTATGGTTTCCTACTATCCAGCTTTTTTGTCAGTCATCCGACTCCTGTTTCTGGTTTGGTCTATTAAGAGGACTAATACTGTATTACCACAGCAATAAAAACTGCTCATTGAAGAGAACTGAGAAAATGAGGGACAAGAGAAGAGAGAATAAAAATCACCTGTTGGGGGTTCCCTCATGGTCTAGTGGTTAGGACTAGTGCTTTCACCACTGTGCCCCGGGTTCAGTTCCTGGTCTGGAAACTGAGATCCCACTTTAAACTGCACATCAAGCTGCTGCACGCTACGGCCAAAAAAAATTCCTCTGTCTCCATAACCCAGTGAGAACATTGCTATATACACTGGCATTCCTCCAACTTTACAGATTGGCACGCAACTGTGAATAATTTGAGTCTGTTTGTATGACATCCATAGTATTTGTGTGTATTTCCCCATCTCCAGCACTAATACCCATCACACACCACCACCTTCCTGGATGAATTCAGTGTCGGGTGTGCCACACTCATAATCTCTGTATTCAGATGGTTTTTCAGCTAGGTGTACTTATTTTATCTCTGTTCCTCCCCCTCAGTATTAGTCTCAAGTCAGTTACCTTTCCTACCATTGCACAATGGGCTAGGCAACTCAACAGGAGGCCCGAACGTCCCTTTCTTCTTCGTGGATGCAGCAGATTTTAATTGTCAGCTTTCTGTTTCATTCCCTATGGACCCCACTGTTAATTCTCTGAGTGTCTGGACACCCAAGCAGGAGCTCTTTCTGGCTCAAAATAAGACGGAGAAAGAACAAACAAGGCCAAGAGCACCAATGGTCAGAAGGCCTGGGAATTTTTCCATGTCTTCTAACAAAAAGGCACTGAAGCGTCCACCCCCAAGTGCTCAAGGGCAATAACCAGAGAGTCCAAAAGGGCCCAGGCCTCCAGAGCTCCCTTTCCCAGTACTCCCAGATGCTGTCAAGGACAGGAAGAGATGTGTATCAGGATCCTTCACCTCCTAGTGACGTCTTACCACTCCCTTCCTCTTTTTAAGGTAATTGGGTTTTTTTTTCTTTTTTTTTCCTTTTTTTCTTTTGGTCTGCGCCTGCAGCATAGAGAAGTTCCCAGGCCAGGGAGCGAACCCACACCACTGCCTCAACCCTAGCCCCAGCAGTGAGAGTGCCAGATCCTTTAACCCGCTGAGCCACCAAGATAGTTGGTATTTTTCCCCTGGTTTTTCGCCTTCTCCTTGTACCTTCTGATTCCTCAGTTGATCTTCTGACACAGCGTCTCTGCCTCTATTTTTCTCCTTCCTTTTGCTTTAGGAAGCTCGATGTAGAGGGTGCAAGGGTTCTGACTTTTCATGACAGCTCTGCTATTGATTTTCTCAGCTGTGAAGATCCTGCCTGGTTTCAGCACAGTCACATGTGCCGCCCGTGTGACCTGGGTGTGTGCCCCTGTGCATACACACGTGTGTGTTTCACAGCCTTAGGAAGCCGTAATGAGCTAACAGTGATTCCATACCTAGATCTCTTGAGACAGACTCTAGGAACCTTTGATGTAGAAAGGTAAGGACAGTGTTTTTATTTTTGACTAGACAGTTGTAGAAATGTGTAAGACTGGGGTGCATCTTGCATCACAGTAATTAGATGTGCAGAACACTGAAGCGTGCCTCCTTGCTGCTTATTTAGCACATTAATCTCTACCTTTACACATCTACAAATTATAGCCTCGGTTGTAGTGAATGCTGGAATTAGTGCTGCAGAGCAGTTCCTATTATCCTTTGGGAGGTGCCTTCCATTGTGACCCTTTTCCCTTCTTTCTTTGTAAGAAACCAGGAAATGAAATGGAAAATCCCGTGGTAAGATCATTTTAAAGGCACAGACTTAAATATTTGGTACAAAAGTCAGCTCTCACAGCGACGTTAGCCTGCCTGTGTTGTTCCCTAAATGCTGTTACCGCTTAGCGTAATAGCATACAAATGGTATCCGGAGAGCGTGGCATTATTCTGGGGAAGAAATAAGGTCTTAGGTTCTCACGTTAGGCTCTTCAGGTTGCAAGTAGCACAGACCCACTCCCACTAGCTCAAGAGACAGACTTATTAAAAGAACCTAGTAGGTCCCACGGTAATCCAAGGGTGGGAAGTGCTTTACGGTCAGAGCTATAGAAATTGGAACTGGGAAACAGAGGCAAGTTTTGTTTGCGTTTTTTTTTTTTTCCTGTGTATCTTTGCAAGTGGGTTTGTCAAGTCATGGCCCCCCCCCACCTCTCTGTTATTTGTAGACTGCCGGACGTTTTAAGGCAGCTTGTGTCGGGCTCTGCCAGGCACTCCAGACCTTGTAGATCATGGTAACTCTCAGTGTGTCCATCTGCCCCGCCTGGGTGTCTTGATCCTGAATTCTCAAAGACGAATTTAATTGGCTCAGCCCATCTTTTTGCCCCTGAGCACAGGTTTGAGGGTTCTGGTCCGCCTGTAGATTGGTTGTCCTTATCGTATTAGATGGTCGGGCCCCCCCCCGCTTCTCCAGTTGGCTGTGCTTGTGCAGGGGTGGCAGTGGGGGTGGAAGAGGGTCTAGCTCACACACACGCACACGCACCCATGGTGTGACGGAAACAAATCCGACTAGGAGCCGTGGGGTTGCGGATTCGATTCCTCTCCTTGCTCAGTGGGTTAAGGATCCGGCGTTGCTGTGAGCTGTGGTTTTGGTCGCAGACATGGCTTGGATCCCGTGTGGCTGTGGCTGTGGCGAAGGCTGGTGGCTACAGCTCTGATTAGACCCCTAACCTGGGAACCTCCATATGCTGTAGGTGCAGCCCTAAAAAGCAAAAACCAACCAACCAACCCTGTGGTCTCCCTCTTGGGATAGGTTTTCAGTAGATTATGATAAACATACGGTACTAGAATCACATTCCTAAGAAGCAGCACATCGCTGACTTTGTAGCACTTTGTGCTCGTTTACATTTACCTTGTTAGGGCAGTGCTTCTTAAACTTGAGCTTTATGGTTTTCAGTGTCCTGTTAGACCCAAGTTAGGGACCTTGGCATCTTCATGTTTGTTTTCTCAGCACTTATTCAAATTCATCCTTGTCCAGCCTCTTATAAGATATTTGTAAACAAATAATGGCATATATTTGTAATACAGGCTAAGATTTAATAGCAGAGTCCTGTAGTGAATTTTGAATAGGAAAATTTAATAGAAACATCTAATAAAATAATGTCCATACCCTATTAAATTTTCCTTTGTGCTTTTTTTTTTTTACATTTTTAGTGATTTTTATTTTTTTCATTTATAGCTGGTTTATAGCGTTGTGTCAATTTCTACTGTACTGCAGGGTGACCCAGTTATACATACATATATACATTCTTTTTTCTCACTTTATCATGCTCCATCATAAGTGACTAGACATAGTTCCCAGTGCTATAAAGCAGGATCCTTTGTGCTTTTTCTTAAAACAGATTCTTGGCTACAGTGGGTCTGTGGAGCTGGTTGCTATGTGAGTCTTCATCCTACTCTTTATGGCTCGACCTTTTTTTTCGTTTTAGTCTTATGTGTTCACAGATTGGGTTTTCTAGCCTGGGGAAGTAGAATGTGCTACACCTGCAGTTTTATTAGTTACCTTATTGTCAATACCTTTTTTCCATTGAAAACAGGTTCTTAAAACAAAATCACTTATGTTCTTTTCTTTGAAAGATTGGTGGTAAAGAGTGGCTCAAATATATTGTGATAAAAATAATTTGATAAATTTTAAGATTTTGGTTTCTAATAAAAAAATAGAAAAGTCTTATTAGAAAACTTAGTAGTCGTAGAATTTGCATTTTACTCTAGATATAAAGAAAACGACTTTTTAAGCCAGCAGTTGAAGTTTGGTTGTTATGTTGGTGATTGTGAGAGGCTTTTTCTTTTCTTTTTTTTTTTTTGTTTGTCTTTTTGCCATTTCTTGGGCCGCTCCCGCAGCATATGGAGGTTCCCAGGCTAGGGGTCTAATCAGAGCTGTAGCTGCCAGCCTACACCAGAGCCAGAGCAACACAGGATTCGAGCCTCGTCTGCGACTTACACCACAGCTCACGGCAACGCCGGATCGTTAACCCACTGAGCAAGGCCAGGGACCGAACCCGTAACCTCATGGTTCCTAGTCGGATTCGTTAACCACTGTGCCATGACGGGAACACCTTTTTCATTTTTATGTTACTTAAACATAAGTGTCCTATTTCAAAATATATGTGCTTTCATACTCCCCAGTGTCCCATGATCATGCATGTCCCAGGAGTGACAGTGACAGAATTAGCATAACCCAGCCTTGATTGGGGTCTCCAAATCTAGCTTCTCTTCAGAATTCCCTGCTAAGTTTTTTAAAACTATCGATTCCTAGGCCTCAACCCACAGCTGTTGCATCAGAATCTCCAGAGACCTGTACGTTTTTTTAACCTGCTAATGAGTTCTACACACATGCAGTTTGGGGAACCACTCTGGGCTACTAGTTCTGAGTCTAACCAAAAAGAGCATCTCTCACGAGTATAACTGATTGAACTTGGAGAAGTTTCTCACGGGCAAGGTTGTCCCATATAACAGATGCTTGCTAGGTGTGTATTGTGTCCAAGGCATTGCAATGTGTCATGGGAATTTTAAAAGATGCGTAGGAGTATATAGATTTTACCATTACTGTCTCCAAAATACTTTGGACTGCTGGTACATGTGAGTCTCATTATCATGTCTTAAGTTTTTCAAGGGTCATAAGGCAATTCTTTTTTTTGCTTTTTTGTTTTTGTTTTTTGTTTTTTATGGCCACATCCTCAGCATGTGGAGGTTCCCAGGCTAGGGGTCCAATCAGAGCTACAGCTGCCGGCCTACACCACAGCCATAGCAGCCGCATCTGTGACCTACACCACAGCTCATGGCAACGCCAGATCCCTGACCCACTGAGCGAGGCCAGGGATCAAACCCCCATCCTCATGAATCCTAGTTGGGTTTTGTTAACCACTGAACCATGATGGGAACTCCATAATGCAGTTCTTAATCACAGCATTGATATACTGTAATTTGTAGTAGTGCTTTAAAAATTCATATTCTGGAGTTCCTGTTGTGCCTCAGCGGAAATGAATCTGACTAGCATCCATGAGGAACTCAGGTTTGATCCCTGCCTCACTCAGTGGATTGAGGGTCTGGCGTTGCTGTGATCTGTGGTGTAGGCCACAGATGCGGCTCGAATCTGGTGTTGCTGTGGCTACAGCTCCTATTTGCCCTAGTCTGGGAACCTCCATATGCTACGTGTGTGGCCATTAAAAGACAAATAAAATAACAATAATTAAAAAAAATAAAAATTCTTATTCACATGTGGTTTGAGGAACTAAGCTGGGTCTCTACATTTCAAGTTTTTTGCATTTATCTGGACTCTGCCATCTCCCACATGTTGTGTTTGTGTAATAGTTTATATATATATAAACACATATACACATACACTTGCAGCATGAGCATGTGAGGTTTCTGGGCTAGGGATTGAAACTGAGCCACAGCAGCAACCTGAGCCACTACAGTGACAACGCCAGATCCTTAACCCACTGTGCCACAAGGGAACTCCTATAATACTTTTCTTAATAATGCTGTTATAATCTCATGCTACTGGACAAGCTCATGCTATGAGGAAGTAGCACATTCAGTGGGATTGGATTCTCTTCCTGTCTTAGAGTGAATGGAAGAGCAGTTTAAACATCTTTAAAGGTGTTATAGACTTGGAGGAATTGTTTTGTGGGGATGTATTGGCATCGCATGTGGGTAATGAGGTGTCCCTTTTAGATTGCAGTATTTATTGGTTTAAGTGTTGGAAGTTCTTGGTCGGCTTTGTGCTCTTGTGTCACTAGGTGGAGATAGAGCATTGTTTGGTGGTATAGCCACAGCACAAAGAGGGAGTCCTGATTTCTTTTTACAAAAAAACTCTCCAGATATTTGATGAGTTTTATTTATACCCTATGGGAAGAAAAAAAACTTCTGAATTTAATATATTTCTAAATTTTTATTTTCTTTGTTAGTGTTTAAATTTAGTCCTACTTTAATATCTATTTTTCCACTAATCAACGCTCTTTAAATTTTTTTCTCCTCTTGCTAACGTTTCCTTTGGCTCTCCCTCTTTGTTTCGTCTTGTCAGAGAGATTCTGATGTCTCTCTTTGGTTCTTTTATAATGATTTAATTCTGAAAACTTAATAAAGTAAAAATTTTTTACTCTGAGATCAGATATTATGTAAAATTAAAATTTTGTAGCAATAGGAGGCAAAAGAACCAAAACTTAGAGTCTGAACACATCCTAGTCTTTCTTTGTATTATTTTAGGTGGACATTGTCAAATTTTAATATATTTAAATTCCGTCAGGCTTATTTTCTCCCCTTTGCTCTTTCCTTCCTTCTCTCTTTCTCTTACCTTTTTTAAGGTTTACACTATCAAATTTTAGCATATTTAGAGTCTCTGTCAGGCTTATTTTTCCCCCTTGCTTCCTTCCTTCCCTCTTTCTCTTACAACTTGAGTCTTAAACAGGCATCTATTCTAGGCAGAGTACTGATGTGGGGAAGATAAAAGAAGTCCAAGCCTGTCTCCAAAGAGCTGATAGCCAGTTTAGGACATTGCAGATCTGACTAGGGAGCATTTTAACCTAATTGGAATATCTCATCTTTAGAAATTATGAGGTGGACTTAAAAAAAAATCTTCTTGCTTTGGAAAGCAGTCTGGCTGTTCTTCAGATATTTAAGTGTGCAGCTACCATGTGATCAAGCATTTTTGTCTCCTGGCTATTTACCCAAGAGAAATTAAGACATATGTTCACATACACAGAAAAAACTTGGACATAAATGTTCACAACAGCATTATTCATGATAGCCCAAAAGTGGAAATGATCCAAATGTCCGCCAATGGATAAATGGATAAACAAAATGTGATATAGGGGAGTTCCCATTGGGCTCAGTGGAAATGAATCTGACTAGTATCCATGAGGACGCAGGTTCGATCCCTGGCCTCGCTCAGTGGGTTAAGGATCTGGCATTGCCCTGAGCTGTGGTGTAGGCTGCAGATGTGGCTCAGATCTGGCGTTGCTGTGGCTGTGGCATAGGCCGGCAGCTACAGCTCTGATTAGACCCCTAGCCTGGGAACCTCCATATGCTGCGGGTGCAGTCCTAAAAAGCAAAAAAAAAAAAAAAAGTGATATATTTTTACAATGTGATATTATTTCAGCAATAAAAAGGAATGAACTACTAGTGCATGCTGCAACATGGATGACCCTTGAAAACATGATGCTAAGTGAAAGAAACTGGTCACAAAAGGCCACATATTATATGATTCCATTTATATGAAATGTCCAGAATAACAAATCTATAGAGACAGAGTTGATTCATGGATACCTAGGGCCAGATGGGGAGTAATGACTGTTCATGGTTATGAAGTTTCTTTTTGGGGTGATGAAAATGTAAAATTAATTATGGTGATGGATGTACAACTCTGCGAATACACTAAAAACCATTGAATTCTATGTACACTTTAAATGGGTGAATTGTATGGTATGAGAATTATATCTCAATAAAGCAGTTTTTTTTAAAAAGCAAATAAAAAGGTTTAAAATGGCCATCATAAAAAAGTCTACACGTAATAAAGGCTGGTATAGAGAAAAGGGAACCCTCCTACACTGTTGGTGGGGATATAAATTGGTGTAGCCACTATGGAAAACAGTGTGGAGGGTCCTCAAAAAACTGAAAATCTCACTCCTGGGCATCTGTATGGAAAAGATGAAAACCCTAATTTGAAAAGATAAATGCCCCCTGATGTTCAGAGCAACACTGTGTAGAATAGCCAAGACATAGCTAAATGTCCATCAACATATGAATGGATAAAGAAAACGTGATATATATATTCAATGGAATATTACTCAGCCGTAAAAAGAATGAAATAACGACGCTTGTAGCTACATGGATGGACCTAGAGATTTTCATACTAAGTGAAATAAATCGGAGAAAGACAAATAGCATATGATATCACTTACATGTGAAACCTAATAAATTATAAAAATGAATTTATTTACAAAACAGAATTAGACTCACAGATATAGAAAGCAAACTTATAGTTACCAAAGGGGAAAGGGAGGGGCAGGGAAGAGTTTGGGATTAACAGATACACTTTACTATATATAAAATAAACAACAAGGACCTATTTTATAACACAGGGAACTATATTCAATATCTTGTAATAACCTATAATGAAAAAGAATCTGAAAAAGAATATATGTGTGTGTGCGTGTATATATATATATATGTATGTATATATAAAACTGAATCACTTTGCTGTATACTCGAAACTAACACAACGTTTTAAGTCAACTACAGTTTTTAAATAGCACAGCTAGAATTCCCTGGTGGTGCTGCATGTTAAGGATCCAGCATCATCACCGCTGTGACGTGGGTTCAGTCCCTGGTATGGGAGCTTCTGCATGCCACAGGTGTAGCCAAAAAAGAAGAAAGACAAAACAAAAAACAAACTCAAAAGCACAGAAAAACATTAGAAGGATTAAAAATGATCAAACCAAGGAATATTTATTGACCATCTAACAAGCATGTGATGAGTTACATGTAAGACACAAACCCTCACCTCAGATCGCTTACAGCTTAAGAGCAAAGGCACACATGCAGAAAGCTTTCTGAAATTATTCCCCATCTTTTGGGATATAACTTCCCGAATTTTCTCTTCTGGCTGTTTCTGTAATGGCTCTGATCCTCTTACCCTATATCCTTTTTTTTTCCCCTTTCAAAAGCGATTGCTCCTCAGACTTTGATAAATAACAGCCCCAACTTACTACCTTTAACTAACTTAAAGGACATTTTTTTTAATGGCCACACCTGTGGCAAATGGAAGTCCCCAGGGCAGGGATTGTATCTGAGTTGCAGCTGCAACAATGCCAGATCCTTTAACCCACTCGGCTGGGCTGGCAATCGAACCTGCGCCTCCGCAGCACCACCAGCCACCACAGTCGGATTCTTAATTCACTACGCCACAGCATGAATTCCAAAGGACATTTTTAAGCAAGAGTAGCATGTCCAGTAACTTAAATTGTGTGGCTTATGGAAACCCATTCATTCAGCCAATACCTGTTGATGTTTCATGGACAAATAATTGGCAAATCTTAAGACTGTTGGCATTATTATTTTTGAAATTACAACAAGTATCTCTTTGGCACAATTTAATAAGGTTGCACAGTGTTCAGAAGTATAGTCTTGAGTTTAGAGATTTTCATGAAAAATGCCTTTTAGGAATATTTACAAGTTAAACAAAGATATGTTTAGTATAGAGCTGGCTGTATCGTCATTAGTACAGTATTTTGATATTGTTGTGGTTATTAAAACTAAAGAAAGAGATAGTTTGGTTCACTTGTAGTAGTTCTACTATAGCCAGAAAAAAGGCTATTTTTTTAAGGCAGTAATTAAGTAAGGTTACAAATGTCCTTGTTTCTTTGTTCTATTAAATCTGTCTATCTGTGAGTCCATACTGTTAGTGCAGCAGCTAAATTTTTTTCTCTCTTTGCAGATGCATATGAAACCGCCAAGATGCTTTGTGAACAGTATTATCTGGTAGCTCCAGAGCTGGAAGTTGAAGAATTCAATGGTAAAAGAAAAATAATTTTTACCTTAAATAGCCAAGAAAAGCTGACTGAAAAATTGATTATACCTGAGCTATAGTTCAGTGAGAACCTAAAATTATGCTGCTTTTTCATCTTTTCTATCTTTTTAAAACCTTTTCTGTATCTTTGGTCAGTGAGTTTTTAAACAGGAATATGTTATCTAATAGAATACAAGTTCTTAGAGCAGAAGTAATCAAGGTAGAAGATGTACAAAGATATAAATGAGCAGTTCTCAAAACAACAAATGCAGTCAATAAACATTTGGAAAAATGTTTAGCTTTACTAATCAAAGAAGTATAAACACAGAGAAATGACATTTGTATCTTTCAGAGTGGCAAATTAAAACATTTTAATGCTTTGATTTGGTGCCAAGAAAAAAACTCTCTCACCAACACTTATATATTTTGGGTATAAGTTTACATTGGTATAGCCTTTCTTCGGAAAAAAAAAAAAAAAGGCTGACAAAGTTCTTGCTCTTTGGCTCAGTAAATTCAATTAATAATGGTTATATTCTTTGATCCAGTAAATAAACTTCAGAAAGCTTATTATAAGAAAATAGAGATGTGCACAGATGTGTGTGTTAAGAATAATGATGATTGTGGCTTTCTCAACCCAAGTTTTCTACTGTAGAGGATTATGTAAATAAATTGCGGTATACTTGTAAAATAGAATACTATGCAGCCATTCAAAATAATGCTTTAAAGAATATATTTTTAAAATTTTTTATTATAATTGATTTGCAGTGTTCTATCAATTTAAAGAATAATGTTTGGGGAAAGTTGAATTTTTTTTTGAAACACAGGCTATGAAATTTTGCAATTGTGCAAGTTCATTGAAAAATAGGTTGAAGAATTTATAACACGAAAATACAAACAACAGCTCTCTGGATAGTGGAGTTTTAGCTAATTTTTACATGAGTTATATGAAACTATGTTTGCCTTTTACTTTTGTTTTTTTTTATTTGTAAGTTGAGAAAGAGACATGCTTAAGATTAAAAAAAAAAAAGTGAACCACTGCTTTCTCTCCCATACAGATTTTGTTTTTTATATAGTTAGGGTTGAAGCTACATGAGTTCTTTAACTTGTGTATTTCACTTCACCTTAAAGATCTTTGCATATTACTGTCATTTAGAGATTATCCATAGTATAGATTATCATAATTTAATCATTTCCCATTGGGTGAACATTTAGAATTTTCTAATTTTCCCATATTCCACATAATGAGCATGAAGGGGTGTGTGTGTGTGTGTGTGTGTGTGTGTGTGTGTGTTTGGAAGATAGGAAAATCTGTGAATGTATGAAAGTATTTCTGTAGGTTAGATTCTGAGAAGTGGAGCAACTGAGTCTTAGGGTAAGGGATCTCAGGGTATGGCATTAAAGATAAACCACATTCCCTCTCAAAAATATTCGAGAAATCTGTTTCTCTTATAATGGGATCAAAATGTGAAGGCTTTAGGCTGCTGTTGTAAAACAGTTGCCCCTACGTTTTACTAGGAGGTATGGAATCAAAGCTACTTTCAAAGTCTCTGAGAAGAATTGTACCCCTATTTTGAATAAATACACCACCAACACCACGTGGATTTTGCTTGAGTATTCTTGAGTAGAAGCATTTTTTTTTTTTTTTTTGGCTATACCCATGGCATATGGAAGTTCCTGGGCCAGGTGTTGAATCCAAGCCACAGCTTTGACCCACACTGCAGCTGCAACAGCACCAGATCCCTTAACCCACTGCTCTGGGCTGGGGACTGAACCTGCACCGCCACAGAGACAACGACAGATCCTTAACCTGCAGCACCACAGTGGGAACTCCAGAAGCATCTTGATATTTTGATTCTTCCTACTGGCTTGGCAGAGCCTGACCTCACTGACCAGATTTCTGTTGGTCAAACATGGAACTTAAACTCACCAGTAATAATTAATTGCTCTTTTGCATGAATGGCAGCTCTACTCACTCTGAAGCCCAGAGTGGCGAATCTGGTCTTGCTGATTCCTGGGTGCCAGCTGGGTCAGCACATTCCTTCCCAGAGAGGCTGTCAGGCCGAGCAGTACACCCCACCAGGGGAGAAGCTTTCCACCTCTTTTTGGCACTATCTCATGCATGATTTTTGAAGCCTCCTTTCCCTTCACTAAGAGAAATGAATGCTGGTGGTTATAGGTAGCGTCTAGTTTCAGGTAGCGTCTAGTTTCCTGTTGCTTTGGGCGATGTGTCCATGATTTCTGTTTATTACTTCTTGAATGCCAAAGCTCTTTGCACGTGCACTTAAGGACCGCACTTGGTCTCTTAACAACTTAGCTCGGTGTTAGAGACGCACGTGGGAGGTTGGTCCTGAACCCCTTAAGCGGACACTGTGCCACTGTGTAATGGCACAGCTCCAGGTTGTGTAGATTCCGTGTGAGTTAGCATCGCCTCCACTTTCAGGATGCTTCTGGCACGCGAGGGCATCTTTAACGGTAATCAGTGGTAGAGCTCGCTGCCCTCTTCTCTGCGCTTCAGAGGACTGAGGTGCCATTAACCGCAAAGAACGGTTTGTTGCTACCTGAGAATTTACGTTCTGTTAGTTTGACCCATCACCTCGTTTTCTGAGTTTTGGATTTTTTTTCCTTTCCCAATGTAGACCCCTGAGAAAGCAGTAAATAGGATTATGTAGAATGTACTTTGTGAACGTCGTCAGAATTACCAGTCATCACTGGAATTCTGAATGTTGGGGGCTAGCTACAGTCAACTTTCTTTTTTATCCTTTTTGTAACACATTTAACAGAACATTAAAAATAACAGAATTTTATTTGCCTCCCACTGGGTTTCAGATCTTTGTGCTTAGATACCTGTGGCAATGCATGTGAGTTGCCCCAAAGACAGGTAGGTGGCCATTCCATCATGTTCTCATTTCAACATTGCCATTCTCTTGAGAAATGACTTGCCAAAACATTAGGCAAATATTTTTGCCTTACTTTTTTTGCATCCATGTGGTAAGGTAACATGGCTTAGGGGAAAGATGTGAACTTTGTAGCCGGCCAGCCAGGCAGTGGAAATCCGGATTCAAGTCCTTTCGCTTCTGACACTCAGCTGCCTCGTCTGTAAGCTTACCTTGGGAGGTGATCAAAGGGTAATGTTTCTGAGGCTGCAAAGAGAGCACCAGGCACATGCTCGAAATTTAATAAAAGGTGGCTACTGGAAGTCAGGGCTGACCTGAGAAGGAGAAGACTCATGGTTACCAATTGCATTTTTTTCATCCTTTCTAAATTAGTCTCTCTTGTCAAGAAGTTGATTCATAGCTTTAAGGAAAAGTAAAAATTTCATTTCGCAGTATGTACACTTGTTAAAAGAGGGTTTAATAGAAAAGGTATGCAGCTATCTTGGGATCTTTTACCTCTCGTTTCCTCATATTGGATACTTTTGGGCATATTTTTGGTCAAGCGGTGCTATACAAGAATCAAGAAGCCATTGCTAGTAGCTATGTTAGCACTGTAGAATTTAATTTTTTAGTAATATAATAGCCAACATTTATTGACTGCTTACTATGCAGAAGGCTCTGTGTAAACTAGTTTATCACTATTATCTCATTTAATCCTTATATGAACCCAATGAGAGATATTCTGTGCCCATTTCAGAAATGGATTGCCAGAGGCCCAAGTGGGTTAAATTCCTATTAACGTACAGCCCTCCCTCCATGTCTGTAAGGGATTGGTTCTAGGACCCTCCATGAATACCAGAATCCATGGTTGCTCAAGTCCCTTATATAAAATACATCCAGACCTCCATATCCGAGGCTTCACATCTGCAGATTCAACCAACTGTGGATCAAGTTTCTCTTACATTTCTCTTAAATGAATTTTCTGCTTAGCCACCATTTTTTTTCCATTCTTAGAGAAAATCCCATCTGAAAATAAAGTTCTTTTTATCCTGTGTAGAGTTCTGTTGGCATTTATTAAATGTCATTTCAACTAATGGTATTTGGAGCAATGACTGTGCAAATAGGGACTTTATTATATTTCTTGAGTCTTGAGCATGAAAAACCTGGGCCATTTTTTCCACTGACTTTTAAAATGCAGCCTTAGATGGTAAACTCTTATTCCATTTGTGTCTTATTTTAAAAAGCCAGCAAACATCTATTAAGGGTCCACTACATAAAAGCCTCTAGACCCAGGATTAGGGGAAGCATCATGGATAAAAACACTTGACATGGTTTTAAAAGGAAGGCACAGCATCTAAACTACAACATTCTCAAAGAAAAGCATGGGTAATTGAGCAAGCCTTCAGATGGCTCCTAGAGGATGCTGGGTGAACTGAAAAACAAGCAAACAAAACAAAAATAAGATATTTTAATTTCCCTGAGATTTGTAATGAAAAGTTTGAATTCAGAAGGCTATTTATATAACTAATCGTGCCTTCTGGTACAAGACAGACAAAGCTTTCAGCATGCTCCCGAGGCTCTATTTAAAAGGACAACCCACAGAATGGGAGAAAATCCTTGCAAATGAAGCACCCGACAAAGGGTTAATCTCCAAAATATACAAACATCTCATGGAACTTTATATCAAGAAAACAAAAAACCCAATCAAAAAATGGTCAGAAGAGCTAAATAGACATTTCTCCAAAGAAGATAGACAAATGTCCAAAAAACACATGAAAAGATGCTCAGCATCACTAATTATTAGAGAAATGAAAATCAGAACCTCATTGTCCAGTCAGAATGGCCATCATCAAAAAGTCTATAAACAACAAATCCTGGAGAGGGTGCAGAGAAAAGGGAACCCTCCTACACTGTTGGTGGGAATGTAAATTGGTGCAGCCACTATGGAGGACAGTATAGAGGCTCCTAAATAAACTAAAAATAGGGCTATTGCATGATCCAGCAATCCCACTCCTGGGCCTATATCCAGAGAAAACCTAATTCAAAAAGATTCATGCACCGCAATGTTCATTGCAGCACTGTTTGCAATAGCCAAAACACGGAAGCAACATAAATGTCCATCAACAGAGGACTGGATGAAGCAGTTGTGGTACATATGTGCAATGGATTATTGCTCAGCCATAAAAAAAATGAAGTAATGCCATTTGCAGCAACATGAATGGACTTAGAGATTATCATACTGAGTGAAGTAAGAGAAAGACAAATATCACATTATATGACATATGTGGAATACAATAAAATGGTACAAAAGAACTTAAAACAGAAATAGACTCAAAGATTTGGAAACCAAACTTACGGCTACCAAGGGGGAAATGTGGGAGGGAGGGATAAGTTAGGAGTATGGGATTAACATATACACACTATTATATATAAAATAGATAAGTAACAAGAACCTACTGTACAGCACAGGGAAGTCTACTCAATATTCTGTCATAACCTATATGGGAAAAGAATCTGAAAAAGAATGGAGACATATTATTTGTATTATATATATCTGATTCACTTTGCTATATACCTGAAACTAATACAACATTGTAGTCAGTCAACTATACTCCAATAAATTATTTTAAAAAGACAACAAAGGAATACAAAGAAAAACAGCAAAGAAACTAGGGGATTCATCAGTGGGCCATGGATCCCACCTCCTGCCAAAGGGTAACCAGATAGAAGTACACTGGCTAAATAATGGGACAAAGCAGAAGAAGCCACAAAACAAGAGGCTGCAGTAGAAATGGGTCCAGATTATCCTGCAAGAACCCTGGGAGCAGAGCTGGGAGGTACAAAGGACTGTGTCGGGAAGTCAAAAGATAGAGATTAATTGAAAGCTGGTCTCAGAAACATTGTAAATCAACTCTGCTTGAATAAAAAAAAATTTAAAAAGAAAGCTGGTCTCATGTGTGGAGTAAGAATGGGTGATGGGGGAGCAGCTTAACTGGCTGATCTCTGCCTGCAGGACAGCCATGAGCATTTCTCCCCTGGGCAAGAATCAAAATCAGTGTTGTTTCTTTAAGAAAACCCTGGGAAAAACTCAGGCTGATCATGTGAGTGTCATTATCCCCACGTAAAGCCCTCTTCATTCAGGCATTTGGAGGACCCTCCGGTCAGAGGCCAGCTTGCTGTCTGCTCATCCTAAAGCCAGTAGAAAAGTCTTGACCAGGTACATAGAGCTCCAAGTCAGCCTTCTTCCTTAGGGGAGAGCCACAGCGGGGAGTGAGCACCAGCTCCCTCCAGTGGATAATCCAGTTCCTCATTCTTCAACAAGAATATTACGACCAAGGTGTCTCAGACCTCAGGCGAAAACCAGCAGCAGGGAAGAAAACCTGATTAGCCTTAAGTTTTTCAGCTGTGCTGTCATGGTCAGAAGATTCCCTCCCCACCTGCTTTTCTAAATGCGGAAAGGAAATGATTTCACACCACAATTCTGTCCCTCTAGCTAAACCTCCAGTCAGGTGACTCAGAGGTATAAGGATTGAGAGCTGTATCTCCTATGCACGCCTTTCTCTGGTGGCTTATGTGACTGCCCTGACGGTGTGTGTGATAACATTCTTGGAGTTCCCATCGCAGCTCAGCAGTAATAAACTCGACTTGTATCCATGAGGACACGGGTTCAATCACTGGCCTTGCTCAGTGGGTTAAGGATCTGGCATTACCATGAGCTGTTGGTGTAGGTTGCAGACGTGGCTCGGATCCTGAGTTGCTGTGGCTGTGGTGTAGGCCAGCAGCTGTAGCTCCAGTTCGATCCCTAGCCTGGGAACTTTCATATGTGCTGCATGTGCAGCCATACAAAGCGGAAAAAAAAAAAAAAGCATTCTAGAAGTTCAGTCAAAAACAATTTGAGGATGATGGATGTGCAGCATGTTTGGAAAGCAGTCAATCCTAATTTGAAAAATCCTAATGAATGGATCTCATGCAATAAAAAGAGGCTGAAGTTCTTAGTGACGTGGTGAGGAAAGCCTGTTAGAAATTCCAGGGAATATATCAAACTGTTCTTCAACCAACCAACAACAAAAAAAGCAAAAGAAAGAAAGACATGGTCCAAATTTTGGAAACCTAAAAAGGGTAGCATGTTTTTGAGCAGTTGGAGGTAGGCAAAGTCAATCCATTTCTCCTTAAAGCTGAGAACATTCTCCTTCAGGTGACACATGAATCATGATGCATTGGAGTCATAGGGAAGGAACTGTCATCCTGGCATACTCCTGTGGCCACTCTGCAGTGAGCAATGTTTACCTAGTTTTATCACCAACATGTTTGATGTTCAGCTTTTAAAAGAGCATATAGTCAAGAGTTCCCGTTGTGGCACAGCGGAAACAAATCCGACTAGGAACCATGAAGTTTCGGGTTCGATCCCTGGCCTCCCTCAGTGGGTTAAAGATCCGGCGTTTCCGTGAGCTGTGGCCACGGACGCGGCTCGGATCTGGCGTTGCTGTGGTTGTGGTGTAGGCCGGCAGCTACAGCTCCAATTAGACCCCTAGCCTGGGAACCTCCATATGCCAAGGGTGCAGCCCCCCCCCCCCAAAAAAAGCCTATAGGCAAAGTACTGAAGAGTTCATTAGGGTTACAGAACCAGATATACATAACATCAGCTGAAAGGCGGAAGAAGAAGTGGTATTGAGTGGCTGCCTCTGTGAGTGGACTTGGGAGTAGATGGGAAAGGGTTAGAGGGACTTTTACCTTTCTTCTTTTAAGAAAATGTTTAAATATCCTTTGTACATTAGTCCCCACTTTTCCATGGGGGAGGCATTCCCAGACCCTCAGTGGATGCCTGAAGCCACCGTTGGTGCCAAATCTTATCTGTATTTTGTTTGTATCCTATACATACATACCTATGGTAGTTTTTTTTAATCAGTTAGATACAGAAAGATTGATAACAATAATAATAAATTGGAACAATCATAACAAAATATACTATACTATATGTTATGTGAATGTGGTCTCTCTCCTAAAATATCGTACAAATGTAATAATGCCTTTTCCATCTTAACTAGGCACTCACCACACACTGCAGCCAGTGCGATACCTTTGCAGTTGGAAGTGGGACAGCAAATCGAGCACAGATTCCTTTTTCCTCCTTTACAGTTTCACAGACAGAAGATCATTCTTACTCTGGATCTTAGCAACCTCAGCATATGATTTTTTTTTCCCCTTGCTTTGTTAAGTTGAGAACGTTCTCCTTTTCACTTAAAGGAAGCACTTCACAGCTTCTCTTTGGTGTATCTGAATATCCAGCATCTCTCTTCTTGGCCTTTGGCGCCATTATTAAATAAAGTAAGAATCACTTGACTACAAGCACTGCAACACCAAGACAGTGGATCTAACTACCGAGTTGGCTACTGAGTGTCTAACAGGCAGGATCTCTCAGACAAAGGGATGATTGATGGATCAGGAGGGTGCAGGATTGCATCACACTTCTCAAAACTTAGAAATTGTTTGTTTCCAGACGTTTCCATTTAATACTTTTGAACCTTGTTTGACCACAGGTAACGGAAATTGCAGAAAGCAAAACCATGGTCAAGGGGAGACTGCTGTATATATCAGTTAATACTTTTAAAAAGAACCGATCATCAAAAAGTTCAGGATTTGAAATCAAAAGCCCTTCGTTCAGGTGTCCAGGTTTAGGCCTTTTCTGTTATGGTGGGCAAGTCATATAGCTTCGGCAAAGCCCGTGTCCCCAGCCACCCACCCTCTGAGCCGTGCTCTTCATAAATCACTAAGAACTAGACAAATGTTTGCTCTCCTTTATATCACTGTTTATTAGAGGAAATGAATCGAAATTATAACATGGCCATTCTACTTGAGAAAGTTTATGCAGTTTCAGTCTCTTAATGATTTCCGGTCACGAGGAGAGAAGGAAGGCCTAAATTTTCCAGTATCTACCCTGTAGCCTACGCTGTTTCTAGTGCGTGACATGGGATTTGGGGTTTCCTGGATTTTCCTCAGAAGATCCCTGACGCAAGGAGAAAGGACCATAGGTCCCTGGGATTTGTCTGCTGGCCGCTAGTACTATGCCTCGTTCGTCATAATTTAACAGAACTTACCGTCGCTGTTTAGTCCAGTTCTCCAAGAAGGCATGGCCCTTTTCCTCCGTGGCTTCACATCGCCCTGGCTGACCCCTGGGGTCGGTGGTAGTGGAGGGTGTCCCCCCTTTTGAAAACCACCACGTGCTATTTGGATGGCATTATGAACGCTATGATGTAGGGGATGCCAGTCCACTTTGGCTCAACCAAGTTCCAAAAAGAGAAATTTGCCTAAGAGCACATAGCTGCTAAGTGAAGGAACTGGATTTCACCCCAAGTTTGTTGGACTTGAAAGCACATGCTGTTGCTCCACCTGTCTTGAGAAATGGAAGCCCAAATTAGGCTTTTGTAGAGTTCTTTTTTATGTGCTTGGCAAATAGGATGCAGACAACATTCTTGACTTCCTGCTAGTTTTGGTCCTTGCTCATTGACGGTTTTGTCTCTGTTTTTCAGCCAAAGCTCCAAACAAACCTATTCAGGTAGTTTATGTGCCCTCACATCTGTTTCACATGCTATTTGAGTTGTTCAAGGTAAGTGGAATTTAAAAACATGGAAAGAAGTCTTCATTTTAAATTACTTTGATTCAGGGCATAATGAATTCATTAAATTAACATAAGAAAAAGGTTTTGCATAACCATTTAAAAATTCTATTTCTGATATCCTGTGGGTTTTATAATTTGTACACTGAGATGAAAAATTGCTGTGTACAGTATAGTTTTCGTGGCTATTAGTACATATTGATTTTGAAGCTTAATTGGACTTTAGTGACTTTATGTAAAAATCCATCCTGTCTTTTCTTCAAAGAGGAGATTAGAGATGCTTTTTAGTTTCCCAGCCTGGCAGAGGTTTTCTTGGGGGTAGACAGAGCAAAATAAAAACACCTTCACGCATTTTCATGTCTCTGAACATCAACCATGTTGGTGCTTTAGCAATTGTTGCAGTCCTGAAAGACACGTTAACACTTTTACACATTTGAGTCAGTTCAAAAAATTTAGAAGGTTTGACAGGCAGAGAGGATAGATGTGGAAGGGCTGGACCTCAAAGGAACTGCTGCGCCCTCCCCCCCAAAAAAAGAAGAATGCAAAACTTTTCAGACTCTTGACAGCTTAAGCTGTTGCTTTTATTAACCAGTAGCTAATGGCATGTGAGTAGCAGTATTACAGGCACAAGGCATTTGAACTGAAGTTCTATTTCTTCCAGTGTGTAAAAAACACCTGAAAAATCAGATATGCTGATTTGCTTTCCCAAATTATAATGTTACTTAATGGATGTGACACAAGGTTGAGATGGGCATTGAATTGTGAACTTCCTCCTCAACAGCTGTGGCTTTTTCATAATTTCTTTTCACTTGACGTTTCTTCTCCTTTATTTTTCCCCCCAGCCAAATGATCACTTTTTGTGGGAAGCATGAATCCTCTCAGGATGCTGCCGTCTTTTGAGGAAGGGTGTTCTGTAAAGGCAGACTGATAATGGGATTTAAAGCACATCAGTGAGCCTTTAGAGCCTCATTACACATGATAAAAAAAAAAAAAACCTCTCTTGGTTAAGAGTTGAATAGTTTAAATGCTTTACCTAAAGCGCAAACAAAAAGAGAAAAGACAGGAAAGAAAAATAAGTGTTTAGCATGATGGATGAGACTAAAATGAGATGAAAACCAAAATAAAGCATCAGAAAATTTTTCCTTGATCTGAACACATGTTTAGTTAGGTTTCTTTGGGGCAGGGGGGAAATGCCATATAAATCCAACTGCTCTCTGCCCTGCAAAAGAATTGTTGTGTGTAGCTAATCTTTTGCTGGTTTCTTTTTTTAAAGTTGTAGTTTGTGAGTTGGTGGTGTGCTAAAAAAAAAAGGTCTTATGATTTCAGAACTCAATGAGAGCAACAGTCGAACTATATGAAGATAGAAAAGAGGGCTACCCAGCGGTTAAAACCCTTGTTACTCTGGGTAAAGAAGACTTATCCATTAAGGTAACTGCCTTATTTTGTCTGTGTACTTGAGTTGTCAGTTAATTTAATAGTGTGTAGAAATCAAGGAATCAAAGGGAAAGGAAGAGAACTGACATTGAGTGTCTTATTTGTAAATACTGCATTAGATCCTTGGCTTGAGTTACTTCATTTAAATTTCATTAGAGGGAGTTCCCCAGCATGGTTCAGCAGAAATGAATCTGACTAGTATCCATGAGGATCCAGGTTCGTTTCCTGGCCTCGCTCTGTGGGCTAAGGATCCAGTGTTGCCATGAGCTATGGTGTAGGTCACAGACGCGGCTCAGATCCCACATTGCTCTGTCTGTGGCATAGGCTGGCAGCTGCAGCTCTGATTCGACCCCTAGCTTGGGAACTTCCATATGCCACTGGTGCGGCCCTAAAGAGACCAAAAAAAAAAAAAAAGTTCATTAGAACCCCATTTTTTAGGGTGGTTGCCAAGATCTCAAACCCAAGCCTATTGGATCCTAACCACACTTCCCTGCCTCCTTTGTTTTACACTGTTCGCAAAGGGGCCATATTTCACTGGGGGGGGGGTGGCGGTTCAAACCCTTGCATGTTTATCTTATTTTATTTTACTTTATTTTATTCATTTCATTTTTATTTCATTTTGTTTCATTTTATTTTATTTCTTTTTAGGGCCACACCCGCGGCATATAGAAGTTGCCACGCTAGGGGTCAAATGAGAGCTGCAGCTGCCAGCCTACACCACAGCTCACGGCAGCGCCAGATCCTTAACCCACTGAGCGAGGCCAGGGGTTGAACCCACATCCTCGTGGATACTAGTTGGGTTCTTAACCCACTGGGCTACAACAGGAACTCCTCTTGCATGATTTAGAATAATCTCGTATGTACTTTATTTCATGAACTCCTTGTCTCCTACTAAGTATAGATTGACCTCTTCTTTTTCTTTCTTTCTTCTTTTTTTTTTTTTTAAAAACATTTTGTATATTACAGATAAGTGACTTAGGTGGTGGGGTCCCACTACGAAAAATAGATCGTCTTTTTAACTACATGTATTCAACTGCTCCGAGACCTAGCCTGGAGCCTACAAGAGCTGCCCCTCTGGTAAGCATCTAAAACTGCTGCTTAGAAAAAGACCATTAACCCGAGGAGGGGCAGAGCTGCCCCCTTTCCCCTCAGGCTGTTGCATTGGCCTTGTTGAATTTGAATGTTTTCCACATGGTTTGAAGGAGGGGGTGGAATTTAGGCTTTCTTTCTGAATCCCTTGGACTCAGATTTCTTCTCTAATTTGTGTCGAAGAAACACTCAAAGCTAAGTGCCTACCTCCCCAATACAGAGAAAAAGCGTGTCCCTGTGGTTGAGACTGCGCCTGGCGCTCCCCTTAGAGGGGGTGGAAGCGTAATTGCAGGTGAGCAGGGAGCAGCACAGCGTGTATGGCTGCAGCTGGCCCTGGGCCCTTTGGCGCTGCATACCATTGAGGCCCAAATCACCCAGGGCCTTTGAACTTCCCCTGCCAAATTTGTTTATATAATTAAAATGGTAAATTATAAGCACATTACATTTTTTTTATATGAAGTAACATAAGCAGGAAACATATAGGTGGCATGAGCATTTTCTGAGCCCTTTCTGTCTCACTGTGGAAATAACCTTCAGCCCTATTAAGGCAGTGAGGAAAGCCTCTGGTTACCATGGCATCATTTAGATGCTGGTAGGGCCACACTTTCTTCCCCCGCTGAGTGTTTCTAATTGAGAAACAACGATTGAACCCTGTGTCATTAAACACAGCAACATTTCTATCAGTCGGCAAAATGGTTCAGGGTATAAATTTTCATTTTCAAGTCCTACCTGACTGATAAGCACATAAGATCATATTTTATTTGTATGAATAAAATCCAACCCTTAGCATCATTTTTTTTCCGAGACAGTTTAACACAGCATGTTGAAAACAGAGAAAAAGTCATTTACATAGGATTCAAGAAAATTCTTGAAAGGCAAGAATTTTGAAAGGCATTGTCTCAACCAGTATCTTTTTCGTTTGTTTGGTTGGTTGGGTTTTTGCTTTTTTAGGGCTACACCCGAGGCATGTAGAGGTTCCCAGACTAGGGGTCAAATCGGGGCTGTGGCCGCCAGCCTACGCCACAGCCACAGCAATGCTGGATCCAAGCCGTGTTTGCAACTTACACCATGGCTCACGGCGACGCTGGATCCTTAACCCGCTGAGCAAGGCCAGGGATTGAACCTGCGTCCTCATGGATACTAGTCAGATTCGTTAACCACTGAGCCATGATGGGAAATCCTTGACCAGTGTCTTAAATGTCAAAAGGAAAAAACAAACAAACAAAACACGACAAGCAAGCAAATCTAGAGCCTTCCCCAGTTGTTGGAAAGGAATATAGATCATCTGTTCCAGGTCTCAAAATAGCATCTTGAGGACAGCTGTCATGTCATAGTTTTTTAAAAATGAAACTGAGCAACTGAAGTAAGAGATCTTTACAAAGTATGCATCCAGCCTCCCACTTTATAGATGAGCCAGTGAGGTTAGTGCCTTGCCCAAGATCATGAGCTCATCGTCACAGCTGGCACTGGCCATGTCTGCATTCTTTCCAGTGTACCGTGTGGCTCTCCTTTTGAAGAAATGCCTCCACTGGCATCTCTCCCAATCACTCCCAGTTGGTCAGATTGCCTCAGCTTTTACATGGGCATGTGAATATGTACTACTAGGAAACATAATTTCCTCATCAGACACCTTGCGATGTTACAGCTCTGTGCCGTGACACACACGTTTCTTTTTTGGCTGTATCCTCCTATCCCCCTCCTCGTGACCCTTTGACACCCCGGGAAGACGTTCTTGAACCTGACCGAATCCAAGGTAGAGGCTCCTCCTTTGTGTTCTGCAGAACTCTGGGCTTACCTGCCTCCTCACACACAGAACTGCTTTGGGAGTTCTCGGCTGTTCCCTGGTAGACCTGTGGGCAGGCTCTAGGCCCTGCTGGAGTGGGAGAGACAGAGAGTTCCTAGGCCTCTTCCTGGAGTACACTGGTTTCTTTGCTCTGGTGACTTCGGTCACCATTGTGGCTTTCTCATATTCACCCCTGGCCACATTCTGCCAGTCCTGTAGCCCTTCAGTGACAGTGCACTCTGTCACATCCAGCCCTTAGGGTTAGGCCCTACCCTGAGGAAGGAATCTAGGCAAGATGTTAGAAAATTGTCGAAAGCCACAGAGCTCAGTAAAATTTCTAGGATAGTTTTGCTGTGTCTTAGGCACTGTGCCCAGACTTTATACTTACCGTTATCATTTAATTCGTAGAGCAGCTCTGAGGTGAGCTTTTTATTACATTTTCAGATGAGAAAACAGTCTCAGAGAGGTTGAGCAGTCTGCTCACAGTTGCACAAAATGGGCATTTCACCTCAGGTCTTGTCTCTGCCTAGAGCGCAAGCATCCACTGCTGTGCAAGTGGCTTCCCCACTGGACTTAATCCCAGGGGCCAGAGCTTGCAAACAGCCCCTTCCTCTCCATCCCGGAGTTGTTGAAATCAGTCTCAATTGTTCTTATTGTTCTTGTCAATATC
Source organism: Phacochoerus africanus (assembly GCF_016906955.1). Lineage (NCBI taxonomy): Eukaryota > Metazoa > Chordata > Mammalia > Artiodactyla > Suidae > Phacochoerus > Phacochoerus africanus. The sequence continues at coordinate 22,944,002 of NC_062560.1, forward strand.
AGAGACCATTTGTTTTCCCCAACAACCTGTTATTAGTAGTCAGAATTCTGTGATCTAGGAGGAGGTATTGGGATTGTTGTCTTGTCTCAGAATATATGGACTGCCATATGTCAAAATACTGGAGCATCCTCAGAGCCTTAGAAGTAGCTCTTAGGAGATTGCTTTCTTTTCATTGTGTTAGCCTCGGTACTGGTAGATTTCAACTTCTGTACTGCTCAATTTAACTTTCACTTTAAAGGACAAATAAATCAGATAACGGAACTTTGGAATGATGTGGTTTAGCTTGATTTCCAGTTCAGATTCCACTTGATTTGGGATTTGCTTCAACAGTGCTAAAAATGTGCTTTAAAATGCTCAAAAATCGGAGTATTTCTATTCTTTTCCAAACATAGGAGTATTTTTGAGGGTGAAAATAGATTGTTTGCCGTAGATGAGCACGTACATCATTGTAAAGGCTGGGTCCATAATGTATTTGCTGTAAATGTGAATCAATAATTTATTTTAATCTTCCAGATGGCCCTCAGACGAAACATGTTAGCGTTTTGTGCTGTGTCACTGTATTAATTTTTTCTTTTCTCTGTAGGCTGGATTTGGTTATGGCTTGCCAATTTCTCGTCTGTATGCTAGATATTTTCAAGGAGATCTAAAACTTTATTCCATGGAAGGTGTGGGTACTGATGCTGTCATTTATTTGAAGGTACTGCATTTTATTTCTGGTATAGGAAGGCATCTTTACTTTTTAAAGCTGTAAGTCTAATACCTAATGGAGAATAGCACTGTACCATCTTTTTTTATTTTATGATTTTTATTTTTTCACTCTAATTGATTTACAGTGTTCTGTCAATTCCTACTACTATATCATCTTTTATATTTGGCTCAAAAAATTTACTCCAGTTTTTTTTTGTTGTTGTTTTGTTTTGATTTGTTGTCTTTTTTGCCTTTTCTAGGGCCACTCCTGCGGCATATGGAGGTTCCCAGGCTAGGGGTCCAATTGAAGCTGTAGCTGCCGGCCTACGCCACAGCCACAGCAACATGGGATCCGAGCCACGTCTGCAACCTACACCACAGCTCACGTCAACGCCGGATCCTTAACCCACTGAGCGAGGCCTGGGATCAAACCCGCAACCTCATGGTTCCTAGTCGGATTCGCTAACCACTGAGCCACGATGGGAACTCCCAAATCTACTCCAATTTTATGTGCAAATCCAGTTACGTTCTACCCCTGATGTTATGCTTCGGTATAGCAAAATAGGAAACATTGAGGATATAACAATTTAAATACTGATTTCTTTTAAAACCATAATTTTAAGCTGTGATTTTTTTAAAAACATTGCATATCCATTGAAGGATTAATCTAAAAGTGGACAGGTTTTCATAAACCAAAGTCTCTTAGTCTTTTGCGTTAGAAACTTGCTGGCTTTCTGAAAGTTACAAGAATTCAGTGCTCATGATATGGTTACCTAAAAGGCTGATACACTAACAAAGTTCTCTGAAATACAAGTTTTCTCATTCCTTGATGGACTTTTCTTTCCTTCTACACTCTAGAACATTGGGATTATTTTTTGAATAGGTGATAGAGGCACATAGTACAAAATTTAAAAGCCACAAAAGGGAAAACTAAGTTGCTCCCATCAATGGCCCTGAACCACCTGGCTCTCTTTCCCACAAGGGACCATGAGTACCACTTTCACATGGACCCTCTTAGAAATTGATTCTGCATTCATAAACATTGGGGGAGAAATCTAATTTTTCACACCAAAAAGTTTTTTAGCACTTTTTTTTTTTTTTTGCCTTTTTAGGGCCATACCCTCGGCATCTGGAGGTTCCCAGGCTAGGGGTCCAATCGGAGCTACAGCTGCCGGCCTACACCACAGCCACAGCAACGTGGGATCCGAGCCGAGTCTCCAACCTACACCACAGCTCACGGCAATGCCAGATCCTTAACCTGCTGTGCGAGGCCAGAGATTGAACCCCAGTCCTCATGGATGCTAGTCGGGTTTGTTAACCACTGAGCCACAAAGGGAGCTCCCCTTTTCTTTTTTTTACATTCTAGTATATCTTGGAGCTCTTTCAATATAATTTTATGTTAGAACTGGCTCCTCCTTTCTAACAGCTGCATAGTGTGTTAGAACATAAGACAGTCGGGTTTTTGGAGTGTTTATCTTAGATGCCAATGCATGCATATAAATGATGTGCTGTTTGATATCACTTTATGAGCTTATATTTATAAATCTACTATGTATGAAACTTTATTTCTTTTTTTTTGGCTTTTTTTTCGGCTTTTTTTTTTTTTTTAGGGCTGCACCCACTGCATATGGAGGTTCCCAGGCTCGAGGTCGAATTGGAGCTGTAGCCGCTGGCCTACACCATAGCCATAGCAAAGTCAGATCTGAGCTGCGTCTGTGACCTACACCACAGCTCATGTACTACATTGAAACTTTATTTCTTCAGGGCTCTCTGGGAAGGCGGTTGCCCAGGGACCAATAGTGTTTGATCTCAGACCACGTAATCAAGGCAATTGAGTATCTGACATCACTATTAAGGGAATTAAAATGCCTTTGGTTCTGATTATGTGTACTTCAGTACTGGTTTTCTGTGAGTGGATGTTTTGAATTCCTTTAAAAAAAAAAAAAAAGCTTTCATTTCATCCTGGCCTAAGTAAACGTAACTAAAATGTAGTTTGAATTTAACTCCAAAAGTAATGTATCAAGGTTTCTCATTCTTTACCATGTAAAATTTGGGTTAGTGTTTCATGTGAGAAGAATGATACTCTCGACCTTGGGTATATATTTTTGTTTTTCCCTTAGGCCCTTTCAAGTGAATCATTTGAGAGACTTCCAGTTTTTAATAAGTCCGCGTGGCGCCATTACAAGACCACACCTGAGGCTGACGACTGGAGCAACCCCAGCAGTGAACCCAGAGACGCTTCCAAATACAAGGCGAAACAGTAATTTTCCACTTTTCTTTCGGTTATAAAGTATCTGATTTTTCTCCAAAGTGTACCAGCCAGATGATTGAGATTTTCAGCCACATCTTTATAGTTTTATCCCTTGAAAAGCAAAGTGATCCCTAAAGAAAGAAGGCTTGAAGTAGCTTTTTCAGCCCAGGGAGGAAAAATAGCAAGAGTTGGACAGCCAGAGTAGCAATAGAGGCGCTGATGTTCTCAGATTCCTTGCTCTGTGGAGGTATGGATAGCACTAAGTGGGGTTTATGCAGCCATGAATCTTATTTCAAAAGTAATTAAGTTTCTAATTGTCATCATCCATAGAGATTGACTGAAGAATGTTTAGAGAAGGTCTGTAGGTGGGTTGTAACTTGAAAAATAAAGTTAAAATAATCAAAATGTGGTTTGGGAGTTCCCGTCATGGCTTGGCGGGAACGAATCTGACGAGTATCCCTGAGGATGCAGATTTGATTCCTGACCTCGCTCAGTGGGTTAAGGATCCAGCATTGCCATGAGGTGTGGTGTAGGTCAAAGACATGGCTCGGATCTGGTGTTGCTGTGGCTGTGGTGGAGGCCGGCAGTAGAAGCTCCGATTTGACCCCTAGCATGGGAACCTCCATATACTGTGGGTGTGGCCCCCCAAAAGACAAAAATAATAAATAAAATGTGGTTTTATCCACCTTAAGGAATATTTTATTCACCCTTTAGAAGGAATAAAGGTCTGACGCATGCTACAGTGTAGACAAACCTTGAAGTCTTTATGCTAAGTGAAATAAGCTAGACCCCAGAGGACAAATGTTGTATGATTCCACCTACGACTCCACTTACAGGGGGTACCTAGAAACAGAGTAGAGGTTTCTGGGGGCTGGGGAGAAGGCAGAAAGGGAGGTTAGTGTTAAATAGGACAGAGTTTCAGTTGAGAAAGTCTGGAGGTGGACGATGATGATGGTTCCACAACACTGTGAAAGTACTTAATGCCACTGAACTGTACCCCCCCAAAAAAACCCCATTTTTTACCATCTTAATCAGATGGTAAATTTTATGTACAGTTGACCACAATAAAAAATGAAAACATGAAGAAGGAAAATTATCAATCACAGGATGAGTTTGACTACTTCATGGTAATAAGGGCAACAATCCAATCTTTTATTTCTAGTCGTTTTTTTTTGTTTTTTTTTCCTTCCGACTACCTTTAAGTTCCAACTCTAGCAACAGCAGGGGTTGTATTTATTTAAAATAACCTTTTAGTAATAGAAAAGCAGTATATGGGAGTTCCCATCGTGGCTCAGTGGAATCGAATTTGACTAGCAACTGAGAGGACGCAGGTTCGATTCCTGGCCTCGTTCAGTGGGTTAAGAATCGGCATTACCATGAGCTGTGGTGTAGGTCACAGACAAAGCTCGGATCTGGCGTCGCTGTGGCCGTGGTGCAGGCCGGCAGCTACAGCTCCGATTTGACCCCTAGCCTGGGAACCTCCATATGCTGCAGGTGCAGCCCTAAAAATAGAAAGAAAAAAAAAAGGCAGTATATGTACATTGTAAAACGTAAGAAAATATAAACAAGAAAAAAAGAAAAGAAAAACTGCTGTATTCCCACAACCTAGAGATGACCATTCTTAAAGTTTTCTCTGTGTTCTTCCATATATTTTGCTTTTGGTGTATACGTATATGTATTTTTCCCCAAATGAGATCATACTTTTCATACTGTTATACAACCTAGTTTTATTTCATATAACTATCTCCACCTTTCCATAATTTTCATCATGAAAATTCCTCTGATTTGTCCAAATGACAAATCAATTCCAGGACCACATAACACATCTACTCAGGTCTCAAGTTGTCTTTAATCTAGAACAGTTTTTCATTGCTGAGAGACCATGCCACTTGTCCTCCAGAAATATCCCACTTTGATTTGTTTGATTTCTTCTTTGAAATATCATTTAATTTGTCCCCCTTTCCCTGTATCTCCCGTAAACCACAAGTTCATCTAAAGGCTCAATGGAGAATTTTTTTTGCTAGACTGATGATAATTCAGATGATGACTATTGGATCCCTCCATAGTATAGTTCATTTTCCCTTCTCCAGCAGAAAGTAACCTCCTTAGTGTTATTTTGGCACCATGCAACCATCACCTAGTGGTTTTTAACACCACTTGATAAATTTGGCCTGAATCTGTAATTTTATTAACATTCATAAAATGATGATGAGTTTTTTTGTTAGCATCCTTCCTTTGACAATTACTAGTTGGCATTCTCCTATAAAGGTCTTCCTCATCAACTAAGGCCATTTAGTTTTGAAGCAGTCCCTTCTGGCAAGACAGGATAAGCATTTAAATCTTTCCCTTTAATTACCAATTTTCAAGGTAAGACGTTAAAAGCTGCCTTAAATGGTGACAAATGAGTTTCTGCCTTTCTCTTTTTGAAAACGTTATTATAGATATTATAGATTTTTATGCCTTTAATATGTTTTAATCAGTGTTTAACATATATATGTGTACATGCTCATATATACACGTGTGTGTGTGTATATAAGTATACAAATCTTAAGTTTGTAGCTTGATGAGTTTTTACATCTATATTTCAAGTACCCAAAAAGGCCACTTTCTGGACAAACTCTGCTCCTTCTTCCCTCCCCATCATGTAACCATTATTCCAGCCCTATCACCTATCAATATATCTGACTCTCTCGCTTCTTGAACTTAAAAACAAAAGGAACATGTAGTATGTGCTCTTTTTGCGTCTGGCTTTCCATGAGGTTCGCTCATGTTATTGCATGTAGTGGCCATCTTTTCGATGCTAAAACTGACACACCTTTGGCCAAAGAAAGCTATTTTGAGCCACATCCTCTGTGTTCCATTGACAAAACCCTATTCATCTTTGAAAGCTTCCTTGCTTTCTGACGCAAAACAATGTTCTAGACTCATCTTACACTTTGTCTAGAATCAGCCATTTTCCACAAGGACTCCTGTTTCCTTTTAATGGGTGTTATAGACCCTCATCTGGGAGTTGGCGGTGTACAGTATACTTTTTCTAGTTTCCCTTTCTGGACAGGTATAAATATATACCTTTTTTTTAAAGTTAAAGTTCTTTTTCATATTTTTGTTCAATTTTAACATTACAGTGTCTCTCCCTAATATATTTTAATTACATATATTTCCTCTTACCCTGAAAGCCTTGATTCCTAACCCAGTGCAACAGAAAGGTATGTGTATACAAATATAGTTGATTTAGCTTTGTGATTTTGTACCATTATAGTAGTATTGGTCTTTTCTGATGAATAATATAAAGGATATCTATATTGATGTTCATTTTATTGATTTATTTATTTTGGCCACGCCTGCGGCTTGCAGAAGTTCCTGGGCCAGGGATTGAACCCGAGCCACAACATTGACAATGCTGAATCCTTAACCACTAGGCCACCAGGGAACTCCCGTTTTTGTTCCTATGAAAGTATTGTGATGGACCTCTGTACAATATTGCTGGGCTGGTCACTTGCCTCCAATGATGAAATTAGAGGGGTTGTGCCCATGAATGGAAGTGTACACAAGGTGTGTGTACACATACACACACACACCATCCCTAGCGAAGATTAAGCTAAATCAGCTTGAAACACCTGGATTGGTTTCCCTTGATTCAATTTTTAGTTGGTTTGTAAATCAAGTAGCATGTAGGGCATCAGTGTTAATTCCAACTATTGCTCTTGTAGGGGGAGTTATTTGAGTAGTACAAAAGCAGTCTTTATAAATGTTAAGGTCCATTTGGAATGTAAAAGGAGTACTTTAGTTGAGTTTTGTTTTAACAGCTATTTAAAAACTTTAAACAGGAGTTCCCGTTGTGGCGCAGTGGTTAACGAATCCGACTAGGAACCATGAGGTTGCGGGTTTGATCCCAGGCCTCGCTCAGTGGGTTAAGGATCCGGCGTTGCCGTGAGCTGTGGTGTAGGTTGCAGACACGGCTCAGATCCTGCGTTGCTATGGCTCTGGCGTAGGCCGGTGGCTACAGCTCCGATTCGACCCCTAGCCTGGGAACCTCCTTATGCCGTGGGAGTGGCCCTAGAAAAGGCAAAAAGACAAAAATAAATAAATAAATAAAAACTTTAAACAGTCTAGCAGCTTGTATACTAATTAAGTATGATATCTAATATCTAATTAGACAAATCTTAATCTAATATCTTATTAGACAAATTTTAGCAGAAAGGAATTTTTAAGATTCTAAAATGGTTAGCCTGACACTTAAAATTGTTAAATGATACAAATAGGATGGCAGCCTTGGGAAAGTAGTAGGTATGGTAAATTCACTAGGTGAATGAGAAATCCTAAGAAAATTTATTCTCTAAGGACATTTTTTAATAAGAGCTTTATTGAGATGTAATTCACATACCATAAAATTCACCCTTTTAAAGTGTATTTAGTATATTCGCAGAGTTGTGTGACCCTCACCACTGTCTAATTTTAGAACATATTCACCATCCCCAAAAGAAACCCCTTACCCATACCCAGTGATTCCTCATTCCTTTTTTTAAAAAGATTTTATTAAAGTCCTGTTGATTTGGAGTTCCCATTGTGGTTCATCAGGTTAAGAACCCGACATAATATCCATGAGGGTGTAGGTTTGAACCCTGGCCTCGCTCAGTAGGTTAAGGATCCAGTGTTGCCACAGGTTGCAGTTTAGGTCATAGATGAGGCTCAGATCCTGAGTTACTGTGTCTGTGGTGTAGGCTGGCAGCTGTAGCTCTGATTCAACCCCCTAGCCCGAGAATGTCCATGTGCCACAGGTGCGCCCCTCAAAAGAAAAAAAGTTACGGTTGATTTACAGTGTTGTGCCATTTTCTGCTGTGCAGCAAAATGACTCCGTTCTACATACATATACATTCTTTTTTGTATTCTTTTCTATCATGATCTATCCCAGGAAACTGATAAAACTTCCCTGTGCTATACAGTAGGACCTTGTTGTTTATCCATCCTAAATGTAATAGTTGGTATCTACTAACCCCAAACTCCTTCCCATCCCACTCCCTTCCCCGCCTCCTTGGTAACCACAGGTCTGTTCTCTATGTCTGATTCCTCAATTCTAATCAGGTTTTTAACTGAGAGTGAAGAACTCTTTTAAAGTCATTAAATGGTAATTCTTTTTCTGTAGTAACCATAGAGGATAATTCTGAAATTAGACCCAGGTTTTGAAAGTAACCACTGTAACTAGATGCTCTAAGTAATGGGTAAAATAGAGAGGCTTGTACTCATAAACTCACTGTGGATCTCTCCTTTATTTCCTTTGTAGGGACAAGATCAAGACTAACAGAACTTTGTAAAGAACTGAATGCTTCGATCCTCTCTGTGAAGCCAAGAATGTCTTCTGCCCATCATCCAGAAGGCGCTCCTTTCCTCCACCAACTCTGAGTGTGGCACTATAGCTAATCCAGTGCTTGAATGTGTATTCTCTCCATACGAGCTGGACCTTTTCCACAGAAGTTTCCTGTAACTACTCCAGATCTCCGCTAAAGTAGTAACTCGAGTCAATTTTTGTAGTACCTTGCCCTGGTTTGGGTGGCGCCTGTCATAAGAGGAGGCGGAGCCTCGTACGCGCTTGCGCCCTCATACCTCTCTCTTCTTACCGAGTCTACCATCTCCCCCGATGTCTTCCCTCCGCATTCCACATACAGCAGGTCTCTGCTTTTGCTCTTGGTGACCAAATACCATGTTTGCCCCTGACAACTTAGGCCTGAGGAGTCTGGAAGTTGAAGACATGAGCTGAGCATGTCTTGACAGTTCAGTCCCAGTGCCCCTCCTGTCTCTTATGCAGCCCCCCCTCACTCTCTGATTCAGAATTTGGCCTTCTTCCATCTGACCATATTCTCATTTCGAGGTGTGGGCATTTTTGTGTTAGGTCTTCCTCTTGAGCGCATTGATTTTATTCTGAAATTCAGTTGTATGCTTCCATTCTGTCGATTAAAGCGTTCCAAACGTTGTCTTTGAGTTTTTCGCTTATCTGCTTGGTTGCAAAGATCTTAAGTGAAAAACTACCTTCTGGTCATCGTCAAGTCTGCAGAGAATGGGAAGTGGAGTTGTTACACTTATGTAAAAATTTTACCGTCAGATACAGTCCTTTTGTCATATTATATCCCTTTGCAGTTTTCTAAGTCCTTCTGTGATGCACTTTACTAGTTGTAAAATAGACTGTCGAAGGGAAAAGTTCTTTCTAGTTCATTTTGAAAAATGCCCTAGGTCTGCATAAAAATACATTTTCAGGAATTTGGGCCAGTTTTAGAATTGCCGATGTGATTTTCACCATCCTTTACTCTTTGCTGAGAGGTTTAATTGTCAGAGGACTTGGGGTGAGGCAGGTGGAGCTGTATTATACTTATCCTTAGAAGCGGACACTATCTGAGAGTCCAGATTAAAATCCATGACTTACACAGCTCCACAGGATGTGTTTCTCTTTGGTATAATTTTTCGTATAGACCATCTACTTTGACTTCTGCCCTCTTTTAACGTACGTATGTTTCCATCCACTGTTTATGTATTGAATCCACTGATTTAAAAGCTGTAACTTGTGATGTATTCCTCCTCCTTTAGTCATACCACAGTACCAACACACTTGTCCCCACTGCCATCACGTGGGGATCTTCCCCTGGGTGGAAGGAGTGCCATTCTGACCGGCTGCACTTGCGTTGATGGCAGCTCTGTTTCTCTTAGCTCCACTGAATCTGATATGCTTTCATTTTGTTACATTCCCTGAGCTCATGGTAGTTCCTTCATCTTTAGAAAGAGCTTGTCTCTTCCACCCTTAGAAGGCTCTCATCGGGGAACTGACATGGAAAAAGACCGACCTCCTTCCAAGGTCTGGATGAGGAGATGGTCCATATGGAGGCCTGGTTTTTGAGGCCTGAGTCAGTGTCTTGGGAATGGGGCTGTTCCCTATGATGATTTCCTTGTGGTATAAAGATGTAAAAATAACAGCCCTTTATGTTTAAAGACCCCGGCTTATAAACATCAGATAGCCTGTCAGCATCTTGCTTGGCCTCCATTTCCAACCACCGCCTCTTACACATTCAAGTCTGGTACACTGTAGGGGAAGGAGGCAGCAGGTTCAGCGGTGTCGCCTCCTGCCTTGTTCTGGCAGTGCCTTACTGTGTGCTTGAGGAATGCCCGTGGATCATTAGGCCCTCACAACAAGCTGTGTGGAAAGGTTGGAGCTGGAAAAGCTGATGCGAAAAAAAAAAAGCATATAGCTTGCCTCCATTTATCGGTCTTTTTCTAAAGTAAAGATTTCTCTCAGTGTTGTAATCACTTAAGAGGTAGTTCTTTATAGATAGACTTTAGGGCTTACTCCTGTCCATCTGCCCCCAGGACAATCTTGCCTCTCCCGTCTTTTGTTTTCTGCATTAAGCATTTAACTTTGGAAGTTCCTCTGTAGCGCAGAGGGTTAAGGATCGGTATTGTCACTCCTGCAGCTCAGGTCGCTCCTTTGGTGCAGGTTTGATCCCTGACTCAGGAACTTCCATATGCCCTAGGCGTGTCCAAAAAAGAAAAAAAAATTAACTTTGCTTCCAAAGCAACCATAAGACAAGTATCAGGAACAGCTTGCATTTGCACAATAGCTGCCCCAAGGATTCATTTATCCTTTTTGTTGGCTGTACATGATTCTCTGAACTTGGGTGCATCCCCCTGGCTGTTAGCTGGGTTTTGTCTCTAAGCGTATGGTCACATTTCTACATATAAGTTGTAATATAAATAGACATGAACCGATTTTCAGCTTAATTTGTTAGGTTCTCCCAATTCTTCTGCCTTTCTCATTTCCTTGATCTTATTTTAAGTATTGGGGGACAATATCTCCTATTTGAAGTTGTAGCTGACTCACAGTAGGTGCTTAATAAATACTGGTTGAATCAATGAATGGAAATTGGCATACATTTACCTTGGATGGTGAGTAGCATCTTTCTGAGTTCTTAAATTCTCTTTGTTTCCAAATTAAAAATCGTTCAGGTCAGGAGCTATGGAAGGACTGAATTTCCTTTTTATAGTGCTAAGAGGTGGCTTGAAAATGGAGAGAAATGAAAAGAAGGAAGTAGGGTTGGGTCCACAGGAGCCATCCGATCCTTTCCTTGTCTCTGAATGTCTGATTTGGCTCCTTCATGCTTCTTTCCATCCAATCAGGTGACGTGGTTTTATACCCTTGCTTATAGATTCCAAAGAACTTGCACATACGGCATCCCACCAGATTCGTACGATGCTGTAAGGTGGACCATGTGGGAATTATCTCTTGTTTTTCATGTGCGTTCCAAAGCAGTTCGGTGGTTTGCCACGGCGGCGTGGAAGAACCACAGTGAGCGCTTGCGTCTTTTTGTTCCCAGGCCCGGCTCTCAGCTGTGCACTAGCTAATTGGCATTATCTCTTTGGAGGAATTTCTTGGATATTAACCCTCAAGGGTGGAAGATGTAAATCAAAATTTCTCTGTAACATCAGAGAATTCCATTCAAGAGAGGTTTTCTTTTGCATTTTCATTTTGGCAAAGTTAGTTCGAGGCGGTTAGCGAGTGAGTTCAGCAGCTTTTGACTAGAAAGGCAGGTGACTCTAGAGTGTGTCACCATAGGTAATTGCTGGACTTCTCTAGACTTAATTCTATGTTTGAATGAACTCAGTGCTCACGGCCAGCCCTCTCTATACAGAGCTTCCACGTTGGTGAGTCAAAGCTTTTATCTTTTTGTAGACAGGCTATAGCTTCAGCTGGACTTTTCTCGTGTGGTTACAAATGCCTTTCTGTGGCCGTTCCTTATGAACAGGAGCTCGGCCGGCGGTCAGATTCTCGGATCACGTCTTTTTTCTCTCACTTCTTTGGAGCCATCCCTCTGTGGTCTTCAGGTGTCTGGGGCCACTGAGAGGGCTGAGTCCAGACAGAGTTTTTCTTTCCCTTTTGTGGGTGATCTGCTGGTTTCCCCCGAGTACTTGTGATTTCTTGTTGATCCTGGAAGTGCAGGAACTTCATTCATGTGTATCTCAGAGCTGGCTTGATCTGGTACCCAGTGAGCATCAGACATCGACATTCAGGCCTTCCTGTGTTTCTCTTCACTTTATGGGGTGTCCCCATGTTGGCTCTCTGTTCTCTGTCCTGCACACTTAGCTTTCCTTTGAGAGCCTTGGTCTCCTTGTGTTTCTTCCCGTGGTGTTATTTTTTTTTCCTCAGGTCTTATCCTCCCATTTCACTGACTCCCTTTTCCATGTGGCCTTCCCTTCTGCTACAGTGTTTTTCCCCCTCTGTGTCTTTCCTTAGCTCTGATGGCTTTTTTTTCTCATCCTCTTGTCCCATTTGACTCCCTATTTCATTTCTTGGAAGGCTGAACTGTGTTGTCTACAGTTTTTGTGGTTTCTGCAGTCATTGTGTTTCCAGAGTGTGTTTGTCTTTTGCTGCTTTCATTCCTTTTCTTCTGTGTTGTTTTACTCTTTTATTGATACACAAGTGTCATCATGGCATTTTCTGCCTATTTTTTGGTCTTTGCATGGGACCCGTTCTAGCTGCCAAGAAGAGTGTGTTTAAATCCTCCTCGACTCCCCCTTTTTCAAGTGAGAAGCATTCATCACCTGAACCCTTGAACTTAAGGCTTGCCATCAATGGCTCGTGATGGTGGAGGCTGTCTTCGTTTTCCTTTCTGCTGTCTGGACACGGGGCGGGTGGAGGGGGGGGGCGAGGAAGGAGCGAGGTAAAGCCTTCTCGCAGTGCCTTCCACACTGTCGACCCCTCTGCCCTGGGGTGGCTGTATCCCAGTCGGGAGAGAGCTTTCTCTCGAGGTTCCTCATTTCCACTCCATGCTGACTTAGAGGGCTGCAGCAGGTTCGGCCTGCATTGCTGGATCATACACAGCCAGTGTTGGCGTGTTTGGCTCCCGAGTGCCTGTTTGTCTCCTCTGCACACAAGTGGAGCAGCTGAGACGTCAGCCTCCCCTCCTAGGTTTTGCTTCTGGCAACGTGACCACGCAGTGTGCCCTCAGCTTGTCCTGCCTCCCGCCCGTCTTTGTTTCTCCCAGTTCAGACATGATTGGAACCCTGTCAGCAACTGTGGCCTCCTTGACGAACGCGCGAATCCTCTTCGATGAGTCCTCAACTTGGTTGTCAGACACTCCCCTGGAGTCCTCAGTGTAGGGTGGTGGCTTTTATTAGTTTCCCCATGGACAGCGTCTCCATCAGCCTCTGGATGTGTGTGTATGTGTTGCAGGGCAGGAACACTTATATAAACATGAGCCCGTTCTGCCATCTTCCCAGCTGTCCAGGTGCTTAAACATTGACTGTGAAGATAATGTCCATATCATTAGCGGGGGAAAAAAAACATCAATAACTTAATCAACACAGGATTTTTGTTTATTGTTCTTTGTGGAAAGACAACTTTTAACTCGGGTTCCTGTTCCATTGATTAGAGCGATCAGTACCTTTTGGTTTGAAGACTGGGGCCATGTGACATTTTAATGAACTCAAGAATTTACCAGCCATTGGCAGTGATTGATTGGTTCGGAATATTTCAAACTAGCACATAATCAGAGCTATCAAGAGTGGTGTAAACTATTTCTTACTGATAGGTTGCTAGTCAAGCTGCCCCACTGAGGGTGGTGACCCTGTGAGAGCTCTACTGTGACTCAGGTTTGCTTACCTGTCTTTTTAATCACCCCATTTTTAAATTTGGTTCATGAAGAAATAGAAAGGAGCGAATTCCTCATCAGGCTGATTGCTGATATTCAGGAATGTACATTGTGATGGTTTGTAGGTCTAAGACCCGGTGCCACACCAATCGATGTTTCGAAAGTGCGTTTACAGGGGGATGACAGGTTGGGGGTTTTAGTTGGCCTCTTTGTAGGATTGAAGCCTCCTTTGCTCACTGGCCAGCATATTCCCCTAGGCACACTTTTCTCAGCCTCAGAGCCGAGCATACCGATCAAGGAGCAGGAATGACAGCCCTGCTCTGTGCATCCAAATCCAGCCTTCGCAGTGCCTTCTGCTTCGTTCAGAGTCTTTGCCCTGGTTCTGTCCTGGGGTGAAATGCAGAGCGGAGTACCGCCCACGTGTAAGGGACGAGAGACGAAAAGGCGGTAGAGGAGCCGTGGAAAGGAAAGCCATGTTCATGCCTCCCTTTTAAATAATAGCGAGCGTCTCCAGTGCACCAGAAAGGCCCAGGGCTGGGCACATGGCCATGATGACAGCAGCTGCAAGTGCCAGTCTCACGGAGCTCGCGTTCTGGTGGGGGAGTCAGATGAGACCCTCATCAGGGACGGTTTCTAGCACAGTTGGGAGACAAGGCAGGAAGGGGAGTGCAAGGGTTGAGTGGTAGGAGGCGGGCACCAAACCCCGTAATTGTTGTTGTCATCATGGACGGGTGGGTTCCTTAGACGAGGGCGCCTCCCTGAGTCCTGAGTTCTCTCCTTCTTTGCGTCTGTTCACCTGCATCTGGAGAGTCTGCCTCGGACTCTGTGCGTTTCCTTGTCTCGCTGACCGCTGACTGGTGAGGACCCGGGTCCGGTGAGAGGAGATGGCTTTGCGGGTCTCGTTGCGCTGTGTGGCGTGGGCTGCTCTTTTCTCCTACCAAAGATGCAGTCCCAGCAGGTGCCAGCTGTGTCTTTGTAGAACCTCAGAGATGATTGTTTCAACCACATCTTCCCACGTCCAGCTTCTGGATGGTGATGCTGGAGTGAAAAGAGCTGCTTGTCAAGGGGAGAGACCCTCTTTACCACTTGCTTGTGCACTGGCTTTAGGGCCGGAGGAAAGGGTTATCCGAGGAGGCGTCCCTCTCAAGTCTGCTTTCTAGCCTTAGCTGTGTTCACCCTCAAAATGAAGACAATAAAATGACAGCAATATCGTGGTCACAGAATCCTTAAGAAACCCGTTGATGCCTTTCCATCTGTCTCTGAAACCTGGACTTGAATTGCCCAGGATCCCAGTAACGGGGTCAGTGGAGCCAGGAGACGGGCAGCTTCTTGTGTTGTGACGTGGGTGGCCCTCAGTGGTGGTCCGGGTCCCGCTCCCTCGGAGGGAGCAGCAGAGCCGGCGAGGACACTCTCTGTTCTCAGGGAAGGTGGATCTGAGTGCGGAGCAGAAGATGCCGTGCAGTTGAGTTATTCCCAGAGGTAGAGCCTGTCACCCTTTAGGTTGATTGATTCGCATATAAATGGAAGCACCTTGGGGCCTCACTACTGAAAGCCTCCCAACAAATGTCTGTTACGGTTAAGTGCCTGCATTAAAAGAAAGCCCACCCCTTATATCCCACTCATCTCCTTGCAGTGTTTAATAAATTCATAATAGTATTTGACTTCCCGTCTCTGTATCTTTTTCCCTCCAGCACTGCAGGAGCGGCTCACTTCTCCCTTTGACGTGATGGCTTCAGCCTTTGGTGGCGTCTGCATAGCTCTTGGAAAGGATAAGCAGTAGAGCTTGATGCCTGGAGTCCCATGGTCCAGTGTGGACTACTGGGAATATTTTTGGTGGGATTATTTTTTAAATGTTAGGGAACTGAGTGGTAGATTTGTGGTAATAATGGATCCAGGGAGCTTGCAGTGGAAAGAGTATGAACTTCACCTGAAAAATATTTCTCTGTTCTATAAATCTCTCAGTGACATTTGGATTAATCAAGCATAATTAAATGTAGTTAGATTTTTGTCAGATTGTAGTTCAAAATAATATTCATCTATGAAGAGGGTAATATATTCTGTAGAAATTTTATTAAGCACTTTAGCTAAGCAAACGCTAAGGAGAACAAAATCAACCTCAGGAAGGTTAATTACTAAAAAACCCCACAAAGTATAGTAGATTATGTAAATCATTTTAATTTTGAATACCATGGCTTGAGCTTTAATTTACATCGAGAGATATTTTGGATTTGTTTTTCACATCAAATCTTCCAAAAGTACAAAATTGCAATTGCATTCTTTAAAATTTCTCATCATTTTAGCAGTCCGTTAAGTTCGCTTAACTTCTTCATGTTATACTTTCCAAAAGTAAAGAATTACAGTTGAATTCTTTAAAATGCAACCATTTTGGGATTCCACTGTTTGCTACAATTGTGAGAACCATGTTTTTATTTCTGTACCTTTAAAAAATTGATCTTTTAAGAGAAGTATTGGGAGAGAGAATGTATATGAAAACTTCTCACCCGTGCCTGGCCTCTCCCTAAAAAAAAAAAAAAAAAAAAAAGAATTTTTAAAAAGTCAAACAGAAGAGTTTAGACTATACTGATAAATCTTTTTATTTTAGTAATTTCCTTGAAGGGAGAAGTAAAGAGATCAAATTGATTTTCTAACTTACATTTTTTGTACTCAGAGAATTACATTTTCATTACCCTTGCATGTCTCAGGGAATAGCCTTTGATAAGAATCCCCATGGAAATCTCTGCACGTCTCTCCCGATGTACTCAGCTTTGAGAGTTCTTGTCTAAATTTCTAGAGCTAGAGTTTCAAAAGTATTGTCTTCTCAGGAACACAGCATTACCCAAGAAACTTGAACTTCACCCTTATCAACACGCAGATTCTATGTGCTTTAGGCTTTTTCATGTGTAAGTGGCGCCTAAAAGCCCTTTGATTAGGAGGTATACAGGGGTCTCTTTATCATGCTTATCTGAGATTTTCATAGAAAAACCCTACAGTTTGATTTTGCTTGATAATTTTGCTTCTTGGCTTTTCAGCAAAAATTCTCTTTTCCATTGGAATTGAATCTTTTGGGGATAATAAAATCTCACTTAAAAGAACATCCTATAAATAATTCTAACTTTTGCCAACCTCAGAGTGGCCTAATTTTGCAAATGGGCCAAAACAGCACAAATGTCAAAGATCATATATACTGTAAGCAGTATGTTTGCTCTGCAGTTAGCAAAGTGAAGAAACGCCTAATCCTGGCAATCAGGACGGCTTAATGGCTCTTCAGTTCATCTTTGCCTTCCAAATTGGATGAAAATGGCACATTTAGAGTGGAATGCTTATTAATGACAGAACTGCTTAATGTTTTAAAATATTCCTACCTTGAGATTCTTTTCGAGAGAAAATAAAAGGAATCTCAACCTTCAGTTCTATTTTGGCTCTTCGTATCTGCTCAGCATTGAAAAGGCAATGATAAAGTTGAAATCTGCTTGGAAGTCACAGGCATCTGCCAGTGATCCCCGCTTGATGTACAAGAGGAGTGATGAGGAGTTGGCGAAAACAGGCAGGATGAATATAAAATGTTACATTGCCGTTTATAATATATCATGGTAGTCTTTTCTCATTTCACCTTGTCTATCCATGGGACATCTCAATCAGTATTTTCAAGAGCACTCTCTTGACACTAAGAACTGGCCTGTGCCTTGATCGAAAACACTGCTGAGGTTACTGTCCCCCGTCTTGAATTAGAACAAATATTTTCGAATCATCACAGCCACAGCCTGTGACCGTAGGGATCTGGAAACGCTGGAAACGGCCTGCCGTCCGAGAGGGCGCAGGCTGGATGGCAGGCTTCGCAGCCTGGCTTGCTGAGCGCCGTCCGGAGGCAAGGTTTGCCTGGCTGTCATAACCAGCATAAAACCTAAAATAGAACGGGCTTGCCAGCATCCTGTAACTGCTCTCTTTTTCTCTAGCTGCCTTTATCACTCTTCCTGGGGAAGCATCACAGAAAGTCCTTTGGTATCTTGCTTTTTACTTTTAAAATTCCTGTTAGAGCTGGCTAGTAAACTTGACCAATAAATCGTGCATGTACTTAAACTTCTTTTTTTTAGTCCAGACCAAACTAAATGTATCTTGGCTCTGTGGAAATAGCCAAAGCGAGGTTTACCTAGAAATTAGAAAGTATTATGTGTTTTAAAAATGTAAGTTGACTATATTCAGGGTTGAAGGAATCGAGCTCCGTTGCCTCTTCCTTTGTTTCTTTTATGTCCATTGTTATTCTCTCTTCTCACTGTGACACTCTAGACCCAAAGGCTCCACTCCGATTAAGAACCCGGGCTTTGCTCGAGTCCATCCTGGACGACATGACACACGTTTTAGGAGAGTGGAAGCTCCCACTTCAGCATGCTGGCTAACCCTGCTCTGTGCAGAGTTCCTTGGTATCAAAGTCATCTGAGGTCGCCGTGGCTGCTTCAGGTTTATCTATGCGTCACGCCATCTGTTGCTGCAAGTTCACATCCTCGCCAAAGTACACAAGTGCTTGCAACTTCAATATTTCCCAGATTTAGAACGCGAGCTGTGAATACTTGAGAAATGCTGGAACCACATAAGAAAAGTCAACGCGGAGTAAAATACACCCTTGCAAACATATTTAATGCTGCATTTAAGTATAAAGCCACTTGCCTGATGTTTCATCATGACTCCTTAACCTCTGAGGGCAGTGTCTAAACTGGGAGTGGTAGCTGATTTAACAAGAGAAGAAGAGCAACGTGTAGATGAAGTGCAAGTTCATCACAGTGACCGTACCCCTAAGTCCAAATCTGGCCTGATTTACTTTGAGCAACGATCAGTTTACATAACAGTGAAATGTACGTGTGTGTCCAGTGTTCACCTTTTGCCTTGTGGTTTGTAGAGAGAAGGCTGGCCCCTCATATCCTCTGCTGTTCGGTGGCCTGGCTGCTACACGCTTGTCACAAGTCAAGAATGACTTTGGTCTGAGGTAATGTGTCATTCTGTAGAGAAAAGTGTTTCGTTTTTGCTATTGTTGGAGAAACACAAGTGAGGAAGCGTGTGGCTCAGATAATGGTCCCCAGCAGTCCTGCAGTCATCTGTGGTGTGTGTCGTGGCCAAACTAGTCCCAGAGCACGAGGACAGTTCGGCACCACAGTCATCGAACAATAAAGCGGTAGTCGTGGCTCACTGTGCGTCTGTGTGGTCTTTTCCTGAGCTCTGGTCTGGAATCTCATCCCACCCACCTGTAAGGTCTGCCTTCTGCTCGCTTGGTTTGTGAAATTCGGTATGTGAACAGCACCGATCACCTTTGCGAGTTGCTGGGAATGGACAGGGGTGCTTTAAAAAAATTCTTATGGAGTTCCCGTCGTGGCTCAGTGGTTAACGAATCTGACTAGGAACCATGAGGTTGCGGGTTTGGTCCCTGGCCTTGCTCAGTGGGTTAACGATCCGGCATTGCCGTGAGCTGTGGTGTAGGTCGCAGACGCGGCTGGGATCCCGTATTGCTGTGGCTCTGGTGTAGGCCAGTGGCTACAGCTCCGATTCGACCTCTAGCCTGGGAACCTCCATATGCTGCAGGAGCGGCCCAAGAAATGGCAAAAAGACAAAAAAAAAAGTTCTTATGATTGATCAAAGAAAAAACAGGTTCTTTGGATTCTTTGTGGCAGGAAACATTGAGCTCACCTTTTGGGGAAACAATTTATAGGCAAAATAAAGAAGCTTCTTGACAATAAACCATTCTAGCAGCATTTTTCAAAATATGACCCATGGACTGGGGAAGGGTGAGAAAGAGTGAGAAAGAGGACTATTAATAATTATGCTGTAAACCATGTAGGCAGGTGTAAACTGGGACTGTCCTGGGCAAATGGGGCTTGACTGACCATGGAATGACCAGCAGAATTGCCTGAGATCCTGGTTAAATGCAGGTTGCTAGGCTCTGCCTCAGCCCTGCTGTTTCAGATTCTTTGAGGTGAAGGCCTAGGAGTCTTTAGCTTAACAAATGCCCCAGGAACATTCTTTTTAAAAAGTTGGGAAATGCAGCCATATGGATTAGGCAGAAGGTAAAAAACGTGAAATTTTCAATTAAAGAGCTATTAGTTCCATGGTTCCTTCTGAGGAGCTGGTGCAACACTGACACCAGAACCTAGTGCCTCCAAAGACACTTGGCTACAATTAGGTACTTCCTGAATAACAGAGATGGTGTCTTCATATTTACCAATGTGTCATTCTTTCACTAAATATTCAGTGATGAATGGGCATCTTTTAAAATTTTGAGAGCCATGTAATTGCTGTCTGTATGTTCATCACTAATAAAAGACAAAACTTCTAGAAAGTTCGAGGCAAGAAACTTGGGTTTGGGAGTTCCCGTCGTGGCTCAGTGGTAATGAACCCGACGAGTATCCATGAGGACTCAGGTTGGATCCATGGCCTCGCTCAGTGGGTTAAGGATCCCAAGTTGCCATGAGCTGTGGTGTAGGTCACAGAGACAGCTCGGATCCCGTGTTGCTGTGGCTCTGGTGCAGGCCAGCAGCTCTGATTTGACCCCTAGCCTGGGAACCTCCATATGCTGTGGGCGGGACCCTAAAAAGACCAAAAAGAAACTTGGGTTTGAATGAGTCTTGGGGGGTGTTAATGTCAGAAAATTAACACTTTTGGCTCAGCTACCAGCTGGCTGTGCTTCAGTTTGTCATCTATTAAATTAGGGAGCTGGACTGCCTGGTTCCAGGGTTCTTTGCAGGTCTGATGTTTTAGGGCCCTCTCTAGAACCTAAAATGGGAAGCAGTTACGAATCAACTGCTTTCATGTTGTGATGTATTTTGCCCAAAAAATGCCAAACCTGTGATCTTGAAAGTGACAGTGGTTTTAGAATTTTGAAATTGTCCATCTGTATTTTACCCACAGTCACTATGCTAACACATCATTCACAATGAGGAAGAGCATTCTCGTAGAAGCCACTTCCGCCCTGTTTTGAAATTCAGAAAGTAAGTATGGTTTAGACTCGCAGAAGAGACCCTCACTAAAGAGTCTGCGGTCCCATGAAATTACTGCAGAGCATTGCCCTGTAGTGTCCATTTTTACTTCCTTGTCCTTCATTTCAAAATGCTTTCTGAAGGCTTGACAACAGCAAAAGAATGTTTACAAATGATTATGCGCTGATATTGTCAGATGTCCCCTTCATAATAACACAGAGATGTATTCTTCGATCACATGGATAAGTCATGAAGCATCGCATAGGAGGTGTTGCCTCTGGGAAGGGTTTCTCTAGACCACTGTCCACCACTAGAACTCTGATGATGGGCATGTGTTCTATCTTTTCCGTCCAATATGCTCACCACTAGCCACCTGCACACTTAAAATGTGGCGAGTTCAACCGGGGAGCTGAATTTTTAATTGGTGTTCATCTATTTTTAAATAGCCACCTGTGGTTAGTGACAACCATAGTGGACAGTGCAGCTAGATACGGCCATTACGCACTGTTGAATTTTGAAAAATTAACATCGAGTACCTATTTTTACCAGTCATTGGGCTGGGTGCTTGACGGTACCTTTGTCGTTTCTAAACGTTGGTCTTAAAATGAATCCTTTGCCCTCTGCCTACTGATGACACGTTCATCAACATGATAGTCTCTCCTTGGATAAGAAAATAACAAAGTGATACCTAGACTTTTTCCTGTCATAGCTGCCTGGCGTGTCAGTTCTTGTCTTTGCTCCAAAAGGCATTGATGGTCAACCTCTTTGAATTAAGTTCTCTCAGAGGTTCACTTTGTTCCCTGAGTTGAAGTATTAAGTAGAGCCCAGGTCTCAGCCTGGCCATAGCAGAATCTCCAAGTCCTGGACCCTGTTTCAGATCTATCCTGTCATATCATGTCTTTTTTAAAAGAGTTCACTAGGAGATTCTAACATGTGAGAGGATTGAAAACCACTGATCGAAAGAAAAAAAAAATTTTGTAAAAAAAAAAAAAGGAGTTCCTGCTGTGGCACGGTGGGTTAAGGATATGGTGTTGCCACAGCTTTGGTGTTGGTCAAAGCTGCAGCTCAGAGTCAGTCCCTGGCCTGGGAACTTCCATATGCTATGGGTGCAGCCAAAAAAGAAAAAAAAAAGATAAAATCCACCCATCAAGTCCAAACCCTGACCAGCCTTTGAGAATAGCTAAGATGCTGGCAGCAGCAAATCCTGTTCCCTGGCACAGAGCAGGTCTAGGGTCCTGGCAGTTTTATTGATGTTCTATTTAACAGGTAATTGGAAAATACTTAAAAGAGAGAAAAGGCTTTGTCGATTTGAATTTAGGGCAGCTGAGCAGCTTTGCTATTTCCCTCTGTGCAAGAAACTGTACGCTAAGCTCATTGCTACTCTTAGTGTTTTCTGGCATTCTTGTCCAAACAGAATTTGCTAGTCTCAAACAAACATGTTAATGATTTCAACAACAGTGATGGATGCAGAAGCATCCAGTAGTTCTTTAGTAACAGTTTAACAGTATAATTATTTCTAAAGTTATAGATAATTATTGTTACCCTAGCACAATAATTGGAACAGAGTTTCTTACATGAAAACTGCTCTTTTCCTAGGGCTTCAACTGATAACAAAATAATAGTTTGTGAGAGCAGATACTGCCCCATTATTCAGTGAGAGAAGTCCGACAGCAACCCTGCAATCAAAGACTCCAAGGTGAGACCTCAGATGACCATCTCATCCATAGAACAGCTCTGTCCAAATAGGGGAGTTTCTTCCAGGCCAGACTCGTGTCGGGTAAGGCCTTGAAGGAGAGAATGTGCTGATACCTAATGACTTAGCCAGCTCGCCCAGCGCCTTCCTATTCACGGACCAGCAGAGAGGTGACACCACCAGCCTTCGCCATTCAGCGTTCTTAACGAGTGGTTTCTAATCAATAGAAAGTCTGCTTTTTTAAATCCATTTTTCCTATCTTCCCCCACGCTGAGCAGGAGTTAGCAATCTTAACAGTCTGAGAAAGAGCACTCCGTCCCAAAGAGATTAGGAGAATAATGTGGAATTAGCAAGTTAGTAAAATCACTGTAAAAATCTATTTGGCAGAATCTGAAACATGGACTGTTCTTCTAGAGATCAGTCAAGTCAGAGGCAGGGCCAGTCAGGAGAGTCCAGAGTTTAGGGTCAAGTTACTGAACTGAAATTGGGGTGGCGAGGAGGGATTATGGCCTCTTTAGTCTTTGTATCCCCAGCACCTAGAAGCTCGCTCAAATGTTTATTGAATGCTTCAGATAGGAATGTATGAAAGACCTTAAATTCAAATGCAGATCAGGAAGTTCCCTTGTGGTGCAGTGGGTTAAGGATCCAGCATTGCTGCAGCTGTGGCGCAGGTTGCTGCTGTGGCGCGGGTTTGAGCCCTGGCCTGGGAAGTTACACATGCTGTGGATGCAGCCAAAAAAAAAAAAAAAAAAAAAGCAGATCCAAGGCAACAATGGGAAAATAAGTTACTCTAGAAAGGAGCATGGCGTATCCTGACACTGGATGGCTGGAATGAGTCCCAACTTAAACTGGCTGGAGTCAACATCCAAGGACCAAGACTAAAAATAAAGACAAATAAAATAAAATAAACCAGGGGGAGATGAGGTAGCAAACAGTTTCTGCCTGCCAGCCGGAAACTATTCCTGGGCTTGTTTCAGCCAAATGTGTCCGGTGATCAGACTTTGGTTAGAACGCTTGTACTGCTTGTCTTCTTGGTGTAGCCGCGTATGAATTAGGGGAAACGGACAGAAAGGGGGAGGTGAGCTCTTAAGCTTCCTTCTCTACCAGCCACAGCTGCATGTTCATGAGTTGAGGACCCAACACTTCCTCTTCTCGTGGACCAATTAGCACGTTCACTTGGGTCCGACATCGCCCATTATGCCTATTTCATGCATTTCTTGTGGCTGTCAAGACTCAAGCAGGTTCCTCACGAGTAGCTGTCGGGCTATTAAAAAGAGGAGCATGGATCTATCTGCATGAGGATTACTGCTCCTCAGTTCTTTTAGGACCTGGAGAAAGGTTCATGGGCGTATGCCCATTGTCTCCAGTCACCTTGCGGTGGACAGAATTATGCCTCCCCCACGAAGATGTCCACATCCCAGTCCTCAGAGCCCAGGAAGGACGGAATTAACGTTGCTGATGCCCTTAAAATAGGGGGAGTGTCCTGGATTACCCAAGTGGGCCCAATGTGTGATCATAAGGGCCCTTTTAGGCAGAGGAGAGAGGCAGCAGGAGTGTGAGAGGGAGGTGATGTGACAAAGACCGGACTGGCCACTGCTGGCTTTGAAGATGGAAGGAGGCCAGAAAATGCAAGAAAATGGTTTCTCCCCTACAGCCGCCAGACAGGACTGGAGCTCTGCCAGCACCTTAATTGCAGTCTAGTAAGACCCATTTTGGACTCTGGACCTCCAGAACTGTAAAATAACACACCTGTGTTGTTTTAAGCCATTGAATTTGTTACAGCAGTAGGAAACTAATACACACCCCTTCAACCTCTTTCATCTGTGGTTAATCCATGGGTACCAGAGATGGGGGGAAATGGAAAAAGAATCAGCGACTCCGTTGTGTCAGTGTCAGTTGGTGTGGTCGGGCTGGGAAATGGCACATCAACATCTTTCCAGTAGAACATGATTACCAGGCAAGAAAGTCTGTTTATCGCCTCAAGCTCTATAATGAGTCGTGTCCTGCCCCGTGCATGGCAGAAGATGACAGGTTCTTTTTTGAACTTGGAAATTTTAGAGTGACAAGTTCATTTGCAAGAAGTTGAAAAGGTCACTGTGGAAAGGGTCAAGTATCCCAGCTCTTTCAGGTATGGATTCAATAATTCTTTTTTTTTTTTTGTCTTTTTGTCTTTTTTGTTGTTGTTGTTGCTGCTATTTCTTGGGCCGCTCCTGCGGTACATGGAGATTCCCAGGCTAGGGGTCCAATCGGAGCTGTAGCCACCGGCCTACGCCAGAGCCACAGCAACACGGGATCCGAGCCGCGTCTGCAACCTACACCACAGCTCACGGCAACGCCGGATCGTTAACCCACTGAGCGAGGGCAGGGACCGAACCCGCAACCTCATGGTTCCCAGTCGGATTCGTTAACCACTGCGCCACGACGGGAACTCCCTGGATTCAATCATTCTTTTAAAATGGAAGGTTACATATCAAATATTTTATGTGTAATCTCTCCCTCAGAACTCAGCCTTGGTGAATAGAGTACAGTAATTTTGCAGATTGATTCCTTTCCCTGCCCCCTAAGAAAGACAGTGAAGGCATGGAAAATAAATACTGCTTTTAGGAGACAAGTCAACCCTACTCTGAACGCTTCTCAAGTTTCCTACATTTGGCGTCTGCAGCTGATATTCAACCAATATGGTGTTTTTTCTACAGTATAAATTGTGGCAGTGCAGGGCCTAACATAAAGATCATTTGGGACCTGTGGATATTTACGCTGTTAGTGAGATAAATTTCAGATTTTACTGGTTCTATATTGCTTTTCACTTGATGGTTTCTTAAAGAATCTGATCACTGGGTATACATTGGTGCTTATGAACTGTCACTCTTGGTCTGAAAAGCATCTCTGTAGGAGTCTTTTTATTCTAATAGCTTCTGCTGAATACCTGGAGAAGTTGCTTAAACCTAATTTCCAGTCACCAGTGAGGACTCCAGTCCAAGAGAAGTGTGTGTAAATATTTTTGATAGTGTACCTTTTAATCCTAGGAATTTATTAACAAAGGCTCGTTCTCTTTGGGGCAACTACCGGAGCTCTTAAACATGAGTTTTATTACGCCTTAGAACTGATTTCCCCTTGCGAACATCTCTGCGGTATCGTGGAAGTCAAAAAGAAACCTCTAACTGTTACTCCGAATACAGCCTGTCAAGAATGTGTTTGATCTGTGTGGCAAAGCCAGAGTAATACGGTCTACCAGTGATATGTATTCTGTTTTTATTTTTTTTAATTTAATTTAATTTTATTTTATTTTCCCATGGTACAGCAAGGGGATCAAGTTATCCTTACATGTATACCTTACAATTACATCCCCCCCTCTCCTTTGTTCTGTTGCAACATGAGTATCTAGACAAAGGGTATTCTGTTTTTAAATGAATTCCCTAGCTGCCTGCAGGCCTGGCTCTATTCCTTCCAGGGTCGAGGCTAACGTTAGAACTCTTGTTTCGAAGAGCTTAAACCTCGGCAGGTGGAGTTACCAGAGGCTCCTGAATTCGGCTAGCGGAGGGCGTGAGGGCAATGCTCGGAGCATCAACATCCGCCTTCATTGCTGACATCTGGGTCCTGACTTGGCGCCTCCACCCTCCTCGTTCTGCTTCCAGCTGATCCGAGGAGCTTCTCCCCTGAGAGGGAAAAGTGGTGGACGTGGCCACGCCCCAATCTTTAGGTACAGGTGAAAAGTAGGCCGCCAGGCCGCAGCAGACGAGAACGGTGGGTGGGCCCTGCGAGCCTGAGGTCTGAGAGCAGCCACCTCTCCAGCTTCCCGCTCTGTTGGGGAAGCACTTTCTCATGGTGGCTCCGTGGCAGCAGGAGAGCTGGAGGCGCGTTATCGACAATGCAGGCTGCCTCACAAGTTCAGAGACCTTGACAGGCAAAGGAGACCTCTGAAACCCCCCCCCCCCGCCCCACCCCGGTTTTGCAAAAGCAGAGGCCAGAGAGGTGAAGTGGTTTGGTCAAGGTCAGAAGGCAAGTTGGCCGTTGGAAAATTCAACTGGGGTCCAGACTGGGCTCCCCCCGTGCCCCCCGCTCCAGGTGAGTGCTCCTGACTAGTCAGGCGTGAGGCACCCCCACGCTTGGGCCCTGCCGCGGCCCCTCCTTCAGGAGGGCTGGGGCCGCACCTGGGTGGAGGCGGGACAGACAGCGGTGTCTGCACCTACACTTTTCCACACGAAGCTCGGGCTCATAAGGAGGAACACACAGCAGCACGCTTTTAAGAAACAAGACAGGTAAAATGCAATTCTGCATCCCTTTATTTATAAAGAAGTTGGTAATGCCATGTTCCGTTGGAGAGCAGGAGTGGGTTTGGAGGAGGAGGGGGAGGGGCAGGGGCGGAGGGGGGAGGGGCTGACTCCGAAGGTCGAGTAATTCAGCACCAGAGCAAATGCTTGGGCGTAAGGTCGTGCTTTAACCCAGACCAGGCACCACCGTCGTCTTAGTGTACAGCAAGTCTTAAGTACGCATGCTTTTCGTATGGCTTTGTCCCGGGACAGATCGCAGTGACACAACAAAAAAAGTCTAGAGAAAAGTAGAAGTTGCAAATGCCTCATGAGCTCATTCTTTTTTTAAAAAAAGAAAGAAAAAAAGATCTGATGGTCAGGACTAGTGCTGAAAGGAGGCCTGAGGAATAGGAACATGTGCTCTCCCTCCCACTCATCGGATTGAGCTGAGTCCCTGTCGCCATCTCGCACACCTGGGGTACACCTGGGCGCTAGAGAAGAAATCCACACTCGTCCCGTCCCTCCCTCCAAGGATGGAGTCTCCTAACTGCAGCCTAAGGCATGGTGCAAGCTGGCCATCCCCCGGCCGTGTCTCTTCCCCGCAGCACAGGTCAGAAGGCAGACTTAGGTCTCGAGATCCCTCTTGGGGTTGGTTTCCTTTGCCTTTGTGAAGTCCTGGCCCACGGGAGCTGGCTTGCCAGAAACAGGCCATTCAAGGTGACCGTGACATCACAATTGCCCCGTGTTTTGAGCTGGTGAATGTTTGATGTCGGAGTCCCCAGAAGGAAGCTGTGGCAGCTAATGGAGGAGGGCTGAAAGGGGAATGCTGGGTGGGGAGAACCCCCATCCTGCATGGGTACCCCTGGGTGTCTGTGAAAGGAAGCCCGCCTTCTTCACCTGTTAGGGAGTGCGTGACATGCCCAAGAGAGCGGAAAGGAGCTACTCACCCAGCCCCTGCCCATCTGCATGTAACCTGCCTCCTTCCACAGCCTAAGTGGCTGTTCCCTAGGCCTCAGCCTCAAGCTTCCTTCTCCTTCTAGAGCAGAAGAGCCTTTCCTTGCCTTTTGTCCCTTCTGCTTACCTCTCTGAGCGTGTACCACACCTGCTACATCTCTCATTCCAGCCTTAACCCACTCTTGACCATTACTGTTGACTGGTCAGCCCTAGGAGCAACCCCATCTCCTCCTGGGCCGGGGAGGAGGGGCAGGGAGAAACTGACAGCTAGGAAATATCAAAAGTTGGGTTGCAGAATCCCCCCCCATTCCTTCTCAGTAATCTTGTAGCCTTAGGGTGGGAAGATATCGTTAGACATGGGGGCGGGGGCAGAGGGTGAGATTTAGAACACACATGGGGGTTGCTATGGCCCATCCCTGCAGTATCTCAGGCATTGGTCATTTTCCATAATTGGCGGCCAGGATGGCACCAAATCTGAGTCATGTAAGCACCACCTGTCAGTGTGGCGTGTAAGATGGGCAAACTTACAGTCTGCCTGATAACATCAATCCCAAGCTCTCTGCTCCAGAACAGGATTCAGATGACAGTGGATTTGTCTGCTCTGGGCCATGGAGTAAGCACATGAGAGGTATTCTTGAGAGTTTCCCCAATAAAGCGAGGCCCTGAAATGGTTTGAGGGCGTAGGTTCTCTTTAACCTTCTTTCCTCTCTCCAGGCATCTCTTTTTCCTTTTCCCTTCCCCTGTTCTCATTGCCTTGCCTTGTCCACCTGGCCTTCTCCTCCTCAACAACATCAATAGAGACACTGGGCACACGAGCCCAGTGTGCCCTGAGTACACGACAGGAGAGACCAAATGGGCGCAGTGGAAGCATGGACCTTTGTCTCTCTCTGCCGGGCAATGTTCTGGGCCCCAGTTGCAATGAGAAGTTTTCTTCTCACGTGCCACGTTCCCACCAGCTCTCCGTCCCCCATGAGTGCTCGACAGAGTTCTGGAGAAAGTGCCAGGAACAAGTGGGTTCCAGGCCAGCTTAGACTCATGGTTTTGCTTCCGAAAAACCACCACTTATCTCCAGGTGGGCAGGGAGGTAGTACAACGCCAGCACGAGGGGGAAAGACATGCCACCTTGCTTCATCGGTTGCCCCACTTGTCACTCAGAAGGCTGGCTCCCAGAGCCTCTGAAAGGGGCAGTTTCTGTCACAAGAGATGCTGGGCTGTGCCCACAAGGGGCTGTTTTGGGCCTCTGGTTTTACTAGGACAGCCAGGCAATGCCTCTTCTGTCCAAGGGTGGTTCTACACTTTGCCTCCACCTGCTCTTTTCCTACCTGTGCTTCGGGGATGGGAACTTAAGACAACTCGGTGGGGATGCTGAGGTTGTCACCGTGCTCTGTGACAATCTTCAGAGTCCTTCCTCCACTCAAGAAGGTGATGGGAGGCCATGAGAACAACATGCAAAAATCATTTCTTGGCTGGGACGAGACATGTCTAAAGGAATGCAGGGTGAGCTTTTGACAAAGTGCCCAAGTCACAAGGAAACCAGGTAGTTCTTAAGACCAAGGATTTCAGCGGGGTATTAGGGTGAGAGCAGGAGAGGGGGAGAGTGGAAAATGCCACCACCATATATTTATATTGCATATGGTCTCCACTCTGGATGGCATGTTGGGAGCATAGATCAGATTCGTGCAAGTAGCACCCCCTATTGTATACTATGTGGTTTGGTATACCAAACTGTTACTTGAGGCCTATGAAACTGGAAACTGGTCAGAAATGGGAAAAGCCATTCCATAATAGCGTCCTTTAAGAAGCTTCAAGAAACACCTACCATCTGCTAAACATGGAGCCAAAGCAAAGTGGCTCCTTTTTTATATATATATATATATATATATATATATATATATGATGTTTTGTTGCATTTCCGAAAGATTAAGGTAATTTCTGGAAAACAATGAAGTCAAACCACTGATGAAAGAGGACAAGCAGGAGCATGTTAGGCCTTAGGTGGCGTTCTCCTTGACAAAACTGTCCTTCAGATAAGAAGTTACAGTTCATACTAGGTGACCTTTTCTGTATCTGGCCTAAAACAAGGCTTTGTCTAAACGCCCCATTTCTGGAACCAGAAAGAACCAAGGCGATGCAACATCGGACCTCAGTGACTCAACGGAAAAGGTTGGCATTTGTCGTTAAGTCGACTATTTCAGAAGCACTGTGCCACCTCTACTGGAAACAACTTTATTCTGGTGGAGCTTGGGTGCTTGGAGGCAACGTGCAGGGCCCTTAGGAGCCAGAAGCAGCAGATTGAGGGGGACGGCTGCTTCCGCAGGTCGTATACTGGGTGGGGGCGGGGATAAGGACCAAAGCAGAAGACACCTCCCTCAGTGCAAGTCTCCCAGGGTGCTCTGCATCTTGCCTTAGCAAGGTTAAAGTAGAGTGACTCTAGATGATGCTAAGAAGGTTTGAATAGGTTGTCCGGCTGGAAACCTCCATGCAGAGCCCGAGTCTCGGGCTAAGTGGAGACGGAGGGAGAGCTGGTCCCGAGGCCTTCCCTTGGCAGAACTCAGGGTCTCCCTGCTGAGCTGCAGCTCCTGCACCTGTTACCCTTCCAACACCACCCAGGCGTCCCCAGTGCTCCCGCCCTCCTCCCCAGCCTGTGTGGTGTGGCTCTCGCCGTCTGCCAACAGCCTTTACTTCTCATCCTCATCCCCCTCGCTCATGCTGCTGATGGAGGCCGAGGCTGCTTTGGGCGACGAGGGGGGTGAGGTTTTGTTGGGGAGCCATGAGAAGGTGGGCGACGGGGAGCGGGAAGGGGAACGGCTCCTGGTGGGGCTGCTCACGGGGCTCTGCTTCGGAGACAAGGCCTGCAGCATCCGGCTGCTCCTCTCCTGGAACATCTGCTTCTAGAGAAATGGGAGAGAAGGCATCCGGTAAATGGGTCATCTGAGATGGCAATGTAACCAACAAACACAAAGGCAGGAGGGGCAGCCACGACTCAGACTTGTGCATCCCCGAACTCGGCCCTGCACTGCAGCCCCGTGTGCCCCAGACTACCTCTGGGGAGGAGCTGCGTGAGATCCTGGTGCAGGAAGATGCTGACCCATCAGATGATCATCAGTCCTTCTTACCCCCTTTGCCCCCATCTCCAAAATTCAAGTGCTCTGTCTGGTTTGCCAGGCAAATGTAATATCTTAAGGTGCTGGCAGGGCAGCAGGAAATAAAACAAAAATCCCTGTCCGTGGAGTTCCCATCATGGCTCAGCAATAACAAACCCAACTAGTATCCGTGAGGATGCCAGTTCAGTTCCTGGCCTTGCTCAGTGGGTTAAGGATCCGGCGTTGCCGTGAGCTGTGGTGTAGGTCGCAGGCACAGCTCGGATCTGGCATTGCTGTGGCTCTGGCGGAGGCTGGCAGCTGCAGCTCTGATTCGACCCCTCGCCTGGGGATTTCCATATGCCTCGGGTGTGGCCCTAAAAAGAAAAAAAGAAAAAAAAATCTCTGTCCTCATGCGTTTGAGGGAGGAACACATAATCACATGTGAAGTATGTCTGATGGAGATACGGTCTGTTGGGGGGCGGGCAGGGCTGCCATTGTAAACAGGGGGCTCCAGGAAGGCCTCACTAATTAGATGCTTCTTGGTCAGAGACCTGAAACTGAGCAGGGAGGGGACCACGTGAATGGAATCGGGGAACCCCAAGAACAGAACCCCGAGAATGGAGCATGCAGTGCACATTCCAGGACGAGCAAGGAGGCGGTGGGGGCTGGAGGGGAGCCACCTGGGTGAGGAGCGTCATGGGGCAGGTGGGCAGGAGGAGGTCACCAGAGGGCTATGGCATTTAGGGTCTTGGTGGCCCTGTGAGAACTTGGCCCTTTGAGGAGTAGAGAAAGCTCTGGAGAGTTCCTTTACCTCTGAACTCTGAGCAAAAGAATAAACCCTGACTTTTGTTTTTAAAGGGACCCTTCTGCCTGCAGTGCTGGGAACAGAGTACAGTGAAGCCAGGGCAGCAGCAGGGAGAACTGTTAAGAGCCCCCTGTGCTCAGAACCCAAGAATGCGACGGCGCCCTGGACCCAGGTGATGGCTGTGAGGACGCTGAGAAATGGTTAGACTTCTGGTATATTTTTTCCATTAGTTTGATTAAGATATAATTTATTTAAAGTTAAGCTTTTTAAAGAACAGTTCTGTGAGTTTGATAAATGCCTCCAGTTGGGTGACAACCACTCCAATTGCAGGACAGTTCCGACAGCCGCCCAGTTCTCTCAGGATACTTGGTCCTCACCCCACCCCCCATCCCTCCTGCCTCTGTTCTCTGTCCCCAGAGTTTTGCCTTTTCCAGAATGTCATCTAAATAGAATCATTCGGTCTATGGTCTGGCTCTGTTTGGAAGGTAGAGCTGACAGATGGGATGTGGGGTATGGAAGAGGAATCAAGTGACTCCAGTTTCTGGCCTGTGAAATGAGAAAGCTGGCGATGCCATTTGCTGGGGTGTGTGGGGGGGGTGGGTGGGCACTGCGGGGGTGGAGGAGGTTTGGGTGGTTAGATGGGTTTTCCAGTTTGGGGCCTCAGGTGACTGTTGCCCAGTACTTTCAGAACCAAGCTCTCCTGTGACCCTGTCCTGCAGCCTTCTGGGGAATCCAGTCCTAGCCCAAGCCCCTGTCCGCCAGGCCTCCTGGTGCTGCCAACCTATCTGCCCTTCTGCCCTTGGCCTGCAGCTCAGCCCTCACACACTCTGTTCCCCATGTTTGAGCACCCTCCCCATGCTCCCGGGGCTCTGGGCTCTAGTTTCTCACTACTTTTCCTTGGAATGCCTCAGCATCCAGCAGCATGGGCCAATCTTCCGATCCTCAACTGGCCATGAGAGCCAATTCTCCTATTAACCATTTTAGACTTTGCTTGTCGTTTGAGTTGCTCATTTTCTAAACCACCACTGAGCCCCCTGGGGACCAGGTGCTGCACAAGAAGGGGAAAAAGAGGGTAAAGTTAGTGGTCATGTCCAAGCTGGGGCTTCAGTGACAGGCGGTAGAGATGGGCAGTGAGCCCGTGGGGCTGGATGAGGGCAAGCTTTCTAAGCAGAGCGTGCTAAGTAGAGTGGACTAAGTACAGTTACTTGGCCTGACTGGACCCCAAGTGCCTACAGGGTGAAAGTAGTTGAGGCCGGAGCACCAGAAGGAGGCTGGACTTCTCCCAAAGAGCCCCTGCAAGATTTTAATCAAAAGAGGGATATGGTAAGATTGGTGTTTCAGAAATAAAGTGTGAGCATAAAAGTAAAGTAAGAAACCATAAAGGAAAAGATTGATGCTTGGCTGTATAAAAATCTAAAATTTCTTGGAGTTTCCGTTGTGACTCAATGGGCTAAGAACCTGACATAGTGTCCATGCGGATGTGGGTTCAATCCCTGGCCTCATTCAGTGGGTTAAGGATCTGGCATTGCTGCAAGCTGCAGTGTGGGTCATGGATGCGGCTCGGATCCAGTGTTGCTGTGGCCGTGGTGTAGGCCGGCAGCTGCAGCTCTGATTGAACCCCTAGCCCAGGAACTTTCTTATGCTGCAGGTGTGGCCATAAAAAGAAAAAAAAATTTCTCTACCTAAAAAACAAAACAAAACAAAAACAAACAAACAAACAAACAAAAAACTGCTATGAAATAAGGTACAAGGCAAATGAAAAAAAAGGGAAATTTCTGCAACATTTAAATACAAATTATGTATATAAGACTAAGTATACAAACCAAAAAGAACGTAATGAGTATTTGGCACATACAGGTAATTCAAAAAAGGCTTATCGGGAGTTCCTGTCGTGGCGCAGTGGTTAACGAATCTGACTAGGAACCATGAGGTTGCGGGTTTGGTCCCAGGCCTTGCTCAGTGGGTTAGGGATCCGGTGTTGCGGTGAGCTGTGGTGTAGGTTGCAGACGCAGCTCTGATCCTGAGTTGCTGTGGCTCTGGTGTAGGCTGGTGGCTACAGCTCCAATTGGACCCCTAGCCTGGGAACCTCCATATACCGTGGGAGCGGCCCAAGAAATGGCAAAGACAAAGACAAAAAAAAAAAAAAAGACTTATCAATGAACTATAAAAAAATATGCTTTTTTTTTTTTTTTGTCTTTTGTCTTTTTTGTTGTTGCTATTTCTTGGGCCGCTCCCGCGGCATATGGAGGTTCCCAGGCTAGGGGTCCAATAGGAGCTGTAGCCACCGGCCTACGCCAGAGCCACAGCAACGCGGGATCCGAGCCGCATCTGCAACCTACACCACAGCTCACGGCAACGCCGGATCGTTCACCCACTGAGCAAGGGCAGGGACCGAACCTGCAACCTCATGGTTCCTAGTCGGATTCGTTAACCACTGCGCCACGACGGGAACTCCTAAAAAAATATGCTTTAGGTGTCATGTTCAAAAATTCACTGCCAAGACCTATGTCAAGGTCTTTTCTCCTATGTTTTCTACTAGGAGTCTTATGGCTTGTGCTCTTAAATTGAAATCTTTAATCCATTTAAAGTTAATTTTTTGTGGGTCATGTAAAATAGAGATCTACTGTCATTTACGTGTGAATATACAATTTTCCAGGAGCATTTATTGAAGATATTGTCTTTTCTCCATTGCGTGTTCTTGGCTCCCTTCTCTAGGTTTACTTCTGGGCTCTCAATTCTGACCTGTTGGTCTGTGTCTTTTATTCCACTACCACAGTGTCTGGGGTTTTGTTGGCCATGCCTGGGGCATGTAGAAGTTCCTGGGCCAGGGATCAAACCCAAGCCACAGCAGCAGTGACAATGCCAAATCCTTAACTACTAGGCCACCAGGGAACTCCTCTACCATACTGTTTTGATTACCAAAACTTTATGGTTTAGCTTGAAAGCAAGAAGTATGAAGCCTCCCACTTTGTTCTTTCTCACAGTTGCTTTGGCTGTCTGAGGTCTTTTGTGGTTTCATATAAATATTTGGACTCTATACTTCTGTTTTTTTAAAAAGCTATTGGAATCCTGATCGGAACTGCATTGAATCTATAGACGGCTTTGGGTAGTATGGACATTTTAACAATATTCTTTCATTTCGTGAATATGAGATATCTATGTGTCTTTTCTGATTTATTTCATCAATGTCTTGTGGTTTTCAGTATAGAGATCTTTTACCTCCTTGGTTAAACTTACTAAGTATTCTCTTGTTTTTTATGCTATTGTAAATGGGATATTTTAAGTTTCCTTTTCAGATAACTTATTATCAGTATACAGAAATGCTACTGATTTTTCTGTTAATTTTGTATCCTGCAACTTTACTGAATTGATTAAATCTACCGATTTATTGGAGTCTCTAGAATTTTCTATAGATAAAATCGTGTCATCTTCAAATAGAGACTATTTTACTTCTTCCTTTTCAATTCTAATGCTTTTATTTCCTTGCCTTGCCTGATTGCTTTTGCTAGGACTTTTAGTACTATGTGGAACAGGAATGGTGAGAGTGGGGAACCTTGTCTTGTACTTGATCTTAGAGGACAGGCTTTTAATCTTTCACCACTGAGTATGTTAGCTGTGGGCTTGTCATATATGAGCTTTATTATGTTGTAGGAGCATTCCTTCTATCTGTAGTTTGTTAAGAGGTTTTATCACAAATAGTTGTTAAATTTTGTCAAATGCTTTTCCACATCTATTGGGATGATCGTATGATTTTTTTCTTTTATCCTATTAATATGATATGTCACATTGATGAATTTGTGTCTGAACTGTTCTTGCATTCCAGAGATAAATCTTACTTAATCATGGTGAGTGATCTTTTTAATGTGCTGCTGAATTCAATTTGCTAGTACTTACTGAGAAAATTTGCAGCTGTATCTATCAGTGATATTGGCTTGTGGTTTACTTTTCTGATAGTATCCTTTTATGGCTTTGGTATCAGGGTAATGCTGGCCTTGTAAAACAAGTTTGGGAGCTTTCCCTCCTCAATTTTTTGGAAGAGTTTGAGAAGGACTGGCATTAATACTTCTTTAAATGTTTACTAAAATTCATCAGTGAAGCAATGTGGTCCTGGGCTTTTCTTCATTGGAACATTTTTTGATTAATGATTCAATCTCCTTAATAGTAATTGGTCTGTTCAGATTTTCTGTTTCTTCCTGATTCTTAACAGGCTGTAAGTTTCTAAGAATATTTCCATTTATTCTCTGCTGTCCAGGTTGTTCATAGTAGCCTCTTAGGATCGTTTGTATTTCTGAGCTATCAGTTATAATGTTTTCCTTTTTCATTTGATGGGGTTTTTTCCCCCCAATATTTTGAATAGACCATTTCACTCTCTCTTGATGTGAACCATTTCTGTTGAGAAATCTACCAAAAGTCTTATGAGGGTTCCAACATACATAAATTTTTTTTTTCTCCTGCTGCTTCCAAACTCATTCTTTGACTTCTATTACAATGTGTCTCAGTGTAGTCTTACTCAGGTTTAATCGATTTGGGGTCCTTCATGCCTTACAGATCTGAACGGTCCTTTCTCTCCCCAGTGATGGGAAGTTTTCAGCCATTATTGATTTAAATACACTTTCTTTCTCTTTTCCTTTTGAAATTCCCATAATGTACATATTGTTTCTTTTGATTGTGTCCCATAAATCCCATAGGCTTTTTTCACTCTTATTTCTTCTTTTTGATCCTAACTGGATAATTTCAAATGTCTTAACTTCCAGGTCACTGATTCTTTCTTTTGCACAGTTGATCTGCTTTTGAAGCTCTCTGTTGAGTTCTTCAGTTCAGTCATTGTGTTTTTCAGCTCTAGGGTTTCTGTTTGGGTGGATTTTTTTTTTTTGATGGTTTCTATTTCTCTTAATTTCTCACTTTGTTCGTGCATGGTTTTCCTGATTTTGTTTAGGTGCCTGTGTGTTTTTGTAGTTCACTAAACTTACGAGAATTATTCTGAGTTCTTGGCCTGAAAGTTCATAGATATTTATTTAGGGTCAATTATTGCAGCTTTATTAGTTTCCTTCATTGTCAGCCAGATTTTTCATGATCTTAGATTCCTTACATTGGTATAAGCACATAGGAATAAGCAGTCTTCTCTTCTAGGCTTTATATGTATGCTTTGGCAGAGATAGTTCATAACTAGTCAGCTCACTTTGGGTTTTTGGTTGTGTTTGCTGATAATAGCCTTGGGCAGGCATGGTTTGCTATCAGGGCTTATTTTGGAGTGAAGCCACTACCCAAACTCTGAGGTTGTAGGGTGCTGGCTGAGAACAGGTGGATAGGACTGCTGGTTTGGTTCCCAACTCAAGTGAGGCTGTAGGTTGAGCTCCACAGTTTCCTGGGCTTTCTGGCTTACTAGATGGTCAGGACTGGGTACTATACTCAGCAGTAGGTGGGGCTATAAATTAACTTCTCTTTCCTGATAGGGTGGCAGAATAGGCTCAAGGGCCCACACAGCTTATTTTTTGGGAACCTGAGTCAAGCAAGATTGGGTAATGAATTCCCTGGTCAGACAGGGCCACCAAGTGTGCTCTCTGTTCAAGTGCCACTGTAAGCAGGACTGTTGGATGAGCTATACAGCTTCCCCTATGCTCTAGTTGGATTCTGGAGTCCAAGCTATATTCAGCAATGGTTGGGTCTGTGAATTAGGATCCCTTCCCATGCACAGTGGGAGAACTAATTCCAAGGCCAGGAAGGATCTTTATGGTCTTGATTCAAGCTGACCTGTACTCTAAGTTTCCTGGCTAAACAGAGGCACTGGCTTTGCTCTATGGTCTGTCAGCTCTGCTGGACTCTCTGCTCAGATGTTGCTGGGCTGTACAGCTTTCCAGGTGTTCTGGCCAGGCTTTCTGGATGGGTGGGGCCAGAAGCTTCACTCAGCAGTAGATGAAGCTATCAAACAGCTCCTCTACCTGGGCAGAACTAGAGAGCACTCCCTCCCTGGTGCTGGCTTTGCAGATGATTAGCTCTGCCTGTACTCTCTGCTTGAGCATTGCTGGGCTATGAAGCTTCCAGATGTCCTTGCCAGCCTTTTTGGTCAGATGGGGCTGAGAGCTTCACTTAGCAATGAGTAGGGGTTATAATTCAGCTCCCCTGCCTGAGTGGGGACAGACCAGGCTCCAGGGCCAAAAATCTTTGAGGACTCAAATCAGACAGACTTGGACCCCACTGAATTCCCAGGTTAGACCGTGCCAATGACTTGGTTCTGCAGGTGAGCAAAGTGGCTGGTTGGGACTACTTCTTGGGCTCTGCAAGTAAGAACTGGGTCTGCCAAGATCAGAGTACTAGTTGTTGTGAGCCTCTTTCTCCTTGTCAAGATGAGGTTCCCTTTTGATTCCTCTGCAATCTCCATGAGGTGAGACCAGAGTGGGAGGTCCCAAGAAAGAACCCACAGTGCTGGGGAAGCTGGATGTCTGCCTGGGCACGTGACTCACTAGAGGCACCCGAGGCTCAGGGGAGATTTCTGAGCATGTAGAAATCCCTTGCCCTTCTAATGCTGTCTTGATCTCTGTGGTGCAGGGGGTGCTTCAGCCTCACCCACATGTCCTAGGATTCTCCCAGTAGTGTCTTCTCTGTGAATAGTCGTTAGTTCTTGTGAGGGAGAAGGGAGGAATGACCTATGTTGCTATCTTGGTGACATCACTCTCCCAAGATTTTTTTAAAAATTTGTAACAGTTAGTGTTGGTGAAGGCTCAGGAGAGAGACCACACTCCTGTTATTGCTGGTGGAAAGGTAAAATAGTAGTGCCTTTCAGAGGGGTAACTGGGCAAGAGGTACCAAACCTTTTTTCCCAAGGAGGTACTCAAAGACGTAAATCTGTGTATGTGGCGATTCAGTGCAGTGTCAATAGACAACACTGCAAACTCCCTAAAAAGGTTAGGGAAATCTTGTATAACTGTGATGAAAGTCAAGCCCTTAAAGAATATTCAGTAATGTGAGAAAATGTTCATGAGCTATTGCAAAGTAAAAATGATTTCAGAATGGTATGTTCTGAATGAACCCAATTTTGTAGAAGGAAATATAGAAATGTAGATAGAAAAACGATGGGGGTAATAACCCCAAAATTTTAGCAGTGACCACTCTGGATGATGAGACTATAGATGATTTTTATTGTATTTTATTATTTACTTTCTAATAGTTCTATTATGAACATATTATTTTTATAAGCATGAAAAGATATGGTAGGAAGAAAGAAAGATAAGTGAGGCGAGGAGAATAGGTCAAAGGGCATTGCAGTAATGTCACAAGTAAGAAAATACTAAACCTTCAGGTACATCATTAGCTCCCCCGGCACTCATTCTCCCTTTTTAAGTTCTAGTCCATTACTTTTTAGGATCGCAGATCTCCTCTCGCAGATACAATAGAGATGATGTGCTGATCACTGAGATCCTTTCCAGATTTAAAATCCCACAATTCTACAAACATACCAATTATTCACCTTCCATTAAAGGCAGTGATAATTCTGCCAAAACACATCCAACCCCCTCAAAATCAAACAGGAAAAATGCTGTAGTACAACAGCATTAACTTCGATTAAGCCCATTTATGAGACAAAATCAAATGCCAAAAGGATAGGGTGGCCTGTTATTAAGAGCAACATGAAAAAAAAAAATCCTTGAACTTCTAACAGGCACTTTAAAATATGTTTTTATTACTGTAATCTTTAAGTATATTTTTAGTGGCAGCCATTAGCCCTCCTGCTGTTAATGGATTGTCAGCATTTCCATTAGAAGCCCACATTCTAAGGAATCTGCAACTTGTCTGCTGTAGTTGGACTCAAGCTCATAACTGAATATTCTGCCTAAGGGGATGAAATTATTTGAATGCTTAATGATAAACAGTGGTGTCACACTTCATAAAGTGCAACATCCATGCAAAACAACTCTGGGTCTGGATTTGCAAGCTCTCTGATCTGTTTCTTGTGCATTTTGAATGGTGGTTCCCCTGCAAAGGAGCTGAATTGAATCAGGTCAGGAGACAGTTTGTAATGAGCTTCCTGGGAAGAAAAGCACTTTAGAAATATAACAAATAATGAAGACCATGGCATGGCATGGCATGGCATTTTCAAAGGGAAAAGGTATTTAAATTCACTCTTTTAGTGTATTAAGAGGTTTCCATTTATGAAGTTTTCTCCCAAGAAAATAATCCCGTTTATAGTCCTGTCCATATGAAAGTAATTTTTTATTTCCCCTCCTACCATGTTTTCCTTTTTAAAAAGTTCTTAACAGCTAGTGAGGCAGTAAAGGTCGTGACAAATGCCTTTAAAGGTTTCAGTGTTTCAGATATATTCTGGGAAATCTGCCAGAAAAAGAAACAAAAAAATATCCTAGTTATATCTGGTTTGGACCTCTGGTGATCAAGATGGAACTCATGGAGAGGGTTTCAGTTTTGTGCAAATGAATCAGCAACAGTGCCTGACACGTGCATGGATGCCAGGCACTGGTAAAAGGGGCTCTCGAGTATGAAACAATTTAATCATCCCAACAACCCTAGGAAGTGGCTGAGAGGTAAATGAACTTGCCCAAGGCTACCCAGCCAGGAAATGAGCCCCTGCTCATGCCAGCTCTCCATGATTAGCCACTTTCCTTTAAGAAGTTTGTGATGTTTACTCATATTTTATCTTCAGCATTTGTTGGAAGACAAATTTTTGAAACTGTCCAAAAAAATTCAAGTGAGAAATCTAATTCGGATCCACAAAGTGAATTTTATATTTCTTTTCTCAACTCAAAAGTCTTAAAAATTGGAGTTCTCTTGTGGCACAGTGGGTTAAGGATCCAGCGTCACTGCAGCAGCTCAGGTTGCTGCTGTGGCATAGGTTTGATCCCTGGCCCAGGACCTTTCACATGCCTTGGGTGAAGCCAAAAAAAAAAAAAAAAAAAGTCTTAAAAATTAGCAATGCCATTAGAACGGCTATTATAAGAAACAAAGAGAAAACAAGTACTAGGCAGTAAGTGGAGAAATGAGAACATTTGTGCATTGTGGAGGGGATATAAAATGGTGCAGCCACAATGGAAAACAGTTACTCAAAAATTTTAAAAGAATTATCAAATGACTTAGCAATTCTACTTCTGGATATCTACACCAGAGACTTGGAAGTAGGGACTTAAACAGGTATTTGTATAACAATGTTCATAGCAGCATTATTCACAATAGCCAAAATGTGGAAACAATCTAAATGCCCGTTAATAGATGAATGGATAAACAAAATGAGGTATGTATGAATAATTGTATATGTATGTATATAAGTATATGCACCAGTGTTTGCATATACACATGACGGGAATTTTTTTTTGGCTAGCATAGGGTAAAGTATTTCCATGATGAGTGTTGAAAAGAAACATTTAGTGTATTACAAAATATTATGGAGGGGTTTTTTGGGCATGGAGCATCTTAAAGCTGATCAATGATTGATTGCTTCAACAAACATTTACTGACAGCACACTATGTATGGTTCGAGCATTAATCTAAACCCTGAGGATACAGCAGTAAAGAGTAGAGAAAAAAGTCTATGTTCATAGTTTTGTTTGTTTGGTTGGTTGGTTTTGTGTGTGTGTGTGTGTGTGGTTTTTTTTTTTTTTTTGTCTTTTCTAGGGCCACACCCACAGCATATGGAGGTTCCCAGGCTAGGGGTCTAATCGGAGCTGTAGCCCGCCGGCCTACACCAGAGCCACAGCAACGCAGGATCCGAGTCACATCTGTGACCTACACCTCAGCTCACGGCAACGCCAGATCCTTAACCCACTGAGCAAGGCCAGGGATCGAACCCGAAACCTCATGGTTCCTAGTCAGATTCGTTAACCACTGAGCCACGACGGGAACTCCATGTTTATATTTTTTGAGGTAGAAATGACATATTAGTTTTAGGTGTACAACATAATGATTTGAGATACACAGATATAGTGAAATGATCACAATAAGTCTAGTTAATATCTGTTACCTTACATGGTTGCAAATTTTTTTTCCGTGACGATAATTTTTTTTTCTTTTTACGGCTATGCCGGCGGTGTATGGGCTAGGGGTCAAATCAGAGCTGCAGCTGCAGGCCTGTGCCACAGCAACACTGGATCCAAGTCACATCTGTGACCTACACTGCAAGTTGCAGCAATGCCGGTTCCTTGACCCACTGAGCCCAGCCGGGGATCAAACCAGCATCATCATGGACATTATGTCAGGTTCTTGACCCACTGAGCCACAGTGGAAACTCCTGTAATGAGAATTTTCAAGATCTACTCTTAATTATACTCTGGCATATGTGAAAGTTACTATGAGCATGCTGCACATTTTTTGTTAGCATCCTGCACATTAAATCCCCAGGGATTATGACTGGAAGTATATACCTTTGTAGCTTTGATCCCCTTGACCCATTTTGCACACTCCCTACCCTCTACCTTTGGCAACCACCAATCTGCTCTCTATATCTGTGAGCTCATTTTGCTGGATCATAAGTTGTTTTGGGGGTTCTGTTTTGTTTTGAGTTGTATGAGTTCTTAAATATATATTCTAGATATTAACCCATGATCATATATATAACTTGCAAATATTTTCTTCCATTTAGTGGTTTGCTTTTTCACTTCATTGCTTTCTTTTGCTATATAGAAGCTTTGTACACTGATGTAGTCCCACTTGTTTATTTTTACTTTTAATGCCTTTGCTTTCGGTGTCAAATCCAAAAAAATCACTGCCAAGACCAATGCCAAGGAGCTTACCACCCAATGTTTTCTTCTGGGAGTTTTATGGCTTCAGGTATTGTGCTAAACTCTTTAATCCATTTTGAGTTAGCTTTTTGTGTACGGTGTAAGAGTGGTCCAGTTCATTCTCTTTGCATGTTGCTATCCAGTTTTCCTAACATCATTATTGAAGAGATTGTTTTTTTCTCCACTGTATATTCTTGGATCCTTTGTCATAAATTCACCGTATATGCATGTGTTTATTTCTGGACTCCATATTCTGTTCCATTGATCTATATGTTGTTTTTATGCCAGTACCATACTGTTTTGATTACCATCATTTTGCAATATAGTGTGAGATTAGGGTGCATGATATCTCCTGCTTTGACCTTTTTTCTCCCAAGATTGCTTTGGCTACTCGGGGTTTTTAGTAGTTCCATAAAAAGTTTAGGATTTTTTGTTGTATTGTTGTGAAAAATGCCCTTGGAATTTTGATAGAGTGCACTGAATCTATAGATTGTCTTGGGTAGTATGGGCATTTTCACAATATTCTTCCAATCCATGAGTACAGAATATATTTCCACTTATTTGTATCTTCAATTTCTTTCATCCACATCTTACAGTTTTCACTGTATGGGTCTTTCAGCTGCTGGGTAAAATTTATTCCTATACATTTTATTCTTTTTGATGCACTTCTAAAGGGGATTGTTGTCCATTTACATCTGATCATTTTTATTAGTGTATAGAAATGCAACAGTTTGTATATTGATTTTTGTATCTTACAACTTTGCTGAATTTATTAGTTCTAACAATTTTTTTGTAGAGTCTTCAGGGTTTCTTATATATGTCTTCTGCAAATAGTGACAATTTGTCCTTTCCAATTTAGACGTCTTTTTCTTTTTCTTGCCTAATGGCTATGGATAGGACTTTCAACACTACATTAAATAAAAGTGAGAAGAGGAACATCCTTATCTTGTTCCTGATCTTAGAGGAAAAGCGTTCAGATTTCACCATTGAGTATAAGGTCAGCTCTGTGCTTTTCATATTTGGCTTTATTATGTTGAGCTACATTCCCCTCTCTACCCACTTTGTTGAGAGTTTTTATCATAAATGGATGTTGAATTTTTTTCAAATGCTTTTTCTATGACGCATATAGTTTTTAATCCTTCGTTTTGTTAAAAGTGGTGTGTGAGACACATTGGCTTATGGATGTTGAAACACCCTTGGAGCCCTGGACTAAACCCCACTTGATCACAGTATAAGATCCCTTTAATGTATTGTTGAATTTCATTTGCCAATATTTTGTTGAGCACTTCTGCATCAATGTTCATCAGGGATAGTGCCTATAATTTTCTTTTCTTATGGCATCCTTGTCTTGTTTTGATACTAGGGTAATGCAGGCCTTGTAAAATGAGTCTGGAAGTATTCCCTCCTCTTCCTTTTTTTTCTGGAAGACTGAGAATGATTAGTATTCTTTAGATGTTGGAGAGAATTCACCAGTAAAGCCATCTGGTTCTGGAATTTTTGTTGGGAGGTTTTGGATTTACTGACTCAATCTCCTTACTAGCAAATTGTTCTGTTCGGATTTTCTATTTCTTCATGATTCAGTCTAAGTAGGTTGTATGTTTCTAGGAATTTATCCATTTCTTCTAGGTTTTCAAATTTGTTGTTACATAACTGTTTATAGTAGTCTCTTGTATTTCTGTGGTATCAATTGCAACGTCTCCTTTTTGACTTGTAATTTGGTTGATTTGAGTCCTCTTTCATGATGAGTCTAGCTTAAGGGTCATCAATTTTGTTTGTTTTCAGAGAACCAGCTGTTAGTTTCATTGATCTTATCTACTGTCTTTTAAGCCTCTATTTTATTTATTTCAGTTCTGATCTTTATTTCCTTCCTTTGGACTTCCTCTGTCACCCTTTCTAATACCTTAAAATGTA
The DNA here is from genome assembly GCF_016906955.1 of Phacochoerus africanus. Taxonomy (NCBI): domain Eukaryota; kingdom Metazoa; phylum Chordata; class Mammalia; order Artiodactyla; family Suidae; genus Phacochoerus; species Phacochoerus africanus. The sequence goes on from NC_062560.1 coordinate 22,987,944, forward strand.
AAGTTAGTTGTTTGAGGTTTTATTGTTGTTTCTTGATGAAGGCATTTATTAATATGAACTTACCTCTGAGAACTGATTTTTCTTTATCCCAAAAGTTTGGGTGTGTTGTATTTCCATTTTTGTTTGCCTCAAGGTATTTTCTGACTTTTGATATCTCTTTGACTCAATGGTTGTTCAGTAGAATGCTGTTTAATTTCCACGTATTTGTGAACTTTCTAGTTTTCTCCTTGTAACTGATTTCTGGTTTCATACCATCATGGTAAGAAAAGTGCTTGATAGGATTTCACTCTTAAATTTAAGACTTGTTTTGTGACATGTCTATCTTAGAGAATGTTCCATGTACACTTGAGAAGAATGTATATTCTACTGCTTTTATCATTATTATTTTAATTTTTAGGGCCACGCCTGCAGCATATGGAAATTCCCAAGCTAGAGGTCGAATTGGAGCCACAGCTTCCAGTCTATGCCACAGCCATAGCAATGCCAGATCTGAGCTGCATCCTGTGACCTATGCCACGGCTTGTGGCACAATGCCAGATCCTTAACCCACTGAGCAATGCCAGGGATCAAACCACATCTTCATGGACACTATGTCAGATTTTTAACCTACTGAGCCACAACAGGAACTCCTATTCTATTGCTTTTAGATGGAATGTTCTGTATATATCAACTACATCTGATAGGTCATTTAAGGCTGAATTTCTATATTGACTTTCTATCTGGATGATCTATACATTGGTGAAAATAATGTACTGAAGTCCCCTACTATTATTGTATTATTGTCTTTCTTTTTTGAGTTCTGTTAATATATATCTAGGTGTTCCTATGTTGGGTGCATCAATATTGGTAAGTGTTATATCCTCTTGTTCATTTGACCTCTGGATCATTATACCATGCCGTTGTCTCTTACTGCAGCTTTTGTTTTAAAGTCTATTTTGTCTGATAAAAAGCATAGTTACCTCTGGCTTTCTTTTGGTTTCCACATGCATAGAATAATGGAGTATCTTTTCCCATCCCTTCTCTTAGGTCTGTGTCCTTACATCTGAAGTGAGTCTCTTGTAAATGGCATAGAGGTGTGCCTTTTTTATCCATTCAGACACTCACTTTTAATTGGAGAATTTAAATCATTTTTATTTCAAGTACTTATCAATAGGTATGTACCTCTTGCCATTTTGTTAATTGATTTCTTTCTGCTCTCTTGCTCTTTGTGATTTGATGATCTTCTTTGGAAAAATATTTTTGATTTTAAATCTTTGTTTAGATTCCTTTATCTTCTATCTACTATAGGTTTTTGCTTTGTAGTTACTATTACACATAACAATGTGTAACAGTCTGTTTCAAGTGGATAAAAACTTAAGTTTGAACACATTCTAAAGCTCTACTTCTTTACTCTCCCTCCCAACCTACGCCAGATTACACCTTTTATGTTACCTTTTACATCTTTTAATCTCACGTACCCCTTAATTACTGTATTTACAGTTATTTTTATTTCTTTGTCTTAACCTTCATACTAGCTTTATAAGTGACTAATCCATCACTTTTAGAACATTATTCTAAGTTTTGCTACATATTTACCTTTACCACTGAGATTTATACTTTATATGTTTTCCTGTTACTAATCAGCACCCTTTCTTTTCAGTTTAAAAACATCCCTCTAATATTTCTTATAAGGCTGGTTTCATGGTGATGAGTTCCTTTAGCTTTTGCTTGTCTGAAAAACTTTGTCTCCTTCAATTCTGAATGACAGCTTCACCTAGGAGAGTATTCTTGGTTGGAAGTTTTTTTCTTTCAGCACTTTGAATATATGATTCCATTCCCTTCTGGCCTGCAAAGTTTCTCCTAAAAAAAAAAAAAATCTGCTGATAGTTTTATAGTTTTAATCTGCAGACGACAAGTTGTTATTCTCTTGCTGCTTTTAAGATACTCTTCTTGTCTTTAATTTTTGATATTTTAATTATAATATGTCTTGGTATAGGTCTCTTTTGGTTCATCTTATCTGGAATGCTCTTGGATTCCTGGATCTGGATCTTGTTTCCTTCCCAAGGATAGGTTAAGTTTTTAGCCATTATTTCTTCAAATAAGTTTTCTGCCTCCTTCTCTCTTGCTTCTCCTATTGGGACCCCTATAATATGAATATTGGTTGGCTCGACATTGTCCCATAAGTTCCTTAAGCAGCTGTCAATTTTTTTCATTCTTTTCTCTTTTTACTGCTCTGACTGGGTGAGTTCCACTGACCTGTCTCCATATTCACTGATCTTCTGATTAATCTAATCGGATATTGAATACCTCTGGTGTGTTTTTCAGCTCAGTTTCTGCATACTAACAGCTCTGTGATTTCTCTTTGGTACTTTTTAAAATTTTCTGTCTCTGTGTTGAAGTTATCACTGGGTTCATCCATTCTTCTCCTAAGTTCCATGAGCATGTTTATGACCATTATTTTGAACTCTTGATCAGGTAAATCACTTATCTTTGTTTCATTAAGGACTTTTTTTGAGGTTTTACCTTGTTCTTTCATTGGAACATGTTCCTTGGTTTTAAAATTTTGCTTGACACTGTATTGATTTCTATGCATGAGACAAAATAGCTACCTCTCCCAGTCTTGCAGGAGTAGCTTCATGCAGGAGATGAAGTTTATTGTTCAATCCTGCCCTGGCTCTTGATTGTCTCTCAAACCGTTGGCATTGTCCAAGAACCCCATTTTATTTTTAGTGCCTGAGATGGTGCCAAGATATGTCAGCCCCTAGATTCAGGCTGATTGGAAGCCGGACACTCAGGAAGCAGCTTTTAAAATAGACAAATACATACAGTACTGTGGACTACAAGCGTAAGTTCTGCTGTTCACCAGAGCCATGCATCTAAGTGTGCCTCCTGGGTGGCAGTCACAGCAATCAGGGCACCAGATCAGTGTGTGAGTTCCTTTATAGTAGCTACTGGCAACCTAGTATGAGGCAGGAGAGCACAGAGATGGCATCAACTGGCCTTTGTCTTCAGAGTACACCTCAGTAGGTCCTAGATTTATGCTAAACCAGAAGTCTGCTTATCCAGGAGCTATGGCCTAAGGGGCAAACAGATTACTTTCATAGAAAGACTCAGGGTATATTTCGGTCTACTGTTTGCACAGGGCCCTATGGGGTGGTAGGAAGCCAAGAACTGTCTCTCTGTTATAGTCCCATGGGGCCCAGGAATGTGAGCCCTGCTGGCCACCAAAGCTAGACCATTGAGAGGAATCCCCTTGGTGGCAGAAGCAACAAAAACTAGGGCACCAGACTGTGTGCACAAGCTCCCCTCCAGGAGAGACCAGCACTGTGGAGTGTGGCAGAAGAACATGCAGATGGTACCTGCCCTCCCAGGGCTCTGGAGAGGATTGCAGTCAGACCTTAGGTATATGTTTAATTAAAAGCCTGCCCCTCAGGCTGTAGCTATGAAGATAAGCTAATAGACCTTATTCACAGAAAGACAAAGTTTCACTAGGAATTCACATGCCCTGATTCTGGCTCCTTGGCCCTCAATATCTTGGAAATGAACAACAAAAGCTTCAAAATTTAGTTCCTTTAGAATCTCCCCCTTGAGACTGTCTATCTTTCAGAAACACATCCTCCAAAGAAAGGTAACACCAACTCACTGTTGGGATGGCTTACCTTTGCAGCTCTGGTTGGGTAACAGTCTCTATTATGAGTAGGAGTCAAAACTAGTTGCAAGATATCCATGTACCTATGGTCAACTAATCAATGACAAAGGAGGCAAGAATATACAATGGAGAAAAGACAGTCTCTTCAATAAGTGGTGTTGGGAAAACTAGACAGCTACATGTAAAAGAATGAAATGAGCACATCCTCTAACATGACACACAAAAATAAACTCAAAATGGATTAAAGACCTAAACATAAGGCTGGATACTGTAAAACTCTTATAGGACAACACAGGCAGAACACTCTTCCACATAAATCTCAGCAATATCTTTTTGGATCCACTGCCTAGAGTATCTTTAACAAATGAGACCTAATTAAACTTAAAAGCTTTTGCAAAGCAAAGGCAATCATAAACGACTGAAAAGACAACACACAGAATGGGAGAAAATCATTGCAAATGAAGGGACCAACAGGGGATAATCTCCAAAATATTCAAATATCTCATACAGCTTTGTATATTAAAAAAAACCTAAGCAAAAAGGAGAAGATCTAAACAGACATTTCTCCAAAGAAGACACAGAGATGGCCAAAAAGCACATGAACAGATGCTCAATATCACTAATTATTAGAGAAATGCAAATCAAACCACAATGAGGTATCACCACACACCAGTTAGAATGGCCATCATCAAAAAGTCTACAACGACAAATGCTGGAGAGGGTGTGAAGAAAAAGGAACCCTCCTCCACTGTTAGTGGGAAGAAAATTAGTACAACCACTATGGAGAACAGTATGGAGGGTCTTCAAAAAAAAATAGAACTACCTTATGATCCAGCGATCCCACTCATGGGCATATATCCAGAGAAAACCATAATTCAAAAAGATACATGCACCCCAACATTCACTGCAGCACTGTTCACAACCCAAGACTCGGAAACAATCTAAATGTCCATTGATAGAGGAATGGATCAAGGAGATGTGCTACATATATACCAATGGCATATTATTCAGCCATAAAAATGAACAAAATAATGCCATTTGCAATAACATGGACCTAGAGCTTATCATACTGAGTGAAGTAAGAGAAAGACCAATATCATTTAAGATCACTTATATGTGGAATCTAATAAAAAAAATGAGTACAAAATAACTTATTTATAAAACAGAAACAAACTCACAGATGTAAAAAACAAAATTATGACTACCAAAAGGGAAACATGGGAGTAGGGGAGGAATACATTAGGAGGCTGGGATTAACATATACACAGTACTATATATAAATAGACAACCAACAAGGACCTACTGTATAGCACAGGGCGCTCTACTCAATATTCTGCAGTAACTTATATGGGAAAATAATCTGAAAAAAGAATGGATATGTGTAGGTGGATAACTGAATCTCTTTGCTGTATGCCTAAAATGAACACAACTTTGTAAATCAAGTATACTCCAAAAACAAAACACCTAGTTATAAGAATCAAGCAAATAGGTAAGTGGTAGGTGATAAGTTTGAAAATTAACACGTTAGGCCCTGACAATCCACCAGTCGGAATGAATAAATGGAAACAGATAATCTATTACAGCAATTGAAAAGTAGATTGCTTGCTTCATATTCTCAAAGGCAACTATGGTAGCCAACTACAAAGATGGCCCCCGGTAATAGCTCCCACCTCCTGGTGTTCACATCCTTGTGAAGTGTCCTTCCAAAATATACCAGGATTTGTCTGTGTGGCCAATAGAATATGGTAGAAGTGATGATGCTTTGTCACTTCTGATGTTAGGTAATAAAAGACCATAGCTTTTTTTTGTGTGTGTACTTTCATTCACTCTGGAGGAAGCCAGGTGCCATGTTGTGAGGACACTTGGGCAGCCTTGTAGAAAGACCCACATGGTGAGGTATCCGGTCAAGAGTCATGTGAGTGAGTGGGGAAGAGGATCCTCCAGCCCCAAACGACTGTAGCTCCAGCTGAAATCTTGACTGCCAACTTCATAACAAGACCCCGAGTCATTACCATCCAGGTAAGCTGCTTCCTGACCTTCAGAAACTATGTGAGAGAATAAATGTTTTTAATCACTAAGTTTGGGGGTAATCTGTTACACTCTAATAATGAATACAGCCAGGGACACCATGATTTCTTCTTGCTTAGGAAGAAACCTGACAGTCCCTGTCCTGAATCTAGATGACCTGGCCTGGGCAACTGGCTTTACCACAAAGCCTTAGAGGAGGGGTGTGGTAGACCCCAGTTTCTCCACAGTGCCACGCCCTGACCAAAGGAACGTGAAGCAGTGTGTTCCCATGGACATTCCTATCATGAAGGATTGGTGCTAGCCTTCACTAAGAGGCTTGGCCCCAGGCTCCATCCTCCAAACTCCTCGAGACCCATAGGAAAGGATCACAAATTTTCTAGACCTTTGTTTCTTTATGTATAACATGGCTATAAATCCTGCCTTCTTATGTGGTTAAAATGAATAGTCATACAATGTCTATGGAAAAAAGAGTTTAACCTGCTGTACAACTTCTAGACGATAACGTCACCACCACCTTTCACTCAGAGATGGAATGTAAGGTCTTGAATTTTATATTTTCGTTCTTGCTATCAAACATGAGGTCACTTGGGGGAGACTTAAAGATTCCATACCATCTGTAAATCAGGTTAGAGAAGGTGGCAGCAAGGAATAATGGGGAATGGTATGGACACAGGAAACTGGAAAGTTCATGCCCCCCCCTTAAAAGAAAATTTTAAACATTGTTGAGGGTCAAGCAAACCAAGTCTGCCTACTGAATCTGATCCACCAAACACTAAGTTGTAACCTGGCCCTGTCCAGCAGCATAAGCAATAAAAGGCTACAGGTATATACTGAGCTATCAATATAAATGTACAGATAACCATAGAGAAGATAGATAATATAGATGAATATAGACCTGAAGGATTTAGGCCTCACTGTATCCTTCACAGATGCTAGAAGGTTTCTGTGAATAGGTCCTCATCACACATCAATTCAATCTAGAAACACTTACGAAATACCCACTATCAGCTACATGTTAAACCTGTTGTACCAAATTTTGTACCGTAAATCATTCTCTTTTGTACCTTTCCAAGTTTGGGTTATTTGTATCAGCACTATATTGGCAGGTAATACAGATCCTCTATTTTAAGAAATGAGTTCCAGTCCCAAATCCACAAATAAAGAATTATTATAATAATAGCATATTCATGAAAAGCAAATTACTTATCTTGGCGTTTAACATCCTTGTAACTATTCCTGTACTTTTAATGTCAACAGAAAAAAAGTAACGTCTAAGTCTGGCTGATATGGTAAATTAATGTTAATAACAGTTTTGACACTAATAGCAAGTTTTAAAAAGAAAAACCTCCAGTCTCTTAGCTGGGTTTCATTTCTTAAAAATCACCTCAGTTCACTGTCACCAAATTCTGCTAGAACAATTCCAGCTACTATTTCACCTTCACTGGGAGCCTGAAATGACTAGAGTCTGTCAAGGTGCTATGAAATTACATCCCATTCCTGCCTTTGTTTACTCCAGGAGGAGAAAACATCCATACCCTTGAGGTCGACATCAGCAGAGACACACTTCTGAATGCCTGTAAGCAAATGAACACCTGCATGGTTTTAAAAACTACTAGTTATTTCCTCAGAGCCTGAAAATTATTTGTGAAAAATGTAAACTATTAAAGTACACACGAGATCAATGAGAAATTTCAGGCTTTTACAGTGACCATGGAATCCCAGAGTCTGTGCTTACATCTACAGGGATATAATTTATGTCCCATGATTAAAGTGATCTGAGCTGAAACGCAGGGAAAATGAAAAGGAACCCAACCCTTGGCTCCTCCACTCCTGCAAGCTCTTTCTAGGAGTCATCGAGGGCTCAAGCAGCCCCTTCCAAACCCTCCATCCTTCTCAGACTCAGCCAACAGGACATGGTTGGCCTACAACAGCCACCTCTATAATCACTTAGAGGCTGCTAGGCTTTGAGCAAAGCATCTTCTAACTTCTCAAACATTGTTCTTTTTCTGCTAATAATTGAGTGTTTTACTCTTAGATAATCCTATAATGAACCAGCTCAAATGAGCAGAGAGGCAGCAGTGACAACCCATCAATAAAATAATTAAGCCAAAGTGGATTTTGTTATAGACTTCTCATGTCATAATAGGAAATCTAGGCTACTTCAAATCAGGGAAATCAAATGAAATCATTCCTCTTTGTTCTAAAAGGAAAGTTAGCTTTAAAACTCTCCTTCATAGAACCCTGATTAATTCTGCTGATAATACTGGTTATTTACTTTGGAAGTGCATGTACAATAGAAATACCAATGGAGTATGAGGTGGTTCCCAGGATTTTCTTTCCCCTTTCCATAATTTTCACTCAGAGTTCTGTATAGAATTTAGGCAAGAGACCCTATCTACATTTTCTGTCTCAGTTTTAAGATGCAGATCATGGCCTCAGTCCCCTAAGACCTTTACACCTTTCCAAGCATATAAATGCCATGGAAAGGGGGGTGGGGAATCAGGACATGATGGGCACAGACACAGGGCCAAATCCCACCTCTTCTCTCTCTTCCAACCAATGAAAGAGGAGTTCATGAAAACAAGAGCTGACTAAGACAGCTACATTTCTTTTGCATCCTCCTCCTCTGGTTGATCCAAGAGCCTTTAGCCTGTCTTACAACACAAGTTCCATGATGCCACTAACCCACTCACCCTTATCCCAAGCTGTGCATCATCTCCAAATGGGAGACTGGGATGAGCTACAGAACCAACCTGTGTGATAGTAGATATTCACTGACTACCAAATGGCTTCAAACTCTGGGCAAGAAATAAAAAGAGACCAGTGCTGGCTTTGGGCACTACTGGGCGCCATATTGAAAGGAAAAGCAGAAACTAAATAAGGAAGTGACATGGACTTGAAGTCATTTGGGCTGGTGCTTAAAGTGAAAGTCACAACATTGGACTGCGATAAGGGACACCCTGGAGTAGTCCTTGGAAAGGAAGATAAATTGAAAACACCCACCATTGCGGGGCCAAGTGAAATAATTACATACCCATGCTCCATCAGGCCCAAAGAGTTCTAGGAAGTTGCCAATGAATTCCCTTGACTTCTCTTCCCACTTTTGAATTAAATCATGACTCTTTTCTTCCACTCTGTTAACAAATTCCTTTGATCTTTCCTCCACGTTTTTGACCTTTTCCTTCATCTTGTCTACCTGGTTTTGGAAGCGGTACTTCTTCTCCTGGTCAAAGTTAAAGGAGAAAGAAATAGATTTATCCAAGAGTGCATGGGAGAGATCAGACATTCACAGAATGGTTTTATGTATTTCCACCCCTGAGTGTTCTTAACTAGAAGAATCAGGATGCTGATATTTCCCAAGGGCTGGATTGACAGGAAGGTACATTCTCTTGTAAGAAAAGTTATTTCTCATTAGTCTAATTGGATGTGTACAGTGCAGTACAAGTGGTTTTAATGTTCTCTTTCTTGGAGATATCAGAGTTGAATTCGCTTTTGTAAGACAAGAACCAAAAGTATATGTTTGCTCTTTATTATGGATAGATACTGAGCAAACATATCCCCTCAATTCTTCTGAGGCTTAGAAAAAGTATGAATTATAAATAGAATGGCCACTCGGAAGGTGCCTGAGTTCTCTGTTTTACTGGGACATTGTTAAAACCAGTATTGGTTGACGTAAGTGCGCCACTGGCTGGGCCTCACAGCCCATGTGTTATACTAAAATTTTTGTTGTCATATTCCCATTAAGCTAAGTGAACTGCATCAGTTTCCTTGATGACAAAGAAAGCTTTTGTTCTGATAGCTTCTCTGGACTGGGATTTTGTTCGTATAGACTTTATGCAGCACTGCTATACTTATGTGCCTGGAAGGCATCATATGTTGGGCAAGTCACATGTCACCTCTAAACCTCAGTTTTCTCATTTGTAAAATGGGGATAATTTGCATCCCTGTCCTATAGGGTTGCTGTAACAATTAGATGAGATAATGCTGTAGAGTGCTTGGCACACAAAGCCTGGCACTTAGTAAAAACTCAGTGTGTGTTGGCTGTATCATTACTATTAAGCAGCACAGGCATTTAATCACATTACCTGATGAGAGTGGTATCAAAACCATGAAAATAACATGAAACAAAGGGTCTTTCGGTCTCTTCAACAAGTGGTTCTGGGAAAATTGGACAGATGCATGTAAATCAATGAAATGAGAACACACCCTCACACCATGTGCAAAAATAAACTCTAAATGGCTTAAAGACTCAAACACAAGACATGACACCATAAAACTCCTAGAAGAGAACAAAGGCAAAACATTCTCTGACATAAATCGTATACAAATGTTTTTATTAGGTCAGTCTCCCAAGGCAATAGAAGTCAAAACAAAAATAAACAAATGGAACCTAATCAAACGTAAAGTTTTTGCACAGCAAAGGAAATCATAAAAAGACAATCTACAGAATGGGAGAAAATAGCTGCAAACAATACAACTGACAAGGATGAAACCTCCAAAATATAAAAACAACTCATACAACTGAACAATGAAAAAACAAACAACCCAATTAAAAAACGGGTGGAAGACCTAAATAGACATTTCTCTAAAGAAGACATGTAGATGGCCAGTTGGCACATGAAAAAATGATTAACATCACTAATTATTAGAGAAATGCGACTCAAAACTATAATGAAGTATCACCTCACACCAGTCATAATGGCTATCATCAAAAAGTCTACAAAGAACAAATGCTGGAGAGGGTGTGGAGAAAAGGGACCCCTCTTACCCTGTTGGTGGGAATGTAAATTGGTACAACCACTAGGGAAAACAGTATGGAGGTTCCTCAGAAAACTAAACATAGAATTACCATAAGATCTATCAATCCTTCCCCTGGGCATAAAGCTGGACAAATCTACAATTCAAAAAGATACATGCACCCATAGGTGCATAGCAGCACTATTCACAATAGCCAAGACATGGAAACAACCTAAATGTCCACTGACAGATGAGTGAATTAGGAAGATATGGTACAAATATATAATGGAATATTAGCCATAGAAAAGAATGAAATAATGTCACCTATAGCAACATGGATGGCACTACAGATTCTCATACTAAGTAAGTCAGAAAGAGAAAGACAAATACCGTATATCACTTAAATGTGGAATCTAAGATATGGCATAAATACACCTATCTACAAAACAGAAACAGACTCACAGACACAGAGAACAGACTTGTGGTTGCCAAGGGGGATGGACTGGGAGTATGGGTTTAGTAGATGCAAACTATTACATTTAGAATCAATAAGCAGTCAAGTCCCACTGTACAGCACAGGGAACTATATCCAATCTCTTGGGATAGACCATGATGGAAAAGAATGTAAAAAAAGAATGTGTGTGTGTGTGTGTGTGTGTATACACACACACACACACACACACATATAACTGATTCACTTTGTTGTACAGCAGAAATTGGAACAACATTGTAAATCAACTATAATTAATAAAATAAATAGGCAAAAAATACAAAAATATCCCCCCAAAAGAAACAAAAGGTCTTTTTCTCTATGATATCATAGTACATTTTCTCCTGAAAGGGTAATAAGTTTTATCACTTTTCTTCACTCTATGGAACTGAAGTTCATTTCATATTTCAGAATTTTTTTTTTTTGAGCCATGTACAGAGTTAAAAAACTGGGTCAAGATTCCCTGATGTAAACTTTACAAACCTTACTGCAGACTCAGGTGAGGTGTGAGCTGTACATGCTGCCACCCAGCTATAGAGAACACGTGCTTATTATATACAGCTCTCAGGAGCGGCTTGGATGCAAGAATGAACACTGGACTGGGAATCCAAAGGCTGTGCAGTTGCTACCGCCTCCACCTCTACTTTGTTAGAGGGACCTTAGCCAGATCCTCTCTCTGAGCTCAGCTTTCCTCATTGCTAAATAGAGGGACTTGGACTGGGTGCCTGCCCCCCCGTTGGGTGCCTGCCACCACCGTGAAGGTTCTGTCATTTGCTGACATGCCCATCCCCCACATTTGATTTTAGCTCTGAGCTGCGGCCAGGTTTGTTGTCACAGAAAGGCAGCGGGCGCAGCCACACTGACTACACGGTTCCTTGAGCTAAGTGGCTTATCTAAAGGCCGTTTAAAGCGCATGAGCAATAACTTTTGGAAATGGCTCGACATGCTTGGATGGGTGACTGAATTCAATTTAAAAGAACAGACAGTTTAATTTATTGAAATAACCAGGGCTTTATTCTCTATAAGATACTAAATAATCCTGTGACTGAATTCTTTTCAGCTTGCCTGTTCTGGTGCCACTTGAACCTGACATTTTCCCTTCGGTTCCCCAGTCTGTATGAAACCATGGAGCCTGGACTTCCAACACTCCCCGCCTCGCGAGGACAACTCATAATCACTGATTTACGATTAATGAACCCGTCCTCATTTTGAAGGCACTACTGATCGATTTGTGTAGGCTGCTGGATAATTGTGGCTGCACATAATTACAAGCATCTAGTTCTGTAGAAAAAACTCACTCTTGGAAAATACAGCGTCTATTCTGGGGGATGGAAATGCTATATTTACTGAGTCTGGACACCTGTATTTGCCTGGACTTTTAACATCATCTCCGGCTACTGGGCTGCCCTCTTTGCTTTTTAACAGCTTGTTTTGCTTGCCTTAAAGATTGTTTTAATAGTTGCACTATTATTAAACTAACAGCAGCTCTGTGGGAACAATACAGCAGAAATACAAAAGGAAGCCAAAGACTTTGGGCTTTATTTAAGCAGCTGTAATTTCTCTGGACAATAATAATAATAAAATGGCCGTTAAGGTTTCTAATGAGCATCCATAAGGCCTTAATAAAATGAAAAATTGTAAAACATTAAAACAAGAAAGCATTTTCTCTGGGTTTAGCTTTTCACTGCCTTTCCCTCCTTCCTTCCCCTTAAGCAGAACAGACTTAAGTCTCACCTTTCCTGAGGGCACATCTTGCAGAAACTCTTCCCAAAAGTCTGAGGACTCTAAAGGGGGAAGGTGGGGTGAGGAGAGGGAAGCGAGGTAGCTCCTTTAGAAGGCGGGAAGCTCCCTCACTGCCTGTGTGCCTTGGTCCTCTCATGTGACTCCTCTGGACATTGGTTTCTCCATCTATAAAATGGGGCTAATCCTACGTCATTGGGCTCTTCACGTAGACTGAATGAGGCAATAAATGTAAAACATCAAGAACACCGAGTGGTGTATAAGGTGATCAATAAACAGTGGCAGCAGTAGGGTGATGTGCTGGTCCTCGGAGGGTACAAGGTGGCGCACTTACATTTATAAAGCTGACATTCAGTTCCTTGGCTGTGTACCCTCTCTGGAGGTTGCGTCGGGCATAAACATCATAGTCACGGACAATTCTGGTGATGATGTCTGATGTTGAGATGCCTTCTGTTCTCTGCGTTGGAACAAACATTCCTGTTCGAACAGGAAAGACGAGATAAAGAAAAACAACTAAGATGGCCTCAGGTGACCCATGTGCTTGAGTGGCCCTCCTTTCTAGGACAAAGTGGCAGCTCTTAGGTGTGTCAGTAGGGCCTTTGCATCTGGCCCTCACTGACTCTGCCAGGCTCAGTGCCATTCACACTGTTTGTCATCCTGGAACCGTTCCCTGGATGCACCATGTGCTCACCCGGCTCCTAGCATTTGCTCACGCCCAGCCCTTCTTTGCTTCCCGGGATCCCCCTTCCCTGCCACATCAGCTGTAGACCTGCTCTTCATCCTACAGGGTCCAGCTTCAAGGCCGTGCCTCCGGTAGACCTTTCCTGACATCACCAGGCAGAATCCAAAACACTGAGAACAAAAGCTGTCTTCCACTAACAAAAGTACTTTAGATATCCATCTCCTGGTAGAAAGGGAACATTCTAAAAGCATGGATTATGCCTTGACTGTCACTGTCACGAGCACCCAGCTCAGTGCAAATTAAACGCGTAAGTGAATGGAGCATAACAACCGAGTCAAGAAATTATTCAGATCATGGCACCTCCCCTTCTTCCCCCCGGGAGTTCTGCGGCACATTATAGTGAAGGGTAAGAAAAGGAGTGTACTATTTTTGTTGTCTAAAGACATGCCTGTGGGTGCTAGATGATTTTATCCAAGAATAGTGTACTCTGAATGGTGGTATTACCACTCAAAGACCCTTTCATCTCATAGAACTTCCTTAAAGTCCTCAAGATATATTTAGGTGTTCCAATACAGGGTTAGAAAGAAGTCACAAATGTCATCAAAGACAAGAATCTGGTTTATGCTTGCACTTCTGCTGTCAACTGAAATCACGTGTTGGCAGTTGAGATCTTTCTATCCAACATGATAATGGTCACTCGGTCAGAGACATCAGACATGAGACGACATGATGGACAGAGCCCAGGGACAGGGGTGCCAGGTCCTCCATTTGTAGACTTGGGCAAGTCACTCAAGCCTCAGAAGGCAAGTTACTTAACCTCAGTCACCAAAGGTGAGGAATGAGATGGCCGGACAAGATGACTTGGCTTCATCTCTGCCACTTCCCTCTCCCCCACTCCCTACATCCCATCGACACCCTTCTACTCACCAATCTACTTCCTAAATGTCTCCCCAGTTCACCCACTTTTTTCCATCTTCCATTTAACCAACATTACACCATATTGTTCAAGAGGCCTCAGCAAGAGCCTCAAAACCAGTCCAGAGATATCATTTTTCTGTCCCTTCAATCTTATTCTCCAAAAAGTAGCAAGAGCAACAGAGCAAACTTTCAAAATGTAAGTCAGATACTTGCCCAGCATCCTTCATTGGCTTTCTAGTGTCCTCTGTATATAGAGTCAAATCCTTAACTTGACTCTGAAGCTGCTTGCCTTCTCTCTTCCCCGTGCTCTTCTCCAGTCTCATCTCAGACCCTCTTACCCCTTCACTCCCTAAGCCAAGGCCGCCATGCCGCATAGCTACAGCAGGCTCCGTTCTCATTGTTTTCTATGGAGCTGAACGAAAGGCTGGCCCTGCCTTGGCCCAGCCACACCAGACTTAAGGGTCCCACGGGGGCTGGCCTCCATCCCCTCCCTCTTTCCGCCTGGTTAGCTCTTGGTCCTCCACTGGGTTTCACCTTTACCATCACTTCCTCAAGAATATCTCTTAAACCCCAGCCTGGGTCTTCCTGCTTGTTATTCTCTCCTGTGGTCCACTGCTCCTTTTTTTTTTTTCCCCCTTTTTCCTTTTTAGGGCCACACCTGTGGCATATGAAGCTCCCAGGCTAAAGGTCCAGTAGGAGCTGCAGCTGCCGGTCTATACCACAGCCACAGCAATGCTGAATCCAAGGTGCATCTGTGACTTACCCCGCAGCTTGTGGCAATGCCAGATCCTTAACCCACTGAGCAAGGCCAGGCATGGAATCTGCATCCTCTCAGACACTATGTCAGGTTCTTAACACGCTGAGCCACAACAGGAACCCCTTCTTCAAATATTCCAAGAGAACCTGTTCCCTAACTGCCTTCCTCACTTGACTCTAAGCTGCATGAGGGAAGGAAGGACTCCTGTCTTATATTCTCAGCACTGGGTGACAAGCAGGCCCCAGGAATATTTGTTGGGTGAATGACTAGATGAATATTCATCTCTAAGTGCTTTTCCAAATCCAGTTCTCTCTGATTCTATGGACACTGGTGCATTTTTCAGTCTTCTAGCCCCAAGCAGGGTATCCCTTTGGCGCTTTCTTTGGCCATGGTATGCAGCGTACATCCACAGTATCAGCAGCAGGGTGGCACTGCTGTTACAGACAGAGCATTCAATTTCTTTGCAGGGTAGGGGAGGGGCCGGGCCCCTGGCCAGGGATCAAACCCTTCCCATAACAGTGACCTGAGCCACAGCAGTGATAACACTGGATCCTTAACCCATTAGGCCACCAGGGAACTCCAAAGCATCCAGTTTCAAATAGTCTGTGGCTCAGAGGGCAGAGCTGGGGTTTGCCACTAGGCCGGAAACTTCTTTCAGCACCTTCTAAGAATGTGGACTCAAACAGAAAAGTACGTAGAAGGCAGAGGATGCAAACACCTACACGCAGGGATATAAACAGCACCCCCCTGCACTGACCCAACTGTGTCAGGGTGGAGTCCCAAGCTAGGGGGCCTGAGACAATACCCCCACCTTGATGGAGCAGCAGAGAGCTTTCTGGCAATAAGTATGACCCGTCTTTCAGCAGGCAAGTGTATCACCCACAGCTCCTGTCTGCTGAGATGTTAGGGAGATGTCCTAGCCATTGAAGTTAGCAAGTCACTTCGACCCTGGGGACATGAGCTCACCCTTTCCTTGAAGCCACAGGGTGAGGTCTCTGTGGCTGAAGAACCAAAAGTTAGGGTTGGGGAGAGATTTGCTTTGGCTGGTTGGGAGGTAGGTCTCTGAAGGAAGCCAAGCCCTCTGCTGACATAATGAGTCAGCCGGCTTCCTCCAAATCCTAATTATTGCTCTGCTAAAAATATTCAGTAATGAGCATGATCAGAGAACCTTTTTTATCATGCTTTTCAGAATTGCGGCATTTGGTTATGGAGCTATTTTAAGAAGCGGCAAAGCACATGTTAATGAAGGAAATTTTCAACAGTAGTAGGCAACATTAGAATGATGAGGAGTAATGTGGACCTTCCAGTCTACTTAATTTAAGCTCCATCTTTCCACCCAGCTTTGCTGGAGAATTTTGCCATGTAGTTCTGACAAGCAGAGCAGGGGGCTATAAAGTTTAAATCATGCCCTTGAGATGTCTGGTTTTATTTAAAGTGATATCTGCCTTTCAGAATAAAGCTCCGTTCAAGTATAAAAGCCAAATGTGGATGCTTATGCCATTTCTAAGCATCTTTCTCTGATGATGAACACTCTGGCCTTCTCAATCTGGCCCCAAACAGATTTCTCCCATGGCTTTCTCTTGCTGAGGAATCGGCAGAGTAGAGCAATGGACCACAAAGAGGGGCCCTGTGCATATGCAAAGCCACACATATGTCTTATGCCTGTGCTCCCAGGGCAAGTAAAATATTACCTGACTCTTCAATTTGCAGATGGGAAATAAGATGGATTAAAGATGGACACAGTTTCTGTCCCTGGGAATATGAGCTGGCCTTAGTGACTGGTTTATAACAAATAGAATATGGTATAAA
Organism: Phacochoerus africanus; assembly: GCF_016906955.1. Taxonomy (NCBI): domain Eukaryota; kingdom Metazoa; phylum Chordata; class Mammalia; order Artiodactyla; family Suidae; genus Phacochoerus; species Phacochoerus africanus. The sequence continues at coordinate 23,004,733 of NC_062560.1, forward strand.
TGAGGCTGGATGACTTCCAAGGCTATGTCAGAAAAAGCCTGGCGGCTTCTATTGAAGTTGTTTGCTCTCCAACTGCCTCCTCTTGGGAGGCACACTCTTGGAACCCAACCTCCAGGCTGCAGAGAGGCCACAGGTAGGTGCTCCAGTGTAAACCCGAACTGAGCTCCCTGTCCACAGCCAGCATCCACTGCGTGCCAATCAAGCGCACCATCGAGACCTCCAGCCCAATTGGGCCTTCAGATGAAGGCAGCCCCAGCCAGCATCTGACTGCCACCATCTGAGAGACCCTAAGCAAGAACCACCCAGCCAAGCCCTTGCTGAAATGTGTCCCACAAAATCTTGAGCAAAATAAAGTGGTTCTTTTAGGATGAGTTGCTTAGAGTTAGAAAAACACTGGACCTGTTTCTACTAACTGCTAGAACTTGAGGTTTTACTCCCTAAAATCAGGAGAACAACTTTTTCTTAACTCACTAGAGGCAGCTCACCCAGAAATAAAACCTCCAGCAAATGCTTGTTCCTCCTCTACAAGGCATCTGAAGAACTGTCACTGCAGGAAATGCTGATTCAGTGTCCCCTGGGGGTAACCCTGGGAGAACCAGAACCCCTGGTCTAGACTCCTACTACTCTAAGTGAGGTTTATGGGAGTTCCCATTGTGGCTGAGTGGAAACGAATCCTACTAGTAACCATGAGGTTGTGGGTTTGACTCCTGGCCTTGCTCAATGGGTTAATGATCCAGCACTGCTGTGAGCTGTGGGAGGCTCAGATCCTGAGTTGCTATGGCTGTGGTATAGGCCGGCAGCTATAGCTCCAATTTGACCCCTAGGCAGGGAACCTCCATATGCCACGAGTGTGGACCTTAAAAAAAAGGCTAAGTGAGGCTTATGAACTTGCTGTTGCTAACAACCTGGGAGCTCATTAGAATGGGGATCTCAGGTCCCACCAGACCTACTAAACTCAAATCTGCATTTGAAAATGATTCTGCAGGGATCTGGAGACACGTTTACACTTGACAAGCACCTGTCTAGACAGCCCTTTCAGGGCCTCTTTAGGAAAGGAGCAGCTTGCTCACAGCTCAGATCTTACAAAGACTTAAAAAGTAATAGTCACTCCACGTCATAACCCATCACTATGTAACTGGCAGGTCAGCCAATGTCTCCCCTCCCCCCTCCTCCTCTCCAAGCCACCAATCCTCACCCCACCATATTTCTTAGCAGCCTTCCAAGCCTGAAGTGTATGGGGTTTCCTTCCTTGGAACTCCTTACAAACAAGCTTGGCACTTGGGAATGGTAGGCCTCCCGTTCTTACCCAATGCTCCTGATGGCCAAGGGAGCCCTTTCTTAGAGGACAGTACAAATCCCTGGCCTCGCTCAGTGGGTTAAGGATCTGGCGTTGCTGTTGCTATGGTGTAGGCCAGCAGCTGTAGCTCCAATTCGACCCCTAGCCTGGAAATTTCTATATGCCGCAGGTGCGACCCTAAAAAGCAAAAAATACAAAATAAAAAAAATTTAATAAAAAATAAAATAAGGAACCGGAAGCTGAATGGACTCAGGGCATAGCATGTTGATCTATAAGCCCTGGAGTGGGGAAAGACATGAAATTCACAATAAGGCAGTTTCCTGCCCTCCAGGAAGAAGAAAAGCACCTCCTGGGGTTGTGGTAAAAGCCCAGAGAGGGATCAGGAGGTGGGCAGCAGAAGCAAGAGGGTATGAGCAGCGCCTGTCTCTTGCCCCAATGCAGCTTCAAAGACCAGGCACAGGGGCAGAGAAGAGACCCCTTTGAAAGCCCAGAGCATAGGGGTCAGCACCCTCTTTACCCTGAGGAACTTTGGGAAGGAAATGGTCCCCAGGGGCCCCATGCCAACATGGGGAGGCCTTGCAGAGGGCAGGTCAGACAGGGCCTAATGTGGCTCCCTCCTGCCGCCCTCCAGTAGATTATGGAGGACATTTTTCACGTCCCGGGGACCCTCTCGAGGAACGCAGAAGGTAGCTGAGATTTAAATGAGCATGACTTCTGGTGGCCGCCTGGAGTTTTGGGGAAGGGAGTCTCGCAGCAGAGGCTGTGACAAGGACAGGCCAAAGGGGGAGATGGCGGGGAACAGGTGGAGGAGGTGGCTGAGTATCACAGGACAGCCGTGGGATCTGGCAGCCAGGGATGATGGCTGAGAGGGTCTTGTTATTTCATAAGAAAGGTCTGCAGAGCCAGCTTGCCACCCCAAGCCAAGCCAATACTTAGATCACGCCAGGAGACAAAGGTCAAAGGTTGATACCACATAGTCTAAGTGCAAACCTTGAAGAGTCTAAATTATTTCAAATGTCAAGAGTGTTTTTTTCTGTCATCTGTGGAAACAGGAGCACCTAAGTTTGGTTACAGAAATTACTCTTGCCCCCCCTACCCAGGCGGTCCTTCCCCCACAAGAGACCTGCTCCTGGCACACACTCCTGCCTCAGAGTGGGCTCCGGCTCCATGTGACACACGGAATTAAGTCTAAACTCATCCTGCTGGTCTCCTTCTCTGCTCTCCCCTCCGCATACCCTTTACCGCATCAGCACTGTTGATTTTCTCCAAGTATGCTGCACTTCGGCATATACTCCACCTTCGGACACACCTCCCCAGCCTGCTGTGTAGAGCAGACTTATAATATTTTGGTGTAATTATTTACATCTGGCTCTCCTCTCTCAAGGGTGAGGGCTATATCGTACTCCTATCTGTATCCCATTTTCCCTTCAACAATTCCAGGCTTGTGGAAGCACTTCGCAATTCATGTGTTCACCAATGAGAGTGAAAACCACCCAGAGATGGAAGGGGTTGCCTTGGGAGATAAGAAGTTCTCCGTCACAGATGTACAAGCATCAGTTCTATCAGGAGCTGGCAGTAATGCCAAAGAGGGGACAGAAGAATGGGTTAGAGACCCCTGGAAGCCCATTCTACCTTAAGAGTCTGAAGGTCCTTGAGTGCCAGGAAAAGGCTTAGCAGCAGCAGGCTGAAGATGAGAGATGGTGGGACCAAGGAAGGTAGAGTTCTAGTGGCCCCCAGGAATGGGGGAGGATGGCAGGTGCCAGCAATGGGGGCAGCTCAAAGATAATGTGGTGTATATGAGAGTTCTTGAAATCCCTAAGTAAAGCACATGGTAACTCACTGAACTACAGTATCTGTACCATGCTGGATACTGATTTAATATATGTAGGAAGGTATGCAGAGATGGGCCTAGAGTACCTACAGATGAGATGCATGGTAGAAAGTAAAACAGAAAATAAACGACGCCATTACAAATCTACTTCTGCATCTACTTTTAGCTAAAACACCAAACCCAGAGAAAATAGTTTCAAATGATGCAACCGACAAGGGCTTAATCTCTAGAATATATAAATAACTTATACAACCCAACAGCAAAAAAGCCAATCACCCAATGGAAAAATGGGCAAAAGACCTGAATAGACTGTTCTCCAAAGAAGATACACAGATGGCCAACAAACACATGAAAAAATGCTCAACATCACTGATTATAAGAGAAATGCAAATCAAAACTACCATGAGATATCACCTCACACCAGTCAGAATGGCCATCATTAATAAATCCACAAAGAACAAGTGCTGGAGGGGGTGTGGAGAAAAGGGAACCCTCCTGCACTGTTGGTGGGAATGTCAACTGGTACAGCCACTATGGAGAACAGTTTGGAGATACCTTAGAAATCTATACATAGAACTTCCATATGACCCCACAATCCCACTCTTGGGCATCTATCTGGACAAAACTCTACTTAAAAGAGACACGTGCACCCGCATGTTCATTGCAGCACTATTCACAATAGCCAAGACATGGAAACAACCCAAATGTCCATCGACAGAGGATTGGATTCGGAAGAGGTGGTATATATACACAATGGAATACTACTCAGCCATAAAAAAGAATGACATAATGCCATTTGCAGCAACATGGATGGAGCTAGAGACTCTCATCCTGAGTGAAATGAGCCAGAAAGACAAAGACAAATACCATATGATATCACTTATAACTGGAATCTAATATCCAGCACAAAGGAACATCTCCTCAGAAAAGAAAATCATGGACTTGGAGAAGAGACTTGTGGCTGCCTGATGGGAGGGGGAGGGAGTGGGAGGGATCGGGAGCTTGGGCTTATCAGACACAACTTAGAATAGATTTACAAGGAGATCCTGCTGAATAGCATTGAGAACTTTGTCTAGATACTCATGTTGCAACAGAAGAAAGGCTGGGGGGAAAATGTAATTGTAATGTATACATGTAAGGATAACCTGACCCCCTTGCTGTACAGTGGGAAAAAAAAAAAAAAAAACCCACCAAACCCAGTCCATCCTTTCCTCAAACTCTTCCTTGCTCCAAGATTCGCTGGCAGCAACGGGCTTATGTCAAGTTTACGGAAGGTGGTTTGATGAAGGAAAGCAGATGCAGAAGCTAAGGAATTCGGTGCCAATACTGCTCCCTCCACCTTGGACAGCTCCATTTTGAGAGTCATCTGACCCTATAAGAGGATAGAAGTAATTACCTTTGCCCCATCTGTCTTTTTAGGTAATCCAAATGGATATAGCCTGGGGAGGCTGGGTATTTCAAAAATCCCAGCAATGACTGTTTTGATTCTTAGGTGATTATTTGAAACCCTGTGACACTGACTGAAAACCTCAGCTCAGGAAAATGACAAGTGTTGGGTATAGCAGAGACTATTTTTCCATTACATGTTTGCCCAAGAGAGCACCTTTAATTTCTGAGTTCTTGCCTATTATCGGATAGAGCAAGAAAAATGCAAATTCACAGAAATAATTTCGAAGATCTTTCATTCAGATCACAGTCATTTTTGAAACAAGTCAAATAGAGAGCCCCTCCATCTTCCACTGAGATTTTCTTGGGCAGTGAGGCTAAGATGGTTTGTGGTAATTTAGTATGTTATCAGCATCTCCTTCAATAAAAAGCCATGTGAAGGACTCAGAGGCCAAGATACCAATGGAAAGCAAATTAAGATGGACACAAAAATCCATATCACTCAGGCCAAAATATCATCCTTGCATCTAAATAATATGAACAATTCCACAAGACAGAAGTGTGGGCTTAAATTACCTAGGTAAATGGCTCCATTCTCCATGCATGACAGAAGGCGTCCATCTTAAGCTGCCTCCCCATTGTACTCTATAAAAGCACTCTCTTATTCAGCCAACACTTAAGGAGCACCACAAATGCACCAGGGACTGTGCTGGGGATGCAAAGATGGATGTAATATGGCCTGTGGCACTTCACTCTAGCTAGAGACAGACAGACAGAGACACACACACACACACACACACACACACACAATCAGGATGCCAAGAGAAGGGAACTGAAAAGGAGGTCCATGTGCAAACAATGTCTGCATCTGAGGAGGCTAGGAAGTGTGCTGAATCATGTCCCATGGAAAGAAGGCATGTCTGGATGTCTGGGCTGGCTTCTCAGCTGGGCCAAAGAAGCTCAGAGGAAGGGCATTCTAAACTCAGAGAACAGCCGGAGCAAAGGTACTAAGCAGGGGCACGCCTGGGAACCAGGATGGACTCCATGTGCCTGGAGTGTAGGGCGTATGGAAGGTAGAGCACAGAGCCGAGGCTGGCAAGACAGGAGGCTGGGCAGGGCCAAGGGAGAGAAACCTGGTGGCAAAACCCTGGTGTACTCAGCGAGACCAGTGGAAAAATGAGAAGGTCCAAGTAGTGTCCCAGAAATAGAAGCAAAGACAAGAGCGTCTAAGAAAGGTCGTTATGCCCAGAGAAGGACTGAACTAAGGCCACTGGCTTGGGTGGTCCGAAGGGCATCTGAGAGGTGCAGGAGGTAGGACAGAAGTCAGACTGCAGATGGCCAAGGAATGACAGCTGCCGTGAAGAGGAGGCCTGAGCAAGGATATGAGTGGTGGAGGGTCGAGATAGAGGGCAAAAGGAAGGATTTGGGTTTGTTTTCGTAGTCTTCCACATGTATGTAAGAAACTACTGAAGAGTGAGGACCTCAGATCACAAAAGAAGAAGAATGAAAGAAAACATGCTCCAGGGAAGGGAGAAGGTAGGTTCAGAAAAAGAGCCTGGGACAGAAAACGTAGGATGCAGGATAGGAGGCAAGGCTGCAAGGCTGCAAGGAGTCATGAGCAAATCAAGGCAGGAAGGGGAAAAAGAGGAGGTAAGTGTTACCAAGGAGCACTGAGAATCCTACGAGGCTAGAAACCACAGACCTGCTATGAAACCCCAATAGCGACTTCCGTTGAGTCAGAGCAGCATAGGAGTAGGAAGAGTACCTGATGAAGGAATTAACTCTGGGGATCCCACAATGGAAGGAAAACCCCTCTTTTCAGCCCCCCAATAAGTCCCTGGGGATGACCTGAACAGAAATGCTTAGTGACAAATGAGATGACTTCCAAAGCTCAGCCACTATGTCTGCCTTCCACGACTTCGGTTAATAGTTTCAGGCAGCAAACAGTTTACCTGATTCCACAAGTATCTATCCATTTTTTGTGCTGCCTCTGCATGTGGTACCTGAGGATATTATTATCATGTGACAGGATGACACATGGAAGGACTGGACTCTGGAGACAAGGAGTCCAGATCATTAATTAGCAAGTTATCTGTCTTCTTCTAGAAGGAACTTTCTTGGAAGCATAATGTAATTTCATTGTTAATGAGGAAAATGGCTGCCCTTTAAACAACAGGGTCTGGGAGGAGAAGGATAAATTAGGAGGTTGAGATGAACATATACATATTACTATATACAAAATAGGTAAACAACAAGGACCTACTGGGAACCAACAAGGGAACTATATTCAATATCTTGTAATAACCTGTAATAGAAAATAATCTGAAAAATAATACACCTATGTATACATAATTGAATCACTTTGTTGCATACCAGAAACTAATATAGCATGGTAAATGAACTATACTTCGATAAAAGAAATAAACAACAAGGTCACGTGGTTTTAGGTCCTGTGAGAAACTCTAAAATCGAGCCTCAAACTGGAAATTGAGTACTTTGGTACTCAGGTTAATTTCTCCATAAATACCTTGTCAGTTGCATCGTTTGAAGGGCTTAATCTCTAGAATATACAAGCAACTTATACAACTCAACAGCAAAAAAGCCAATCAATCAATGGAAAAATGGGCAAAAGACCTGAATAGACATTTCTCCAAGGAAGATATACAGATGCCGATAAGCACATGAAAAAATACTCAACATCCCTGATTATTAGAGAAATGCAAATCAAAACTACCATGAGATACCACCTCACACCAGTCAGAATGGCCATCATGAATAAGTCCACAAATAACAAATGCTGGAGGGGGTGTGGAGAAAAGGGAGCCCTCCTGCACTGTTGGTGGGAATGTAAGCTGGTACAACCACTATGGAGAATAGTACCTTAGAAATCTATACATAGAACTACCATATGATGCAACAATCCCACTCCTGGGCATATATCCGGACAAAACTTTCCTTAAAAAAGACATGCACCCACATGTTCATTACAACACTATTCATAGTAGTCAAGACATGGAAACAACCCAAATGTCCATTGACAGACAATTGGATTAGGAAGAAGTGGTATATATACACAATGGAATACTACTCAGCCATAAATAAGAATGACATAATGCCATTTGCAGCAACATGGATGGAACTAGAGACTCTCATACTGAGTGAAGTGAGTCAAAAAGAGAAAGACTGGAGTTCCCGTCATGGCTCAGTGATTAACGAATCCGACTAGGAACCATGAGGTCGTGGGTTTGATCCCTGGCCTTGCTCAGTGGGTAAAGGATCTGGTGTTGCTGTGAGCTGTGGTGTAGGTCGCAGACAGCTCAGATCCCGAGTTGCTGTGGCTGTGGCGTAGGCCAGCAGCTATAGCTCTGATTAGACCCCTAGTCTGGGAACCTCCATATGCTGCAGGTGCGGACCTAGAAAAATATAGAAAGACCAAAAAAAAAAAAAAAAAAGAGAGAGAGAGAGAGAGAGAAAGACAAATACCATATGATATCACTCATATCTGGTATCTAATATATACAGCACAAACGAACCTTTCCAAAGAAAAGAAAATCATGGGCTTGGAGAACAGACTTGTGGCTGCCCGGGGGGAGGGGGAGGGAGTGGGAGGGATTGGGAGCTTGGGGTTAACGGATGCAAACTATGGCTCTTGGAATGGATTAACAATGAGATCCTGCTGTGCAGCACTGAGAACTTACAATGGAGCACAACAATGGGAGAAAAAATTATGCACAGTGGGGGAAAAAAGTGTGTTGGAGGAAATAACAATAAAAAGTAAATTCAAAATAATAATAATAATTTCTCCATAAATAGCTACCTAGCATCTGTGCCACGGCTGAACCTTAGCACATGTCAACAGAGGCTTGAAGAGGCTACTTGGGAGACATCTGAAATTCCAATGCCTCATGTATACACCACACGCCCAGGGTATGTCTCTTATTACACCTGATTGTCATGCTGCAAGGGACAGCTGAGCACAAGAGAACCCCTCACCTGCTTCCTTTATATGCTTGTAAACGTCATCAGAGCCAGCAGAGGAGTACGGGATGTCATCATGGGCCACAAAGTCAATCTGTTGAAGAGAGAGAAGAGTGACATCACCCCAGGGAAGGATGTGCATGTCTGTGATTTGACATAGATACCTTTTTGCCCCAAAGCAATTGTGATAAAGCAGTTGAAATCAGCTGTTTACAATGGAGGCTTGAATCCTTGACCAGAAGGTATTTCCAAGTGTCTCTATTTCCATGAGCTGATGGGAACTAGATTGGTTTCTCTCCTCTGCTGGTCCCTCTTCCTTCTCATACCTCTAGCAGTGGATCTTCTTGGCCTTCTGTCCTTCTGCCTCTAAAACTTCTCCTTCAGAGAATTCATTCCTTTTCAGATTTTAATCACCCCTACTATGAAGAACCAAAATCCTCATTTCTTGTCCTACTGATGGCAATAGGCCTTCCCTCACCTTTAGGTCACATTTTATGTTGTGGAACCGAATTCACGTCTCTCTCCTCATTTGATTCAGACAACCACCTTGCGAGGCAGGAAGGGCAAGTATTATTTTAGGTGAGGTATAAGGCTGCTGAAACTATAAAACTTGTCAAATTTACCCAAAATTTCTCTTTCACCACCCTTGCTATCACTTTAAAAACCTGTCGGGAATTTACTTCCTCCTGAAAACTGCTGCCCCTTCCAATGGCGCCTCCATTTTCTCAGGTTACCTAGGCTCCCAACACCTTAGAATCAGCCTTTTTTCTGATTTCCTTCACTCGCCATAGCACAGAGGTCACAAGTCCCATTTGTGTGTGTGCGTGTGTGTACACACGAGTGCATACACCCATCACTTCCTCTCCATTGCTTATTCCAAATCCAGGGCTCCGTCACCTGGATTATTAATAACAACTTGTATCCAACTTTCCTTACTGTAGGCTCTTTCCTCTCCAAGCCATCCCTGTCACATGGTGGGTGGACCTCTTAAATACTGAATTTTCCTCTTGTCATCCTTGTGCCTGCTGCTCTTCACTAGTTCCTTGTTTCCTACCACATCAAGTTAAAAACCCCTTGCCTCGCTTTCACACCCCTTTATAACTACACTGAGAGGTAGTTTAGAATAGCAGTTCAATTTTCCTGGGTATGGATTCCTAGCCCACCACTTATTAGCTATAGAACTCAGAAATTAAGTCATAAGGATTAAATCACGATTGCTGCTAATGCCATTTTGAACTAGGTAATTCTTTGCTGGAAGGGGAGTGTCTGTCCTGTGCCTTGTAGGATACTTGTAGCACCCCTGGCCTTGGCCCACTAGATGCCAGTAGAACCCCTTTGTGACAGCCAAAAGTGTTTACAGACATTGTTAAATGTTCCTTGGGGGCCAACTTGCCCCCACTTGAGAATCACTGGATTAAATAATATAATTGCATAAAGATGCTAAAATAATAACTGGTACACAGCAAATACTTCAGAAACGTTGCTCTCATTAATTCTATCCTTAGCACTCAAACTCAGTTGCTCATCCTCATCAATGTATAACAACAAAAATGTCTCACGGTAGCCATGAGATTGAATGTGATTCAGTAAGAGCAGAGCACTTAGCACAGGGCTGGGCACATGGTAAGTACCCAATAAATGGCAGCCATCATTATCATGATTAGAATCACCATAATGCTTCCCACAAGTTGAAGATTCAATAGATGCCTAGTAAAAATGTGTTCATGATTGCTGGAAGTAAATCATATTGTAGTTTTTCCTTTCTCTTTTTACTCTTGCTGGGAAATTGTCTCCTCTGCTATTACCCATGCACATTTATCAGCGTTCTCTATTCTCTACGGCATCGTGAATTTAAAAATAGAAAAGAAAACTTTTAGAACAGCTTAATCTTATTTTTTTTGTACTGCTTATGAAAGGAAAGAATAGCTCCTAATGTGGGGCCGGTAGGGAGATACCAAGCGCATAATTTGATGCAGATCAAAAGAATTTCTCATGTTTTCAACTAATAAAAATCTTCTATCAGTAGGAGTCTCAGGGTCACAAAATCATCGATATAAAGTTCTTTCCTCAAAGGCTGAGCCCTGCCCTTCCGGATAAAATGTGTGGTCATTCATTCCATGAAAAATGATGCCTATGAATCTATAAGCATCGATAATGATGATGGCGATGGTGGTGACTTTCTGGAAGCTCTTGCTATGGGCCAGCCAGTGTTCCGAGGGGGGTCTTACTGGATGATCTCATTAGATCCTCCAAACAGCCCAGTGGGGAAGGCACCCATGGTACCCATTTTACAGTTCAGGTAAGTGAGTTCAATATCTTGCTCAAGGTCCCGCAGTTAAGAAGGGACAGAAGCCGCAGGGGGACCTGAGTGGTCTAGCTCCAGAGTGCCCCCTGAGGAAGTGGGAGGCTGCCAGACTCAATGCCTGGGCACAAGACAGCTGCTATATCCGGTGATGCCACATGACAGTACCTGAAGTTACCTCTTTCAGGAAGTGGAAGTCTCTGGACTTTCTGGATGTCAGCTGTAGAAGCAGACAACTCCCTAACTTGGCTACTTAGAGAACATGGCAGAGCAAGTACCTTGTGTTTTTCCAGAAACTCTGGCGTGAGTGTCCAGGGAGCATCTCTGATGACTTCATCCACATAGCGACAGTGTCTCAGAGCTTCGTATCTCTCTGCTTCATTCATCACGGTGAAACCCTTGAATTTGTGAGTGAGGTCGTCACTGCAAACTGAAGCAGGCAGATGCATTAAATGATGTTCACTGGCCCAGGCCCTGATTACAGCTTTCCCACTACAGACACGGCTTCTTCAGCAAGACAAAGAGCTCAGCCTCACTAGGTGCGTGGCATAATCAAATCCAGTTTATTATTTTTTTTTAATGGGAACAAAGGATCAGGGAAGCAAATCAAGCTCAAATCCACTGGCAATTGAGAATTTCATTTTGGTGCTAATTACAGCTGCAGTCTCCATTGTGGCTTTTATTAAAATTATCCTCCACACTACCTAGTGTGGCATTCACATCTTTTTATTTCCTTAGCCCACCCTTCGGTGAAAATTACCACTCAGAGATAAAATGACCAAATGAACAGAGCAAGGATAGCAAGGAGAGGGACCAAGAGGCCTGAATTGTAGAAGGCTTGAACAAGTGGTTCCAATTCCTTTACTAGATCACTGTGCTTAGTAACCAAAGTGTGATTCATGCACATACACATACACACATGCACACACTTCTGTTCCCCGGATTGAGGTCCAGTCACTACACACCAGGCCACACAATCAAGAGGATAAAGTCACAAAATTGAAGATCTGATCTAGCAGAATTCCTGCTTCCCACACCCCGTCTTTTCTAGGTTTCGAGCTCCTGAATCCTCCAGTGGGGATGGTAATACCCTCCGTTATCACCCCGGAAAGCATTTTTTGAGGATTTCCATAGAAGTGCTTTAAAATAAAGTGAGCTTGGGATGGAAATGCTATAAAATTTCGTTGTGATGATCATTGTACAACTATAAATGTAATAAAATTCATTGAGTAATAAAAAATAAAATAAAGGGAGCAATAAGTATTATTCCTCATCATTTCCAGTATATATTTTGGTTGGCAAGAGCAGCTTTTCTACTTGTCAGGAGGAGAGGCCACTGTGGGTACATCTCTGTTTACCAATATCCCTGTCCAGCTCTTACTGCAGCCCATCAGACTACGCTAACTGCTCCTGAAGATGAAGTGGTTTTCCTTTCAGGTGTTAGGTACATACAATAACCTTACACATTTTAAGTGAATGACATATGTTTTTAAAGCAAAAATACGGTCATTTTCTTGGAAACAAATCATGACCCACAAACAGAACCAAATCTGGCCACAGAGTAAGTACAGCCAGCAGTCACATTCAGCATCTTTGGAAACCCTCCTTCTGCAGCCCTCACACTTAGCACCCGAACCATCAGCAAAACTGCACCAGAAGTCACGTTCTTCTCATCTCCTTTGCCACTCCCTTCCCAGCCCATTCACCAGCCCTACCCTAGCTTACCACGGAGGCCTACTAACTAGTCTCTGAACTCCAGCCCCCGCCCCGCCCCCAATAGCCTGTTCTCATCCACCAAAAGGATCCCATTAAAACCTGTCAGATTGCAGCAACCCCAGGATCCAAACCCTTCCCATCTCCCTCAGAGTACAAGCCAAACTCCTCCAGCAGTCTACACACTCCTACAAGATCCACACCTCCCTCCACTCCCACCTTGCCTCTCTGAATCCATCTCCTGTCGCGTCCCAGCTCCTGGCCTCCTTGCCATTTCCTGAAGCCACCAAGAACCCTCCTACTCAGGTCAGGGCTTTGCGCTACCTGTTCCCCACACCTGGACCACCTGTGCTCCAAATATCCACAGGGCTCGCCCGCTCTCCTCCCTCCAGGCTTCCCCAGACACCTTATTCTCTTTTGGGGTCTGCCCTCACCACTGGCAGGTCCCGTCCCCTCCCGACTTGACTCCTTGCTATGGCACCCATAGTTATTTAATTGTCTCATTTGTTTACTGTTGGTGTTTCTCTATTAAAATACTAGCTTGCTCAGGACAGGGACTTTTGTCTGTTTCTTTTTCTGAAGGCCCATAATAGGCTCTAAACAAATATTTATTGAGTGAACTAACAGTGCTTGATACATATAGATGCTCAATAAAGTTTTCCTAAGATTTTAAAAAATGTTATTGGAGTGTAGGTAGCTTACAATGTTGTGTTGGCTTCAAGTGTACAGCAAAGTGAATCAGTTATATACATATCTATCTCTGTTCTTTTGCAGATTATTTTCCCATATAGGTTATTAAAGAATATTGAGTAGAGTTCTCTGTGCTATACTGTAGGTCCTTGCTACTTACCTATTTAAAATAACTATCTCTAGTTACATTTCAACACACATACAAATAAGAGATATTTGTATCACACGTATATGTCAATATATCTTCTATACATCCTGTAATGTTGTTATAGACATATATAGAAATACAACATAGAAAATATTATACTGGTTTACATCATCAAACTACCAACCATGTGACTGGCTCAAAAACCTTGCTAAGTAACAGAATCAGCTAAGGGGCTTGTGAAAGATGCCCAGGCCCCACTCCAAGATTTTGATTCAGTGGGTGCTATAGTCAAAGTTCATATGTTAAAACTTTAACTCCCAAAGGTAATGACAGTAGGAGGTGGGCCTCTGGAAGATACTTACTAGGTCATGAGGGTGGAACCCTCATGCGAGGGATTAGCACCTTACGAAGGAGGCCCCAGAGGAAGTTCCCATTGTAGCTCAGTGGTAATGAACCTGACTTAGTATCCATGAGGATGCGGATTCAATCTCTGGCCAAGCTCAGTGGGTTAAGGATCTGGTGTTGCCATGAGCTGTGGTGTAGGTCGCAGACACAGCTTGGATCTGGCATTGCTATGGCTATGGTGTAGGCCAGCAGCTGTAGCTCCAATTTGACCCCTAGCCTGGGAACTTCCATAGGCAGCAGGTATGAATCTAAAAAGCAAAAAATAAATAAGTAAAAAATAAAAGAATAAAGGAGGCCCTGGAGAACTCCCTAGCCCCTTTCACCATGTAAGATAACGGCGAGAAGAGGCAAGCTATGAATCAGGAAGCGGGCCTTCACCAGAAGGAATCCATGTTAATACTTTGATCTTAGACTTCTCAGTCTCCAGAATGGTAAGAAATAAACTCCTGTTGTTTTTGAGCTACCCAGTCTGTGGTACCTTGTTATAGCAGCCCAAACAGACTAAGACAATGGTTCTGGAGTGGGGCCTGGGTAGCTCTACTTTGGACAAGTTTCAAGAATGATTCTGAGGCATACAGCATTTGAAAGCCCCTGAAGCACATTAGGAACATCTTGAGTAAAGAACCGAGCCTGTGTTTGAATCACCCATCATGCCCAGTTGGGGGCGTGGGTAGTAGGGCCATAATGACTATGTTATGTATTGATTCACTGACTGCACTGGGTTTTAACTCCATAAAAAGGAATTATTTATGGGCCAAGCTATACAATTTTAAAATTGAGCCACAGCTTTTTAACTGTTCTTAAAAGACTTTATATTTTTAAAAGACTACAAGACCTTATTAAAACACTAACTCGGAGTTCCCGTCGTGGCTCAGTGGTTAACGAATCTGACTAGGAACCACGAGGTTGCGGGTTCAGTCCCTGCCCTTGCTCAGCGGGTTAAGGATCTGGCGTTGCCATGAGCTGTGGTGTAGGTTGCAGACACGGCTCGGATCCTGTGTTGCTGTGGCTCTGGTGTAGGCTGGTGGCTACAGCTCCAACTCGACCTCTAGCCCAGGAAACTCCATATGCTGCGGGAGCGGCCCAAGAAATGGCAAAAAGACAAAAAAAAAAAAAAAACCCACTAACTCAAGAATTGTATTAAGCAAAAATGGATTTCGGATCCATCAATTTTCCATTTTAAACAGAAAACTAGGCTGAGCCACACTCTCCCCCCACCCCGACATGGCTTTTGAACTTGCACCTGAGCAATTTGGTATAACTTTGAGATGAACAAGATCATGGCTTCCTGACAGAGCACAGAGAAAACAAACAACCTGTTTATGCCAATACGGGGTCCTATTTTCATATCCCAGGAGTGACCTCAAGAAGCAGATGAACAGGCTGACCAGTTATTGTCTAAACATTAATTACGCCCAAAGCAGCACTGTTATTCTCGAGTCTTGGCAAATGCACCCTGACAACCAGATGGAGAACTCAGAACAATGGCATTCAGTGAATGACTACATTGAGCTATCTGGGAGCTCCCGCTGTAGCTAACCTGTACTGGCAGCTCACTGTGCTCAAAATGAAATATTATTAATACCCCCACAGGAGAAAAAATAGAACATGAATTTTGGAGCCCAACAAACTTGAGTTCTAATCCCAGCTCGGCCACATATTCCTGAGCAAGTTACTCTAACCCTCTGCTGTCTGTTTTTAAACCATGGCAATATTTAGAGAACTAAATTTGATCATATGTGGGAGCAGGGGTTCATGCTCAGTCACGTTTGCCATTTACAAATAGCAGTAGTAGTCTAGGACTGTTTGTGGAGCTATTTATTCATTTGTGTTTGGGGTTCTGTCTCTTCCCTGCCCCCACTCCGCACAGGTGCCCAACTTCTTGGTACAAACTCCCCCACAGAAGCTGTGAAGTCCAAGCTGCTGGTAGACAGCCTGTCTTTCTGGCTGCCGTTTTCCCAATGCCAGAGCTCCCTGGGAGAATTCTCTAAGGAAGAAGACAGAAGATTCCTTCAAAGGAGGACGAGGTCAAAAATCTGAGGATTCCACCAGCAGCAGAGCCTCAGAGAGACTAGGACACTGGGGTTTCACCTGAGCACAGATCGCTGGGGACTCACCTTCCACAGACACAGTGGGACTGCTCCTTCCTAGTAATTTTGTCCACTCAGACGATGAGGGCAGTGCAAAAACGGTGCTGGGCTGGAGACTGGAAGCCCTTTTCCTGTTCTTGTAAATGTTTTGCAATCTTATTTGACTCTGGGGAGGTGAAGAGACCCCAACGAAGGCTGAGATTGAATTTCCCACTAGTCAGGCAAAATAGAGCCTTAGGGGAATATTAATTTCAGTTAAAATACAATCGAGCATAAATCCCCATTTACAGGGTAATATTTATGTCTACTATATAAGAATAGTATTTCTATTACTGTTTTTTTTTTATTCCCCTCCTGTGAGGCAAAACTGGGTATGTGGTGACTTGTATCCTTAAAAAATTTTTCTAGGAAAAAAAAAATCTCTAACGTAAATTTTAATTTCTTTTCTGTTTTTTAAATGATATGAGCTTTTAAATTAAAATGGAGGGGAAAAGGGCTTTATAACTGGATAGTTTCAACTCACTAAAATAATACCCACAGAGTAGGCTTACATAAACAGTGTTCAAATTACTATTGACTACATGCTTAAAAATTAAAAGTGCAGGTATTATAATCATAGTACAAAATCATGGCAGTTTGTGGTATCTATTCCTGCCCAAGGTTGTGCTCCAGTGAGCACAGTTTCTGGTCTTTGAATAGATTATTTCTGCCAAATACCAAGTATTTCAACTGGACCTGTTTGTGCACTTGCCCCCACCAGAGTGGTTTCATGCACAAAGCCCTTGCTCCACACAAGGGAATTCCCACAACAAACCTGCCTGCAGACGTAAGGGGTCCACAGTTAATAGAGCAGTTTCTTTCAACTCACTGAAGGCGTTTTATTTGCTAAATACACACCTAATATTAACAGCCAGCCTTTCAGCCAACCAACACAGAATACCTATTTTAAAGAGCTCCCAAACTTTCCTCACTACAACATTGTCCGCCATGAAGTTATTTTGTAAAACTCGAGAAATATAGTCTAAGGCAATGGTCTTCAAATTAGGGTACACATACCCCTAGGGATACACAAATGTCTTTCAAGAGGTACCCAGAGGTTGCCACAGCACCGCCACCAAGGTTAGGCTTTTGAGCTGACCGAGGAAAGGGAGGGGCGGGTTCAGAGCACCCGGAAGTGCTCAGTGCGCAGCCCCCACTCCGGAAGTCCCGCTCCTGCTTCCGGGCGTCTGGGCAGAGCAACGTTCTTCCTCGAGAGGTGGTTCGAGGGTTGGGCCCTTCTGCGTTCTAGCTGCCTGGAGCTACTTGGCTCTGCGGTCTTGGCTGCTGGAAGCTACTACAGGAGCATCCTCCC